>NW_016690188.1:8067545-8430592 GCF_001604755.1 Lepidothrix coronata
ACAAACTCCTAATTTTCCACTCTTTATTTTATCCTTAAAGAGGCAGGTGAATGTGGGAAACTAAAATGCCAAGTACAATTTATCACAGTTTATTTTCTGTACAAGATTGATCCTACAAAAAAAGGGCAGAAAAATAATCAGTAGCATATTGTAAGTATAATAACTAAATAATCCTTATGATAAGTTTCAGTGAGCAAGTCCAACAGGAAGTCTGCAAAAATATCTCAGAAAACAGTAGGTTTTCTCTTCTCCCAGTACGTACTTATTAAAATTAGCTTTATATATATAAGCACATGTAAGGGTGGACCAAGTTTGTCACTACATACTGATAGCTGCAGCTCCAGCAGTGCAAAGCTACCAGACAATTATAGACAGTTTCTCTATGTTTGACTAAATGCCACTGCAGGCACACAGCAGTTGGAAAGCATTAACCAACTGTGGCTCAAAGAAGCATTTGAGGAAGTTATACTTCATGCTTTTGTATTGACAGAGAACTATGCTGAGGCAGCCAGTGAGAATTTCCCAGAGATACAGATTTAGACAAGGCCACATTTGTAAGATGGGTACTGTACATTCCTGGCAGAGTGGAAGAAAAAGTTCAGGAAGACAGGTTTTGCAAGAGCACTTGGCTTTTAAAAATTAAAATAAATATTTCAAAGAATGAGAAAGAACTAAACTATTTGTTGGGAACACTAATAAATTTGCAAGTAGCATCTCCTCCTGTAAATACTGTTCCCGATGAACCCAAAATTTGTTCTTTTTTTTTTTTTTTTTTTAGAACAAAAAGATATACTGGAAATTTAGTAATCATGTTACAGAAATGCCTCACTGACTAGACTAAACTGATACTGATACCACTATTGTTCCTTAACATCATGTAAATTGAAAGAAGCGGACAATAAATTCGAAGTAGACGAAATTAAAGCCAGGAGTTCCCAAGGATAACACACTCGCACGGATTTACCTGTCTTATTGGTGAGAGGGACCATAGGGCTCTTAACTTGAAAGGTATTTCTGAAGATTTCTGAGAAAATATATTTTTCTGCAGAAAAGTCTAAAGTCACCTAAATATTATCAATTCTCATGAGAAAGCATGAGCAAGGTTAAAAATCAATGTTGCAGAGGAGTTTTTCCAAGAAAAGGATGACTCTTAGGGCTTTGTTGGTTTGGAAAGGTGAATGTATACAATTCCACTGAAAACATGAAAATCCTGTGAGATCCAGACAACATAGCGGGGAGAAGGGGCTCCTTGGGAATAGGCTGGGGAGAGCCTGAAGTTTTAAGTTGTTTATTTCTACTTGGTTCAGAAAGGAAAGACTTCATCAACTTTCTATGTAAAAACAGGATTGCAATAAATATAGCTGGCTGCAGGGTAAGTTTCTATTCCATACAGAGGGAACCTGGAAAGGCCCCAAATATTAACATGCTACTTGAGGCAGTGAGTGATGGTAGCACCAAAATGAGCTAAGTTTCCAAGGAGATACACTTCAAGCTGCTGTCAGTCAAAGAACTAACTGGAGTCCTAATTGGAGAAATGAAAGATGCTAGAAATAATTGTTTTAAAAAAATTAAAGCAACTGTAATTTAAAAAAAAAAAAAAAGGCAGAGAAAGGAGTATCCTTTTTTTGAGACAACTTCTAGCAGTATCTGTCTGGATACAGCTACTACAAAGCTACTAAATGTAAAGTGACATGAACTAAAGCAAAACAAGTACACTGTTACTCCCACCAGGACATCCACCAGGATGTTACATGAGGATGATTATGCCAGGACAGTTCTCTTGGTAAATTTTTCACACAGACACACTTGTAGCTTAAGAACTGGATACAACCCACAACAGCCTGAGCACATTTTGCTAATGCTGACTGAGCTGTTACGGCTGTATGAAAATCCATAAAGTCTACGATGCAAATTTATAGAAATTAGAAACATTGAGGCAGAAAGACCAAGTCACCAAGTGTCAGGGGGTTTCCCTTAGTAAAATTAAGCCATCCTGTTTTCTTTTACAGGATGACATCTGCTCTGAATAAGCATGATGCTAAGGGGAAGAAAATAAAAAGGCAAACATGAAAGGAACACCAAACTTGTAGATTGCTACAAATGTAATGACTGCTAAATTTCAGTGCAATATTGTCTTTAATTTAAAATGATCGGCAGATGGCTTGCACAACCTGTCAGTTATCAGCACACTGCTAAGAGCAAAGAAAGCTTCCAGCCATTCCTAGCATGGCTCAGAGGACACTATTAAATATTTATCAACCTTTCCATATCTAAAAACTCATGGAATTTACTCACATTAAAAAATAAAACCAAAACACATACAAATGCAATTGCAGAAATCTTTCATTAATGAGTTTTCCCAGTGCCAATTCTGTGCATAAGCACAAACCTTACCATTAGGGAATCCATCTTGAAGTTTGGATTGCATTGCTTGGAAACCACATCACACACTGGTGCTCAGGAAGAGGCACGCTGGAAAGAATTTAGAATTCCCAGCGGTCCTACAAAACCAGTGTTTAGAAGAATAAGAATTTCAATCATTTCATGTATTTTAGGCCTCTAGAATACTAAAAACTATCCAGAATTCATATCACTGTGGCAAATGCAGAAACACAGTTTCTATTTGTAGGGTACTTGGTTTCCTGTAGGGACTACCACCTGCAGCATTTGACTTTGTATTAGTAAACAAATAGGCACAAAATTCCTATGAAAGATATTTTAAATTGTTTATTAACTTTCTTGAGACCTGCTGTAGAATGTTTTTATTTTGTTTCTTTGCTTTTCTGTTTATTTCCTCCACTTTTTCCGTGTAGCTGGGCTTTTTCATTTAACAGTTTAACTATTTTGTCCTTTGCTACTTGAATACAATTTACACTTTTAAAAGGTGTTATTGTCTGCATCCATTGCAACATAGTCCTTTAAAAGCGTAAGGCTGAGAACTGGTAAAACTTTACAAATGCCCAGGGTTGATTTGTCATGGTATGACCCTGGTAGAGTAAAAACTTGATTTCCCATTAAACTTATTTAAATGTTCCAGTAAACTAGAACATCTGATCAGCATAATACAAGTAGGCAGGGTGCTTAACTATCTGAATGTAGGATGAGGTATAAACAAATTGAACAAGTCATACAGCTTTTTTGGTTAAAAAAGTATACAGATACTAGATTACAAATGTATATTATTTACTTATAGATGATGACCTATTTCACTCAGAACTACTGAAGGCAAACGTTGACATTTGCCCTTAATGCCTAGTTTCCTGTAAAGGGGGAAATGCAATGCTTCATTTGTGTGTTAGATTGTCTGGGTCCTGTAGTATATAAAAATCAGATTAGAGAAATGTCTATATGTGCAAGCATTGCATTGACAAGTGAAGGAGACTCTTCACTGGAACAAACAAACAAATCAACCTCAAAAACTCAATCTCTTACCTGAATGTTTTTGATTCAGGTGGTTTCAGAGTCTCTGAAATGCATCTGTACAAACACAGCACTGAATTTTAAAGAGGTAGTAGGGAAAAAAAAAAGCAAATAAATACTGTAGGAATGAGGGTATCATCCCCAAAGCCTGGGGTTATATTTGGTCATACATACACTCTCCGAACAGAAAGTCCTCTACTGACAAAATTTCAGTCTTTTTTAGAACTGTACCATGCATTATTTATGGTGTTATCGTTTCTTCCTTTTCCCTGTCCAATTAAGTATTCTTGAACTTCACAGTGTAGTGCTACATTTTCTGTTGGGTCTTGAAGGATTTTTGTGGCTGAGCTCATGAATAAATTCAGGAATATAAGACATTGAGGAACTCAACAATTAGGTCATAGGATTTTTTTTATATTTTCCTATGGTTTTCATCATAACACACAAACCACCACATTGGTTCCAAGTGGGAGAAATACCCATTTTGGCAGCACAGATAAAACTGGTATAATCTGACATTTGCAGACAATACCTGGATTTCCACAGCATAACATGAAGTATGGTTACAACGTCAAGAGTTTCTTGAATATGATTTTGCCTTTGTTGAGCTTCAGCTTGAAGTAACCCCTATTCATGAATTTTAATCAGCTACAGCCAAATAGAGCCACTTTTGTCATGTTAAACAGTACACAGAGTCACAGAAGCTCTGCATAAGCTTGGTTATCAGTCAGAAGGTCAACAACTATCCCAACATCCATCATCTGAACACATGCATGCTCACATACACATCTGAATGAGCTGCAGATTCACTTTCTCACACAGAGAAAATAGTGGGAAGCAGTAGTCATTTTAGAAACACCTTACAGTGTGAAATGCTAGGGTCTTTTACACAGCAGGTAATGCAATAGAAGAAAAAAATATAATTTGTTTTTACTTATTCAAGTATTCCTGAAGACATCTGGTCATACTATGCAGGTATATTATATGGCTGGCCAATTACAGTCACATGTAAAAAGCTGTAGAAAATACGAAATAAAAACACAATTTACTTTTATTACCTAATGATTTTTCTGGTGTAGAAACGCAACACTTCTGTTTAGGTTTATGTAGGAGGTGCACACCATTATAGGTTATTTCATTAATTTATAAGGAGAAGTTTCTAAATTGATTTCATTTTCTAAGTCTTTATGTCTGAAGTTTAAAATCTGTGCTTCCCTCCTCCTCAATACTGAGAAAAGTAAGTAAAGGTAAAATACAGATTTAGCAACAACAGCCATCCAGTGGCCATCCTAAATTATTAAGGAGTTGGGGTTTTCTTATGTTTTTTAGATTTCTATTGCACCAGAAATAGCTACAAGTAGTTGCATCCTATAATCAAAGTGATATGGTCATTGCTAGCAGCTCTAGTTACTGGAGTGAATGTGGAAAGCCATGTTGAAAATAGTACTTACACTATGAAGAAGCTTAGATAATAAAAATTGACCTGTTTTATCCAATAAAGTTGTTTCACTTTGCTCATGGTCTACTAAAAAAAAAAAAAGAACTGGATTCACATTGATATTGAACACATTACAAACCTTTTAACATAGTGGAGGAATAACTTCTAATAAACATGCACAATTTGTCAACATTCGATAATTAATTGACTCATATCAAAATTCAAATGTTTTCTCTTTGAGTTCTTTTCCTGTTTTACAAGTGTAAGGATGGCTGTTACATCATATGATCATCATCCATTATTGTGTCTTGACTTCCACAAATCCAGCAAATCATTTAGAGAGCAACATGTTTTTTTATATTAATGCTCAATGTTCATAGAATTTCTAGTTTGTTTCTGCATGTAAACAATCTTACATGACAGTCATTCTGAGCTATAAATTTCTTTAAAACCTTCATTAAAGCATTTAAACAGAAAAATGGAAATATTCGCTGTAAGTTAAATTTCAGTATTAGTCAATAACTGAGGGGGAGAAAGGGAAAGAAAAAGTCAATCAACAGCAACTTTTTCCTAAAAAGAAACTACGCCCACACAAAAGGAAACTGAGGTTAGAAGAGTAATTTAAAATTAACTTATTGGTCACTTTTACACTGCATAAATATCACTGGCTTTCAGATACCATTATAATGACAGACTAATATTAGAACTGCTTGCAAATATCTGCATTGTTCCCCCAGAATGGGCCTATTTTTTGAAGTCATGTGAATTTTCAAAAATTAGTACGATGTGAAAAAACACTTGCATGTACAGCTTTGACCTCTTCTCTTGCTCTTTGCCCATTAATGTATCTCAGCTGGTTTGTCTTTTAACATTCCAAAACTTTCAGTAGCTTTCAAAGCTCAACTTCTCTCAAAGAAAACATGCTGCTTTTCTTTTGTCCTCCCACTCTGAACTCTGCACAAGCTTGTTAACAGATTTAAAGATATACTGCTCCAAAATGGTCAGATGGTAGCAGACTGAAATTCAAATTTTGTTTCATGAACTGCAAGGAAAGGAAACAGTGCCTTATGTCAGTGGAAATTTGGGATTTCTTGTAAGCATTTAATCTTGGTTGTCAATAACATGCTGGGTCATTGACTTATAAAGCCTTGAAACAAAACTATTTATTTTTAGATACTTTAAAAACGTATTCTACTATTTCTTTCACTTCAAGATGCATGCTCGCTAGCTACTGTAATCTAAACTTTAAAAAGTGGTAGAAAAAGTTATTTTCTAAAGGAGATTCATGTATATACAGTGGACATCCATTATATACAGTGGACAGTCATTTCAATGACATTTGGCATCGTTTTTATAACACACTCTAATTGCCTTGTTCACAAATAACTCGGATCACTTCAAGAAAGAGCCAAAAGGAAGTCTGTTTCATATCCATTCCTGAACAGTACTGAATGCTATAAATCAATGCAGAATATCCTAAGAGCAGGATTATACAGTCTGAATACTTAGAAGATCTGACAACTTCAGACAGACATGGGCTTCACTGGATAGCATGAAGCGTCAAAGAGAAAAGACTGATATTTACATTTTTGAAGGTTCATCATGCTGAGAGGGAAGGGAATATACACTGGGTATGCAGAACCTTGATTAAGTATGCAGATCCAGCATGAAATCCAAATAAATAAATGTTTGTGTGTGAAGACCAAACAGCAATACAGATGTATAAAAACCACAAATATTGTATCATTTACATACCAATACTCTGAAGAGAAATATATATGCACATGAACACAGCAACTTTGTTTAATCTAATATGATGAGTCCTATATTCAAAACATCTCCTTTTTCCTACTGAAATCAACTAAGAGTTTAAGATGTATTAGATAGATATGCATCATTTGACAAATAGGTCATTTTACTGTTAAATTTCTGTATAAGAATAAAGGAGGTGAGATATTTTCAAAGCACCTTTTCCTTTGCTTCTTTCTAACTGACGTTATCTGTTCAGCTCATGATAGCTAAAGTAAAAGGAAATCTCTTAAATTAAGTTACTCTTTACCTTTATAGCTGTCCCCACAACATCTATCATCCAGAAGCATCATTAGCATCAGATATGTTGCACTGACAGAAGACATTGTTGATTGCATCAGACCAGAAAAAACTTTAATTAAACCATTTAAGTACACTAGCAAATTTAATGGCATCCCAGAAAAGCAGGGGACACTGGGATGTGGGGGAGGGAGTGCTATATTTACAGGCTGTCTTTCAAATTTCCAAACTGAGAAAAATAAAGCAGATGTTTAAATCAAATATCCTTAACCACTTTGTAGCCAAGTACTTACTGAGAAAGTTTCTAAAGCTCTTTGTGTCACTGGTAAGCACTGAATAATAACACACTAGCCTTTGGCTTCACCCCTTCAAGCAGTGGCTCTCAGAATTTGGGGCTGTCCTGGCCATAAACCACTAAGCAGCACTCTGCACTGTATGACAGACCAGGAGAGGTCACCACTCTCTGCTATACCTATCTTCCACCCCATCTTAGAAATCTTCATCCACGTTCACCATGCCGTGACCCAACACAGATGTTGTTCATACTTTGAAGACACATAAGGACAACTATACATGTCTTTCTCTGGTGGTAGAAATAGCTTTCTGTTTGAGCCAGTGCCACATGTTTCACGCACTATTGGCAGATGGTCTTTTCAACACATGACGGTCGAGAAGGTTGAGTTCTTGCAGCAACTTAGATCTAGCACATATGCTTTATAGTAAGAGGTCTTAATTGCATTGAATCTTGATATTTCAGCTGCTTTCCAAAATTACCACAACTACATATGGTGTTCTTTCTCTTGCTTGCTATGACTGCCAGCACCTTAAGGTCTACCTCTTCACAAAGTTATTTCAGCCATCGAAAAGCAGCAGTCATGATCTTGTTAACGGAGTCAGTGATTACTCATTATTAATGATGTTGCTTGCTGTGGTTGAGGTAATACGAATCGAGCAAATCAAGTGCTCATTTTCATGTCTACAGATATACATACCTAACATTTCCGTGACTGTATGAATTAAAGAGTATCTATACCAGATAGCTATAACCACTGCGATTATTAAAATGAAGCTAAGCAGTGGAACTAAAGCCCTACCTCAAAAACATAAACCAGTATGAAAGAAGGTACAGGAAATCCATCCCACTCTCCGGGGGGTACTTTCAAAGTCAAGTAGCTTGGCAGATTTCTGGGTGGGCATATGAAATTGTTTCTTCTATGTAAATGGGCAAGGAGCATATGAAGTGGTTTACTTACAAACAGAAGGCACCAGCCGTCAGAGCATTTAGAGCTGACAGGCACAAACTAAGTCACATTTGGTTTCTGATTCAGCAAGGGTATTTATTCTTATCATTAAGATTTTCTACTTCTAGTTTCCTTAATGAAATTTAATGTGCTTACAATTAGGCAGATGTTCTTTCTTAATCTTTCAAGAATTCTCTCACGTATAGGTTTTACTTTTAGGACTGCTGTTGCAGCTGACTGCTGCTGACAGCTTCTGCCATAGTATTTGTTCTGAGAGGTAAGGTGATTCTCATACCATTTCTCTACAGCTTTTTCAGACTCAGCTATTTCCCAGCACTTCTTGTTATAATTATTGTTTTTGTCTAGATGCAGGAAAGCGGAAGGCAGCTGAAGGCAGTGTCAGCAGGGAGCACATCTGCACAGTTCCCAGGCCCTTGGCCAGCAGGGGAGAGCTGAAGGTCCTAAATCTCCTACTTTCTGGGATTCTCCAAGATTGATCCCATTGCTCCCAACAGCCTGAGATACTTGTGGAGCCTCTGTATTCAATTATTTGGCTTGTATAGCAGCATTTAAGTAAGATTATGACATCTTTCCACAAGAAACAACGGTCCTTGCCAGCTTCACCTGCCAGTGACCTGAGAATTGATTCCTGCTGTGCTATTTCCTGCTGTTATTTTCAGCCTCCCTCATGAGAGCTAAATGGAAACAATTAGCACCCAGAAAATAGTTTTCTATTTCAATGCATTGCATAGAGCATCTTCCACCAAGACAGCCTCAGCCACTGTTCCAAGACATTACTCTTTCTTCTAAGACAATATTCAAATACTGAAAATGTCACCACCACCACAACAACCATTTTAGCTCGATTCCCCTCATTCCTTCTGTAAACAAATTAGATTAACTGAAGGGACTATTTTCATACCTGCTCTACCTTCCATCTTTGCAACATGTATCCATTACACGCAGATTTTTGCTAGCACCAGCTCTTATTTGGTGCATCAAGGTTTTATCCAGATGGAAACTTTTATTTTTGTACGATTATTTTTCAGCCAGGCCTCTTTCCTAATCCAGTTCCCCATACAACAGCTGGTGCCAGCATGGAGGAAGTAGGTGAAGCACAGTGCCCAGAGAATACACCTCTCTCAGAGGTTTAAGGCAGCTGTGAAAAACACAGCTTCAGTGGGAGATTTCACAGAAGCACAGACAACTGACGAAGCTGCTGCCAGGGATGAGGGTGGGTCTGCTCACAAACTGTTTCCTCCATCTCACCCTGCCTTTCTAGCCAGAAGCTTCTCTTGGTTCAAGAGAGTTTCCTTTCTTTAATTTACAGCTGGTTCAACTCACAAAAGGATCAGAGAAGCACCAAAGTCAGCACGAGAATGGGAGACATCCATCCAACCCAGGAAGCCAAAAGAGAAGGGAGGGAGCAAGACTGGCCCTTTTAGCAGTGACACCCACCGAACTGTATGTTCAGGTGCCTCATACTGCTTAGCCCTGTCCTGCCTGGTGTCACCTCACTGGCATCCAGTAGAAGGCTCCATCATAGCTGTGTTTCATAACATACACACAAATATGATATGGGGTAATAAAAATAAAACATGCTCAGGTTATCTAGAGGCAAGGGACTCTGTGAGAGGTAGGGAGGATCGTGAAAGAGCCCCCATATCCTCACCTCAGCAAGAGCCTGGTAGACCAGCCATGGCAGAGACATCTCACTTAAAGAAATACCAGATAGCAAAACCAGATTGTTTCAGTAGGAAAGATGAGCTAGAAAGAAACTGCCCATAACCACAAAGAAAAGGAAGAGAGGCTTTTTCACAGCATAAGCTAGACACAGAAGGGTACCACTTGACTCAAATCACCTGCATGCAGTTACTGGAACAGGATTCATGTAGCTGGAAGCAGCAGCTGGCCTCAGACCCGGTTCAGCCCTGTCAAAGGACAGGGTTATTAATAGAAGCTGACAGCGTCAAGTCTGTTAGATGTCACTATTAAACTGAGTCGACAGCATATTGCATTCCTACCTTGGGCTGAGTCCCAGGGAAAAGTCAGTTCCTAAAACACCAGTTCTGCTTCTAGCAGGACTCCATACTGAGGACATTTCTCCAACATGTCCTATTTCTTGGAGATCTCAGGTGACTGGTGTCTTGACTACAGACTAGAAATATTTTCCAGGCCATTAATTCTTTGACGTGGAACTTCTGACACTTCAATATTATCCTCTGCTCTGAATCAGAAGGAATAGCTGCAAGCTTCCCACAAAAGTAAAATAAAGTGTTTCAGAACCACTGAAGCAGTAGCATTTATGTGCCTCATTTGTGTCTTTTACCTTACATTTAAAAACATCAAAATAAATTGATTCAACTTTGCCAAAATGTTTTTTAGATTCCTAATCATTAATGAAGTGAAAGGAGCCCTGCAGAACAATTCATTTTAATTGATGAAGCATTTTTAGAGATAAATGGTTCTGCTAGAACACTTTCAGCTGGCTTTCTGAATTTTCTTTCCTCACAAAAAGAAATCAGATTTCCTAATCTTGCAGCCTACATCAGCAGAGGCTCTGCTGGTTTTTGCTGAGGCTAAATTTCTAGTGGTCACAGTTGTTATTTCTGTATGTGGTGGCTTGCTTCCTTTTTTCAAACACTAAACCCCATTTTAATTTGCTTAAGGATATAGTGGTGCATTACTATAAAGATATGGGAAGTGGATTTATTTTCTGTGTTCCAGTAAATATCCTTTCACTAAGGACATGCAAATATAGAGCTCATTTCGCAGAACATTACATTGTCAGTGAGGAAGTCTATCATTTTTGAAAGAACCTTGGAAACCTCTTATTTCTCCATCAGGTCAGCCTAAAAATAAGGACACCTATGCTCTAGGAAAAATAATATGAACTTTCCAATTTTATGCACTATATAAACAGATTTATGTTGCAGATCAAGCTGTAATGTCTTAAAACAAGGCTATTTCTGCAGCCAGCTTTCAAGGAGGAGACCATTCACTCAGTATGTGAGATTGAATAATACAGGTTCAAAAAGTCTTGGACAGTCAAGTATAAGCAAGCAGCTCCTGAGGTATACAATCGGTTGGAAACCCTAGGTCATAAACAAATCATAGGTGAACCCACTCATAGCCCACAAAAGAATAAAGGATCTTTCATTGGAACTCTTTCAAAGCAAAAAGGATTAGTCTTAATGTGTGCACTTCAGGTACTATTGCAATCGACAATTTCCTCAGAACAATGCAAACCACAA
The DNA here is from genome assembly GCF_001604755.1 of Lepidothrix coronata. NCBI lineage: Eukaryota > Metazoa > Chordata > Aves > Passeriformes > Pipridae > Lepidothrix > Lepidothrix coronata. The sequence continues at coordinate 8,078,948 of NW_016690188.1, forward strand.
TGATTCTGAGCTACTATTGCAGGAAAACATCTTTCTTTCAAGGAAAAAACAAGTTTCTAACATCTCAACAGTCAAAAAACCGTGGTAGTGAAGGCAGTATAGACTCCTCAGTCTTGGAGTTCCAGCAAAACCATACAGTTCAGTGCATATTAAACCTAATCAAATAATTCTAAAAAACCCCTTCGTTTTCATTTGAAATATCAGAGCAGCAATACTACAGTACATCTACAGCAATACTACACTCCATCAGTGGTAATAAAGTAATCCCTATTGTCCTAAAAAACTGTGCAGTTACTCTACTGTTTCTTCCAGCATGAGAGACATCTAGATCTCAAATTCCCATAACATGTTGAACACATTAGATGAGGAGTTTTTTAACTAAAAACCAGCCCGAGGACAAAATACCGGCAGCACTTCCTGATGGATAACAAACCCACAGTGGACCAAGAAAACCAACCCCAGTAGACCTATTTACAACAAGTATTTCCTGAATATATTCCCTTGCTACCAACGCTCTCTCAACAAAACTTCATTTGTACTACACAGGATTTTATATAAGCCAAATGCAGAGATAGCTGCTGTGAAATCTTAGACATGTCATGTATATCAACAATTCTGGTGCTACTAGCATGACTTATCCTTATGCTTCCACTACTTTGGAAAAGCATCAGTGTCCAAGTGGTAAGCAGCAGCCCCAGGGAGTGCAGACAAAGCCAGAGTGACTGCACATAGCAACTGGCCTCCTGTCATTGCAAGTGCTCCCACTCAGACCTGAAAGGTCAACAGCATATTAGAACTGCTAAGCTCCTGCACTGGATTACCAGCTTCAGGACAGATAAGATTGCATCTCCCAGCTCTGGCTGGCACAACTGTTAACAACTAATCTTGTCCTTAGAGAGCAGCTCTGCAGCAAACAGGATTGCTGCTCGGCTCTGCTTTCGCACTGAAGCAGGAGGCTCGCCTATCAGAAATGACAGCTGCTGTTTCTTATACCACTTTTATAACTGTGACTTTAGTTTCACGGCAGAATATCAACATTTGTGTTCAACAAATATGATTCACCACGTTTTGAAAGTAAGAGAGATGGAGTGATAGAGGCAGCATATGATTCACCACAGCTTTGAAACTGCACAGAGCTTCCATTCATTAGAATTTTACACCAATATTTTTTATCTCAGATATTTTCAACAATTATTATGAACTAAGAAGATTCTAAAATAAACATTTGCAACCAAAAATTGACCAATATAGTTTGACAATTCTTGCCATAAACTGCTAACCCCCAAAAAATAAACTATTTTTTTCCCACTTCTAATTACACTTTCACCGAAGCATTTTGCTTTCCTTCTTCCCTCAGATTTATCTCTGTCTTCACCCAGTCTTCTCTTGCTGATCCACTTTATTATTTGGAAGACAGATTTGAATGATCTTTTTATATTTTTCTATGTTCTTTTTAAATTGCACCCTTTGATTATAGGTATGGCGCTCTTAAGCCATGTTTTAAAAAATAATTTTTAAACTAACTAATATTTCATTTTTGTGTATCTTTGCTCTTCCTTGTTTTTAGTAATTTATCCATTATGGCACTGGAGGCAAAGCTAAATTAAAGCCTCAGTGGGATAGGTATCACACAGAGTTTTAGCAAGGGTTTTCTTCTTCAAAGACACTAAAAACAAAAGCTAGACAAAACATGGAAGAGAACAGAAAAATATTATTTTAAATGCTCTGTGAATAAAAATATTAATGAGAAATGAGAATATCAACCATGGTTTGGCCAATGAACATGAGAATGATTTAAGCACATGCCTATATGCTCTGTTGATTCAGACTCCACACACCTTGCCCAAATTCATGTGAGATCTCAGTTTTGGCCATGAAGTCCTGCTTCCCCTCCTCCAGGAGCTCACACTTCTGAATAATGTCACACCTGAGACACGCATCACAGCTCTGAAGCCGGATTTCTCCTGATGTCCATAAGAGGTCTAAAACTGGTAGCTGTCAAACAATTTCTTAAGTGACCCTAATGAAATTCTTTAACCCCTACCCTCACCTTTTTTAATCCTCATGCTCCTTTCAGCCTTTTCTAATGGAACTGTTCACCAGGATGACCCTTCTCTAGCAGGAGGCCATGCACTCAAAAAGATAAAACAGCACCTTGCATTATAGAAGTGTGTTATTAATAAGATTTAGTTTTAATTGCTCTGTGCCAAGCTAAAGTACAGGAAATTGCAATTTTAGTATGTAATATAGTTACAATCTGTTAATCTGCTATGAAAAGTGGTCTTACTGTAAAGTCACTTTGCACACAAAGTGCTCTTGCTACCACTAGATGTCAGTTTTACACACTTTAAAATGGACCAATACCCTAAAAATAGTAATTCTCCGTTCACAATAGAAACATCTATTACGTCAATCTTTCTTGATTGACCTTTAATTTTAAGGATTGCACATTTAATTTACCTTCTTCTCTCCAGCCCCCGCCACCCCTCATGGCACAGTTCTGCTTTATTCAAGAAAAAAAGACCTAACATTTTCCACTATGCATTTATTCCATGATTTACTCAGTCTGAGACACACTGAGAGTTTTTGCCATATATTGTTGGCAGAAGTCTGTAGCTCAGGCTGCATTTCTAGAGGCCAGCACTGAAATCTTACTTTTATTCCACAAAGATATTTTTATATTCCATAAGGACATTTTTACTAAGAACTGTCCTATCTTCTCTGACTAATTACAGATAGGCTACTATGCCAGTTAATAAAGGATATAATTAACATGGTTTATTACGCTTCTATGATTTTTCATATTTTTATTTATATCGATTGCCTAAATTTAGATAATTTTTATTTACACTCCAAATTTCTGTCTCTCCAAAGTGAAAAATATAGCTGTAGTCTTTTTGTCAATACCAAACAGTTTTCATAAACTAGTCTTAACATAAACTTGGTCGTACTGAATACAGAACCTCTGTATCATGTATTTACTTTAGCATACCAAAATGAAATTGCTTTATGTCAAGTAAATGTCTTTACTTCCCTCCCTCCCCCCCCCCAAAAAGAAGGAGAAAATTAGGAGGAAGTCAAACTCATTATGCATTATTACATTCAAGTGTACTTATACATACACAAAAACCAACGAACTCATTTCACAGCAAACATTTCCAAAGTCACTCATGACAGGAACAGACAGCTACAGAACACAACTCTGCATTGTTGGAAGGCAATGACAAGACTGTCACCTTACATGCAGCTTTACTGTCCAGAGATTGACAGCTTATCTAGCAACACAGTATGTTTGTTTACCATAATGTCAAAGGAATCCCCTCATTCTCATTCACATCAAAATCTGACCTTTTAAAATCCTACAAATGCTTCGTAGCTCTCCTGGGTTGTTTAAGGTATTATTTGCACCTGCAGCCATTACCGTCTTACACAGGTGGTTACGTAGCAGAAGGGTTGGAAAGTAAGGAAGGGGAAAGATGTGCTTCTATAAACTTAAAAATATAGTTGAAAAGACTGTATCATGCAATCAACTGTATCAACAGCCTTTTTCAAAGACATCTGAAAACTTTTTTGAGGCAACAACTCCATTAAAAACATTCCTTAGCACAACCTCAGCTAGGAACTGTGAAAACATGGTAAAAAAATCCAAAGTAAATGCAAAGGCCAAAACACGAGGTCCCATGACTTCTGACAGCAACGTTTATGACTTAGGAGCCTTTCACAGAGAAGTGCTACACCTGGGGCAGGCAAAGGTGCCATATATGCTCTGTACTGTTACAATGTATTATTGCACTCCCCTTGTCTTCCTCCTGCACTTAGCTTCCTCAACTAGGACTCCACTTGCATGCTCACTATCCCTTAGCCACCTCCCAGCCATCCTCTACATGTCCCCAAGAGTGAAAAATGCCCCAAGTCCCACCCAGTCAAGGCATGTAAGCCACATGCACACATACTGATTGCCTGCGAGCACATGCGCAGAACCAGAGCACCTCAGACGTACCAGATCACTCTGAACGTACTGCACAGTCCACGGGCATGAGCCAGTTTAAACTTCTCCAAACAAAAATACACAAAACCTACTTATAGGTCTGCAGCTCCAGAGAGTACAGAAACTTACCTTCCCTTTGCTTCTGATGTAAGGTGTCCCCTTTGTCAGCACTCATGCTGGCAAGCAGCTACAGCAGGATAGGCCATAGGTCCAAGTAGTGCTTCTGCAAGGAGCAAAAGACACACCTCAGACATTTGCACCATTACCGCCCTTTTCCCCCTCCACAACACTGGTTGGCTTGATCTGCAAGCTAAGAATTTTGGTTACTCAGCTACTGAGCTCAAAAAGTGAGCTACTGAGAAAGTTGATGTCAGATGAATGAAGCAGCCGGTAGAAATGAGGAAATCAGTAGCAGGTTAAAAGGGAACATAATTTTTATATGCTTTCCAAATTGCACTCTAATATGAAACTATAAACATAAAACAAATAAACACCCCAATCTGTCCCTGTAGTTCCTCATTGTATATTTGGCAACTCATATCCCTCCAGGAAAGAAACTCCTTTAACTTCTTCTTTATCACATATATTCATTTGCAACTTATTCCATTCATGCCAACATGAATCACTAACAACATATATCATAAGCAACAACAGAAGCAATGGATAATTAAAACCTGGAAGCATTAGTCAACTTCCTACAGAAGCTACCATTTCAAAAGTGTTGAGTTTGCAAGATATTTTCATACTCTTTCCTAAGGCCAGAATTCTGTTGCAAAAAAGCAGCAGCAGCTCTTTGTTTTAATCAATAGTGCATTTCAAAAAAAAAAGGAATAAAGTTAAAACTCCCTCTATAAAACATTCACCAATATAGGAATTGCTTAGATCCATTGCTTCCTTCACTACCAAGCTCCATTGGTAGTTTAAAAAGTGCTTGATCTGACCGAACACACAGCACTTGGCTTTATGGAAATGCAAGTGTGCTTAGGCAGCACAGTTCCAGCAAACATCATCTTGGAAGGACAGAGAGAATTACACAAGCTATTTGTCTGAAATTACCAAGCAATTACACTCTGACAATCTTAATACACACAAGTAAACGTTTAAATAATCTGTTTTGCAAAAAGAGAACGAGCAAGAATCAAATCCTTACAACAAAAAGCATAGCTACCTCCTCCTTCTCTTATTTAAAAGGTGCAAGAGTAAGGGAGAAAATGGCCCTAATACTGCTGGTCATTGATATGCAGAGGCAATTTGGTGAGTCATCACTTCAGCTGATGTTTGAACAAGCCCAGATGGGCCTGTATGGCAATCAGATGGCTCAATACAGTTTTAAATTTCCCCAGGAATTTGGTGATTTCTAGATCTGCTAGATCATCTGCTAATTACCATACCGTCTACAAGTAGATATGCAGCTGCTTTTTTGTTACAGTATAATTACAGGCTAAGTATTAAATGTAGGGGGTTCTCAACTGTCTGAAATGGCATATTTTCACAACAAATATGTCAAAGAAATGCAGAGATTCACTGGAATTTAAATACGGACTGAGGAAATGTTTTCTCTGAGAACTTACATGCTCTCCACTTGATCTCCTCTCATACACTTTTTATTAGTGTCTCCATTTCTATGGCTGATACAAACACATCTATCACGCTGGTGAGATGGTAAGAGAAGAGACAAAATAGTTTGGTTTGGGACTTATGGCTGGGGTGTTATTCAGAAAAACAGATAGACCTGGGCAAACATCAATCATACTACAGTGAACTCAGTATCACTGAGTTCACTGGACAGTATCTGTTTCAGAGATTTCACATCCACTGTTAGGTATGCCAAGGAAGTCTCAGGAAATAGGCAAATTAATTTCCTCTTCCTGACACAAAAATAGATGGAGGGTTAGAATTGCATCTATTAAATAGATGTGTTTTCAGCCTGACCTATCTGCTGAAATCAATGCTGACAAAGAGGGCATTTTAGCATTGGCAGGTTTCTGGACAGAAACCATGCAATCCCACACTCAGTCTGGGTACAACCCATAGACTTTACTGGAAATTTTGCACTACAGGAAAATCCATAGATTAAAAAAAGGTTTACTTAGATTAGCTTAAAACTCTGAGTTGAACGCAAGCTGCACACTAGCTTGAACATCAAAAGCAGTGCATGGACTCCTTGATACAGGTCTATAGAGCTACACAAACTTTTGAAATCATTTGGTGAAACTGTTTTCAGTACCTGAACTAGCTTGTGCAGCACTAGAATGGGCACTGTATGTGTCAAGGTGGCACACCACAAATTCTTTTCCTTTTTCATCACCAGCTTTTCACGAGTTGAGAAGTCATGCAGAACTTTAGCACAAGATCAGACTAAACATGGAGTTAATAATATCCCAACCATTGTTAAAGTATCTTCCACTCAGCCATTGTTATACTAATCTGCTGATTTCAGTAAAAGAAACCCAAAGAAATTCTGTGCTGGAGAGACCATATTAAATGGCTTGCTTATCACTTTTTGAATGATTCATTAACCAGCCTAATTTAATCTGCCACATGCCCAGTAAAATTCCAGTTTAACAATGTAGTGTGAGCTACCAGCTTTTTAGAAATGTTACAACAGGCCAGTAACAAAAAGTTAAGCATTAACCAAGATGAGACAAGTATGTAGCTACAAAACTAAAAACCTGTTTTTTCAGGTCTTTGCTTAGCTCACTCTTAAAAATGTCATGTCATTCACTTCATGGGTTGCTCTTGATTAAAATAACCTTTATTTAAAATATAAAACCTATTTTCTGTCTTTTCAGAATATATCAGACTATGAGCTGAGCCGATTCAAAATAATGCACCAGCCGTAAGTTTCTCATTATTTTCTTCTTCTCCACTGAATGACTGCTACACTGTTGTACTCTGTCATTTCTCTGTTAGTAAATTAGGAAAAATGAGAACTGAAACCATCTGCTCACGTGAACAGCATTAACTGATGTGGGTGGAACTTCCTCAGGATTAGGATCCTGGAATGTTCACAAGAGCTGTGGTTCAGATCAGCTGACATGATCTGCTGCTGTGTGATATTCTTCCTCAGAACATATAGGGACAACCTTATATTAGGAAAAGTACAAGTTCAACTTATTCTAGAATACAAAAGCTCTTTGCTTGTATAGTGTATCTTCGGAACTGGTTCATCTGTTGCTTAAGGATCAATTTAAGTGATCAGTTTAACAAAGTGCTATGTTGAAAGTAATTTAAATAGAATTTAAATACAGTACTGAATAACCAAACACAGATGTAGCAGTTGGGAAATGCCTTAATGTTTTTTGTGACAAATTAAGTTCATTTAGAAGGATATCCATAATGTTCAAGCATATTATTTCTCTTGTAGTACTACACAGAAATAATATTAGGGAATTTTCTCTATGAGCCAAGAAAACCTCAGATTAATACAGAGGATCTTGCTGTTCTTCACGTAATGGTTGTTATTATTCCATGTAGTTTCCCCTCTCACCTGCTAGCTGGGAAAACATTGTATATATTTATAAATTGATTTCTGAATTCCACTCTATTGGTAAGAAACTGGATGAACTTGAAGGGATTTTTACCCATTAAATTCCTATTCCTATTGATAGGAATTTGATGAGCACATAGGTAAATATTATTCTGGGTTTAATTTAATAATTAACTAGATAAGTAAAGAAAATATCAGAGAACATTCTTGCAAAGCAATTAAGTCTAACGGGACATCATTTTGAGAGAAAATGTAGAGAGAATTAATATAAAGTTAACCAAGGATATGTCCTCTGTTTCTGTGATATACATGAATCTGATCTACTACAATATTGAGGCAAACAGAAATCTACTAAACTGAGGCCAAGGGTTCCCCACTGATGAGGGCATTCAAGCTTTGGATTCTCAAACTGTATATCGGAATAACTAAGGTGTTCTGCCATATGAATTCTGTTGTCCAAAGTATTAAAATTCCTTAAATGCACGATGTGGATGTCACATCCCTAATACCCACTTCCACTCTAAAATCTGTTCTTACATCGTTCTACTTGCTATTACAAAAATTGCCTGAGTTTGTAGCACTCAAACAGTTTAACTGGAGAAGGTCTATATTGATGCACCTAAGCCAGATGAACTGGCCTGTTAAAGCCTGTTGATTCAGCAGATAATTCCCAATGGACCAAAACACTAAGGATAGATAAACAGAAAAAGAGTAATTGCAAGACAAGGTAAGACTAAAATCTTGTGTTTCTCCTGGCTGTGGCCAGTGCTTCAGGTCTCTGCCTTAATAAAGTTCCTTTCTTCATGGGACTTCATTAGACAGAAGCCAGGTTCTCTGGCATGCCACCAGCAAAAGCTCTTTGCCTTTACCATTCTAGTTCTCGCTAGTGCAACACTTGGCATTCTTATTTTCTGTTACATTTTGAGTCTACAAGGCTACAAATGCTCTGGGAAATAAACACAGTTATTCTGCAAGGACATCTCATCACAGATATACCAGGAGCAGTTAGTAGCCATCCATGGGTAAGCTTCCCTGACCTCTGCACCAAATACCTCCACTAATTTAATGCAAGACTCTTTTCCCTCTATTCAGTACTAAACCTGTTCCCTAAGCAGGAAGAGATTAGGAGGTCAAAAGAAACAAAATGGCTTACCTGGGAAGAGTTTATCATAGTAATTCTGTTTTGCTACTCTGAAGTAAACTTTTTTTGCACTACACTTTTGATGATGTCTCTTACCATATTTCATTTTTTCAGTCAGTGTTGGCTTTGACAGGCTAATGACAGCCTGATATAAACTAGTTCCCATCAACACTTAAAGCCGCAGGTCTACCTTGATTGCTTCTAAGCAGCTGCTAAATCTTTGTAGTGAACTATCAAGGTGCAGTCTCTACCAGTGTTCTATCCCACTCCTGAAATGCAATAATCAAATATTTCTTTCCCCACTTGCCAAAACAATAACAGAAGAGAGGTGCTGCTTTCAAACACAGGACAGTGGCGTTCCGAGTCTCTAGTCCAAACCCTCTCTGGAGCTGGCTGCTGAGGTTGTGCAACGAACTGCTCTCACAATGTTTTCAGCAGTCCTGAAATCATGTTGAAATCTTGAGCTGTGCTTAAAGCCCCTCCTCCTGCAGAAGCACCATTGTATTTTTCACTCCACACAGCAGACTCAGTTGATACACCCAAAACACTGAAAAAGTTCACTTTCAAGAATGCCAGTACAACTTCATTTTCCACATACTTCCCATCAGAGAAGTTTCAAACATCCCACTGACTACAGTCATGGGCTCATTTATTCATTGTTAAAATTTATGCCGGGAAGAACATCACACTACATTCAGGAGCATTGAGTGCAGATAACAAAATCAACCTCATACCACAGATATATCAGAATACTGGAACTTAAGCCCAAACATACTGCCAAACATACTGCCTTGCTGTCTTTACTTAATATTTTAATAAGCAGTGCAAATAAGATTGGTATTTACAACTGTATTCAGGAAAAACTGGTGCATAAGCTATAACTCAATTATAAACATCCATAATTCGGAAGCACATCTTCCAAAGAAAGAAATTTAATTACGGCTCCATCACTTCACTGTAGATAGTCCAAGACTTACAGTATCAGATGTTTATGCAGAAGCTGTTTCACAATGCTTTCAGCATTACTAAAGTTCCATCTTCCCAGGGACCGTGAAATTAAAAGGCTGCCTTTATAGCTAATGTGATTAGAAATTCATCCCAGATCAAACTCAAAATAAATTTTGCTCTCAGCTCAGGAGCTCTGGGGACTGTTTTCCAAAATCGGGACTGAAATCTTTCATCACAAAATCAGTGCTCTCTATCACATGTGCAAATTCAAAAGCCTGTTCTGGCTGTGCCAGGTTGCTAGGTAAATGAGAAACCTTCGTTTGCAAATCAGGTATGAGGTGTCAAGTCTTGAGTTTACCATTTGTATATAGCAACGTGCAGTTATGGAAGATCCTGGGTAATAAGTGAGCTGTGTTGAGGAACACATAATTACAAGCTCTGTTTAATTGTGGTGTGGGCAGTATTTGATCTCCTTTGCTTGAAATAAACATCTACCAATTTTCACTGCTGTGAAAAAAGCTATTTTACCAGGAATTTATAGTATATGCAGTATATGTATATATATATGCATATATGGTATATGCAGTATAGTACAATCTTAAACCAAGTAAGTATTTTGTAATTAAGATTCATTTCTAGAATCATTTCTAACATTTGTTTTTCATTTGTTCATAATTTTTAATAACTCCAAACTGAAATTGTCCATCCTTGCCTTCCAAGGATAGGCAATGCCTTTTCCTGAGACGTATGAATAAATTCTCAATTGTGAGAGCTGTTACCTTTGTAATGTTGAGGTGTTCCACTTGAGATGTCTGCGCTTGCATTAATTCAAACTGCAAGAACTAGAAATGTTACACATTAACACCCATTTTTTTTCTCTCCCCTCCACTCTTATTATTTTCTTTTATTTCTTCATTATGAAGGTAAACAATCTAATGTGGAAAATTCACTTTTCAGTTTGTCACAGACATCAGCATTTAAATACAGGGACAAGTTCCTCATACACCAGATGCAAAGGCCTGGATCACCTCTTAGCTCCTTTGTAGCTGGGTCAGAAGTAAGTTCCTATGGCAAAATCTTTTGTAATTATGGTGTCCAATAATCACTAAACCTGGATTTCATAAAAGCTCCGAGCTGAAAAAGCAAAGGTTGTAGGTGACTTCTTTCCCAATACTTAGCAAGTAGGGATGGTTTTCTCCCCTCCTTGGTATATACCATAATGGTTTTCTACTACCCTATATCCTTTAAATGCCAGAGCTGACTCAGGCTGAATGTTTCATGTCTAATATGTAGATTTAGTTCCTCGCTTTCCTTAGTACTTGATGTAGCTTAAATGGCACTGAAAAATGTCCACTTATTCCCAAAACTGTAAAAGGCCAGGGCTGCAAATTCAGAAGATACCTCTTCATTCAGTGGGACCTCCCAATAAAAAATGATACTGAAAAGAGACCAAAAGAGATTTTCACTACATAACTCTAGTGTCTACAGGAAGCTTCCTCAGTAGCTATATACATTCCAAAGGAGAATAAAATAGTATCTGAATTTTACTTCAAATCACATTTTTATAAATTATTTACTCATTTTTAGCAAAGAAAAGCTATGACAAAAGTCTACCCAGGCATCAAATATCTACAGAGGCAGCCATTCCCTACTGATTAGAATGAATTCTGGATATTCTCCTGTTCACAGGAGGATATAGGAAATATTTTCTCAGCAAAGCAACACCACCTTGCCTCCTTTTACAGCAGAAAGGGGGCAACAGACACTTGCATTGCAGCAGTGTCTCTTCCATTCAGCCACGAGCCATCGAGACTTTTGCAATGACACAGTTACTTGAGAAGGAGGAAAGGAGCATATTGTGTTTCACGTGCTCAGAAGCTCACTTCTGCTCTTGTAAGTAGACTATTCCCTGTGTCATCTTGGACCTAATGACAAGCAAAACTAGTGTTTTGAAATAATTTTTGAAGTGTTTTGCCAAAGCTTAGCAATGAAAGAATGGAAAGATCACAGCATTAAAAGCCTTGTGGCACCACCATAAACCACATGAATTTGAACCTGAAGCCACAGTTTAATCATAACACCTTCCCCATCTCAGTTCCCATGTCAAAACAAGTACTTAGCCAGGCAAACACAGATAGACACATTCCAATACTTTAAACCTATAACTGGGCATTTTTCCTACTACTAAGGAAATTCAATTCAATATTCTAACCAAGCTTTCCCATAATTCTGAAAAGTGCCAAAAATTTATGACAGTCTATCTTGGCAAAATATGCCATTAACTATTAAGCACCAATAGCACTTGATATTTTCCATAGATAAACAGTGAATTTATATTTTAGTCATCAGTTTATATTGAAAGTAATGAACAAAGGAAAATGTAAAAGGGAGAAACTGCTTCTGTACACCACATTCTCCTACGACTGTAACCACACAGAAGACCTTTTCGAATGATCTTTCTGAACTGGACAGGGAGACACAAGGTGAAATTACATTAGTGGTGTTCTAGGTGGGATAAAACCCCAAACCCAACACAGAAGCCATTCAAGCTGTTGATATGTTCAGCTGAAGAGCAATGTACAGCACATTTTATTCAGTCCTGTGCAGTATGGCTTTTAGATCTGAGTGACTTGCCTCCTGTCAGCCCACCATCTGATTATAGGTCACAATTAAGACATCTCAGAGATGCAGTACATAGGCAAGTGTCTTACCTGTCTTGCAGCGTCCCTTAAAATTTTAAATAAAAAATGTTTTAAGTGAACACAACTATTTCAGTGGCCTTTCTCACCACACAATTTCTTCAACTGCAATTGTATAAAGCTACTAAATAAAGTTGACAGGAAATAACTGATTGCAAGCCTATATTTCTTATAAAAATAAAAATAAAAGAGCCTATAGAGAGAAAACAGACACAAAGAATCATTGGAAGTCACTGGAGATTGTAAATAAAACAGCATTCAGTCTTTGAAAAAGATACTAGAAATAGTGGCAATACAGTTCTCTCAAAAGTTGAAAATATACAAAAATACACAAAATATACAAGTTTGTATTCTCTGATCAAGTCCTGACATCCAGATTCTTCCTGAGGTCTTACTACTTTTCAAATAGCAACGGTGGCACTTCAGATGTTACAACGCTAAAGTATTACAGGTGTGGTTAAAGTGGGAACTAACTTGGCAATGTTTTAGTTCCTGTGGTTCTGTGGACTAGATTCCTGCCGCTGGGCTGATCAGAAAGAATATACAACAAAAGGTTTTCTTTATGCACATACCACTGTTAGACTGAATTATCATTATTGCAATTATGAGGAATGCCTCAGGGTTACAGATATATTGTCAGAGTTGGAGGGTTTTTCCCATTTTCATTAAAATTGCATCCATAAACTCCAATGAAATAAATTAATTTTGTCCTTTCTTACTGAAAACAATCCCATTCTCAAACAGATTAAATATCAGTTGATATTATCTGGAGGTCACCAAAGAACTGATAGGGTATGAAGATGCTGGAGAAAATCCTGACTTATCTTCCCAATACCCTTGATGATGCAACAAAAACCAGTTTCAAGCCATCTTCCTTCCTTGGGACATTTTGTCCTCCCTATCCCAGTCAGGAAAACACAGAGAGAGGCACAGAGGTTGCTGTCTTAGCTGGCTTATGTCTGTATATATAACATAGAAATCAGTACTACAATTACCTCCAGAGTCTCCTCTTCTTCAGCCCCATGATTTTCCATTACACATCAACATTAGCATGTTCAGGACCATTTCCAAATTAGAAAATTACAGAATTAGTCAACCTTGCCCAATCATTTTTCATGGTACCCTACCATGCTCAGACATCTATGGAATGTCATTTGAGGGGGTGGGGCAGAGGTAACAGTCTAAGAGTTTCTTTAATATTGGAAAATAATATGCTCATTTTTATAGATGTTAAGCAAGATACATCACAGATACTTTTTGATAACAGTGTGACAGACTAGTGCTAAATAATACTAGATATCAATTAACCTTCTTTGAAGAGCAAGGGTGGATCAGCCTCTGAGAACAAAGCCTATACTGGTCCAGCTGGAGGGACTGTAACAATCAGCTTCATCTCACTATGTTTCAGCGAAAGTAGAAACGTTTATCTTTGTAAGTAATCTAGACCAGCCTAAATGGCAATAGAATATCAGTCACACAGCACCTCAATTAGAGTACCAAAAATCAAAGAAATGGGTCACCTTTTTAGGACACATATCCAAATGACCTTCTTATGTTTCTACACAAAGCCAGAAGCAGGACCAGAAGTGGAAACTGTTGCCCAAATCACAAACCCGTTCTTCGCTACCATCATATGTCTGGACAGGATTCTTTTCCTCTGCTCTGTCAGTTGATGTTCTTTCCTTTTCTCTATTACATGGCTGTACTCAGACCACAGAGAAGAGGTTGTTGTAGTTTCGATTCACTGGTTTTTCTTCCCTTTTAGAAAATCATATTCGGTAGACAGAAAGTGTTGCACCTGGGACTCAAAACCAGAAGAAAATAACTTCTAGCTCATTCAAGCAAGGAAGTGTGAAGGGCTATTAATTAATAATCTCATTTTAGCAGAATTCCACATGTGCCCCAGCTCAAGTACACACCGGGCAAAAAACAGAACAGATGTCTTGGCTCATATTCCTCCAAGTGTCCAAACTGGAGTCCTCTAAGTTTTTGAAAGAAATACAATATTTAATTTACAGTGTGTTATCAACATATATTTATGCTCTCTGAAAGAGACATTTCATTCTTCTTGCTTTACACTAGGCTCTGTGAAAATGAGTGGAAACACAAACTCTTTTTGCTTTTGTATAAGCATGTGGAGCTTCATTCATTAGTTCATATGTCTGTGCTGTGATGTCAGGTGGTCTATGCAGTATTTCTAAGATAATGAAGAAAAGTATTAAACCAAATCATTTAAACTTTCTTCAATTCAGAAATGAGAAAACAACAAGTTGAGATAAGATACTAAACAATGAAAACTGTGGTGCTTAAGAATGGGGTCAGCTAGACAAGCAAAGTAAAGAAGTTACAAGGTGAGCTGTAAGGAGAAGTTAAAGGACTGTAGCAGGAGGGCCTGATGCAGCTGCAAGCCAGACAGTTGGGGCTGTAGCAACCAGTCACTTGAAACAGCTTCAGGAGAGGCTGCTCAGCACAGCTGGCCTGGCGAAAGACGAAGTGCACTTGGTAGGAATGCCACAGCAGACCTCTGTGCAACAGAATTCAAGACCTGAAACCCAACAGCCTGTAGTACAGCTACAGGTGGCAACCCATAGAATTAATAAATTTGCCAAAAATACATATTTCAAATATTTGCTCCCCCAAAAATGCAGAAATTGTGTTCCGCATGCAAATAAATACCTTTTTACTAGCACCTTCAAAGGCCCTTTCCAAGAGTAACACCAATGTGAGGAATGTAGAAGCACTTTAGCAACAGCACTGACACTGACATGACAGTACTTGTGCATAATTACATGCAGATGGGATTAACACTTGTCAACACATGATTCAGGGCATCACAGAGCCTCTCTGGATAGATCACCTGTAACCACCTAAATACAGACAGCATCATAATGTACATATTTATGCGATCATGAGTCACAAGCAACCTTCATGCTCGCTTTCTCTCATTTTCAGTGCTTCAGAGCACCTGTACGCTTGCACTGGGTACAGTACAGGAACTGAGCAGCTATCAGCAAGCACAGGAGCTGCTCAGCTGCCAGAAGCAAGAAAGCTGCTTTACTGGACTCTGCACATGACCAGAAGCATCTTGTCTCAAGGTGCAGCTCTGCTACATCGTGTTTCAGAGACTGCTCAGTTGTCACCATTCTGACACTCTGCTCAGCCCCACAGTGTAAACACACTTTGACTTTACAATCCTGATGTTTGTTTGTAATTCTTAGAGGTAAAATTCAGACATGCTCTGAATTCAGGCCATACCATGGCCAGTTTCTTGCCACGCTAACAGCAGCTTCCCTGCAGGATGCTACAGTTTAGGACTACTCACACCACATCTCACAGGTTATTTTATCAATCCTTTGGAGGACAGAGAGATGAAAGGACATTCTCCAGAGTAGGTAGCCAGGTCAGTCTCCTTGCCCAAAGCCATCTTTGTCTGGACTGAGACTGCTGCTAAAAATTATAATGGAACAGTATTACCTAATATGTCTCAAAAAGTATTTCATTTTTATTCTTCCACAAGCCATGCCCAATTTTTCCAAACCCTGACAATCTCCTTCTGTTCCTAATAGCCAAGAGTTCTTAGAGGAAAAAAGAAGAGATTTTATATATTTTCCAGTTCTTATACTAGCTTTCCTGTTTTCCATTCTCCTCCACCCACTGCCATTGCACATTTTAGGCACTTTCCAATGATATCCTTGGCAAAGCACTAGGTCTCGGTTTCTTCTTCACAATTCTGGTACTTCAGTTTCCCCAGACACCTGCTACCACAGCTTTGCCATTTCTCCTATTTAGTTCCTCACTTCTCAGTTTCATGGCTTTTTATTATTTTGCAAATCACTCAGAATACAGACAATAACCTAAAAATATGTTATTATTTCAGTTAATTTACCTTACCATACATTTCATAAGCATAAGCAGATCCTTCTCTAAATCACTGACCTGGCTGATATAATTAATTACATTTATCAGTATATAACTTCCTCATCTGATTCCTATGGCTCAAGCAATAATATTCTGAAGGAATACACAGGAATATAAGACATATCCATACTGTTGCTTTAATGAATAGATATTACACTTCAAGAACACAGAAGAAAAAGAATTCTTTGTATTGTTTGAAATGTCAGCATGAACTACCAGCTTTTGTATTACTGGTACATATCCTTTTATATTACTGGTACAGATAATGTTTGCATATAGCCCACAAATATATAGATTTAAATACATTCTGAAAAAAAAAATTTAAAGCAAATTATTTTGCATCATTACTTTTTCTTTTTAAAGAAATAGAAGTATGATTCACATGTATAGTCTTACAGGTATTCTCTGCTAGATAATCCCTTTCCAGGGATGTATTGAAAATTACAGACAAACCAAAATTTCAACAATTTCAGCTTTTAACCAAAAGTAGTACTAAACATGTATGATACACCTCCAACACATTGGTATTCTATTGGTTTTTACCTTAAAAAAAAAAAAAGGCAGCTCTAAGAAAACACTGAAAAATAGCAAATGTAGCTAATTGCAGATCATAGACCAACGCCCTTATAGATGATGTTTTTATACATCTATACCTGTCATGTACCTTGCTGAGTCCACAGGGTGGAACACCAGTTTCTGGGAAAGCCCCACTTCCTGAACGAATTTGACGTGTTGTTCATTCACAACCAATGCACGAAGAACACTTTGAAATGCAGCCCCACAGCACAGCTCCACCAGACACCTGGGCAGGCTTGGAAATCATTCTAAACCAAGCTCAAAATGTTGCTTCTCTCTTATGGCATTTCTTTCTACTCTGGCATTCTTAAGTATCAGCTTACTTAAGCAATTCTGGGTCAGATCAAAGGTCTGTCTCATGTGACGTTTGTGACATTAGTCTGCATCACACACCTGAGGAAGAAAAGAACAAGCAAGGGGTGGGTGCCTGCAGACACGTGTATGAACAGTACGTCACTCACTGAGCTGGTACAACAACCCAACAGGAAATGCTGAAACAAATGAAATTACAGTATGAACTTTGATTCAGGAAAGTGTTGGTGGTATCAGTTCTACCAGGAATGGGAATAATTGAAATCTTTTTTAGGAGTTCACGATGCTTTGAGGAGTTTTTTTTCACAAAAGAAGAAATTCTCCTGTAACAGAATGATGAAAGTTACCAGACTTTGAGGAAAGGTTAAGCTTGAAAGAAATCACAACCCTTACAGAAAAGATACCTTGAAAACCAATAATTTCTCCCTGAAAGACTCTATTGTATCACTGTTGTCTTCCTATTTGCTAAATATTATGAATATTTTATAGCAAAAGCTATACAAATAATATATACCTTGTCAACAGTTTCAAATTACAAACAGTACACAGCAATCTAGTCTTTGCTCATCTATTTAGTCCTGACTCAACATCATTATGGCAATAACAAACAGGACTGCTTCAAATGTATGACATAACCCCAGGTAGATCTCTACAATATAGAGAAAGGTTCAAGTACCAAAGTCCATTCTGCAGCTGTTGGTAAGATCCACTAATGACCAGAAATTAAATATCTTGTACAGCTGTCATTCATGTATATTATTTCTAAACTAGCAGTCAGAAACATTTTTAATCACAAAATATTTTAGATTGTAATTTCCTCAATGCTGAGACCTTTTTGCTCTCTATTAGAATAATATAAAAAGAAAAGTGATAGTTGTTTATAAATAATACAATGCAGCATAATGGATATTCATGTTTCTTTACATGTAGACTCCTATGACATTTTCTTTCTGCTTTCACTTCTGAGTTTATTTTATACTTTAAATCTAAAGGGATGACAACAATAACAACAAAAAATGTAGAAACAGTTATTCTGAAATCCAGTGTTTGATACTAAATGCAGAATTTTTTCTCCCAATATACTCTGAGGGTAGAAAGATGCAGGCTTATATGACCACAAACTTATGAAGTAACTCTTTTAAATGCTGTACTACAGCAATAAATGTTCCAAACTAGAATATATAAAATTATATATATATATATACTGAAGGCATTGTGATATGTGTAACAGCACTATATAATCTTATTTCAAGACATCCTTTTCATTTTTTGTGCAGCCTTTTGTCTGTGTGAGCGATTTTGCCAGTGGGGACACAAAGATATTGAGACCATTCGCTACCTGTGCCTGAATGCTGACCAATGCTTGGTAGGCACACGCTGAAAGGAAGGACACACACCACTGATTTTCCCCTCTGCCCTGTGCAAGTGTCATCCTCAAAGTCAGGGCCCAGTAACCCAAGCTCCTAAGCACTCCCACAGAGGTCTCCTGAGTAGCCTTTAGGTAAATCCACATCCCAAACAGGAGGATGGACAGAAAAGCAAACTTGTCCAATTTAATCCTGTTGCAACAAGGGGTGAGGAGGAAAGGAGAGCAGGGTGTACAAGCTCTGGAGAAGAGTCAGAAACAAGCATGGGCTCCCAGTCTGCAAAGAAACCTCTCTTCCTACACCCTCCCTTCCACGGTTAGGATCCAGATTAGGCTGGCCAGTTAGGATTATCTCCATTGCAGGCACTCGACTACGGAAGGGCATCAGATTTGCAGCAGAAACAGCAGCACTGTTCCTAAGAGTCACTGTAGCTGTCAGTCGGCTCCAACACAGGTCACTACCTCTGAGGCAATCTGACCTCAAATACTCTGAGTTTAACATTAAACAATTAGTGTGTCTGTAGGACCAAATTTTGTGTTTCTGGATGCACGTGGAACAGATGACAGTAAAACTGAAAAGCAGAAGTGCAGCTTTTTACACAGTCCCCAGAGAAATAAAACACATTTTCTCAGCAGGTGCTAAAATGTGTTTGCTCAGAAGACACTTCATGAGAAAATCCTACTAAATTTACTGTTTTCACATCTTTGCCTACCCTGCAGTACATACCTACAGGTATGACCTGTTTCCTCCAGTGAGCCTAATGACAAACCCAAATCTCATTCAATTAAATTTAGTGTTGCATTTTCAAATGCATCCCCTACTACTATTACTGTACAAACAACTTTGAAAATGCCATTTAGTATACAAAGTGATAAAGGATAAAAGTTTTAAGATTTCTAGGGCAGTTGATAGGAGTCTTCTAAAATCAACACTATGGCATTGAGCCACTTGACCCACAGTGAGGAGACTACAACTTCTGAAAAATCAGTATTATTTAAAAATACTTGGGACAGAAACATACCCTCCTCTCATTTGTTAAGACACAACTAAGTTAAAACAGCTTACATGAATCCTGGAAAAGGAAAAGATCCATTGAATTAGATTAGTTGGAAAAAACAGCGATGTACTACTTTAAACAAGAAGCAGTACTGTTTCACCTGTTTGTAGCAAGCAGTAAGTAGCAAATACAGAGAATATCGTGAGAAATGGTGTTCCATAAACTCATGGTTTCCAAAAACCAGCTATGGGACACTGAATAGCAAGTTAAGTAAGCAGTGTATCAACGAAAATAGACATTGAGGGGGAAAAGAACTATGTCTAAATTGACATCATTTTAAACAATAGAGTTTGAGTGCTTTTCTGGCCTGGTATAAAGTACCACAAATTTGCATTCAGATCCATATGATCAAGCACAAACCCTCACAGGCAGCATGTGACAGTCTACTGCTAACCCTGTTTCCCCTACACTCTTCACTGCTACAGCTTATTGCTGGCACATCTTCCTACGGATATTCTGAAAGCAGAAGAAATCAAACACATACAAAATACTTTCAAATAGCAGATTCTTTCAGGAAAAATTTGAGCCTGCTACATGACTACAGATTCCAGTTCAGATTCAGGAGGTTTGAATTTGGGCTGTTTTCTGATTCAGATGTAGATGGTACCAGAGTGGGCTATTTTCACTAAACCTCTACAGCCTTGAAAAACAGAACTGTGGCAATCATTTCCTGACTTTCATGTGAAGGTAGACTGATCAAGCCAAATTCCTGCTACTGAACAGTTACATTTACATTCACATTACACTGCTTCCATGGTTGAAACTCTCCCTTTAGTGCTATTCCAGTAGTTGTACAAAATCAGAGCTCAAGCAGTAGATGCATATTTTAAATAGAGACTTCTACATATGAATAAATACTCTCTTTGAAGCAATTATCAGTCAGAGAGAGATTAAAGACAGCATGTAGATATAGGCAGGATGAAGCACCTCTGAGCTAGGTGAAATACTATCACCTCAAGACAGTAAAATCAGACGGATATTCTGAAGTGAATTTTCAATCATTTTACATATTGCTCAGGAGAGCTTACGCTGCTGCTCTATTGTCAGGATTTCCTGAAGGAAAAGTCACACAAAAGCTCACAAAGCTATCTTTTAAAGAGCAAAATGTGCAACATCTTGTGATTCCCCACATTCCCCAAAAGAAGGAAAGTCAAAATCAAAACCACACTACTACTTGGCAAGATAGGTAGTACATGAAATTCTCTTGACAAATTCTTTCCTATAAAGAACAGTTGTATCCTTGACTCCTGAGTACTTCTAAGAAAAAAATTTGGCCCAATCACCTCTATTAATGTTGGAGACAAAACTTTGTTAATAGAAAATGAGTTAAGAAATGTTTTTTCTAACATGACTGAGAGAAAAAGTACATCTTATATGGTCATGTAATGAATAAAATTGAAACCTGGTTATCAACCAATTGCTTACTTCAAAAAAGGTTTCTCGTCTGTTTTATATGCATTGAAGGCACTAGACTGTACCTATGAGCATTAATATAATTTGTAAAAAAGAGCTTCCTCTTGAAATAGTCATGCATAGTTCATTGAGATCCTTTGATGCAGCACTGTCTCCTCAAAGCATTAAAAATAAACATTAAAGAGATTTACTGTAAATTGATGTTTTAAACTAATCTATTTGCAGTTCTTTTTATTTTCCTTCTCATTGCTAAATGTTTATGCTTTATGATTCTCTGTGTTTTATTACAACTGTGTGAAATCCCAGAAGTTCAGAAATGGCAACTGAGAGCCAAGACTGTACCTACACCCTGGCTTGCACTTCTCACACTCTTTCCTGCCGCTTGATTGTCCATCTCTCCTGTGCACCACAGCCCCTACCTGGGGCACATTTCTAGGGTTTCTTGCCATGCAGAGGAGGCTATGGGTATATGCTGGTGCATCACTAAGCCTCACCCCACCATGCAGTCAGGATACAGTTTTGGCCTCCAACCCAGATCAGGAACTCAAACAGGCTGTAGGTTTCCTACACTAAACAGTCAATCTGTAATCCACATTAAGACAATGGCATGAATGGTCTCCATAAAAAGGTGTTAGCATCAAAACTTATGAATCTAAAAGGAACTTATACACAGTTGATATATTATATTTAACGTTAGTAGCTTCAGCAGGAACACCTGAGAAACCCAAAATCATCATATAAAGCATGTACTAGAAGGTATTAAACTGGAGAGCATTAATTTCAGTGGAAATAAGAAAAGACAGTCATCAAAGGAGTCAGAGAGAAACCTCCAGGCCAGAAAAAACACCAGTCTTGTCAGTGATAGCAGTCAAACTCTGGATTTTGCCTACTTGTTTCTCTACAATTGGCTCTATATGAAGATGCTTGTTCTGATCCAGGGACACCGCTTACCAAGAACTAAAATGCTCCAGACAAGTCATCTGATCCCTTGTTTCTGTGCTAAAGGAGTTTTCTACCTACCAAGAAATTTGAACTCAAATCAAAAATTATCTTAACAATAGGATATAGAGAACTGGAGCCCTGAGTAAACAGGAAATACCTGGCAATTCACAGCAAATTTTGATCAAATGAAGGTGGGATACTCACAGTCTAGGACAGAGTTTGTTTCACTGAGTCTGGTTTTGACCATGCCTCAGTGGCCTCAACGGCCTCAACAGCTCTTAAATAGAACCCAGAACATGCCGCCAGAGGTAGTATGTGGAAGGAATGAGCCAGTGGAAAATAAACATCAAAAAATAACAGAGGGGTTAAAAAATAGGTTTTGTTTCTGAACATGCAAGATAAAGAAGTTGCTTTTAAAAATCTTTTTTATTTATAAGCATAAATGGAGAGTTACACAGTCATATTGGGAGAGGATCAGAGAGACAAACCCAGACTAAGCCACAACACATGCAGCGATGAGGAAATCATGTTGCAACAGTCAGTGACATTTAGAAAGCCTTTTCCAAAATTACAATGGCATTTTGAGCACCAAAAATTTAGAATAGAAATGGATGCATGTTCTGTAAACCATCCTGCCAAGTGAATTTACTGGCAAACCCTGCACTACCTGCGTTAGGTAATAGTGCCAGGAATTCATCCTCTATCTTTTGTAGCCATATACAGGAAAATAAAGCTAGTGGCTATCTACATAATCACAAAAGTGGCATTCTGTGTAGATGTGAGTTCTTAAAACATTAGATATAAAAATACCATTTAGGTAGAGGGCTTCGATGATATTGTTCCAGAGGACCAGTACTGTGGCAACAGCTCTGCAAAACACTTCAAGATTGTTCTGAGACACCACTATGCCCCAAACTCCTGGGCCTTGTCCCTCAGCTGGGAAGTGCAGGTTGGCACAGGCTTCCAGGTCATGTCTCAGCAGGCAGCAGCACAATTCCCATTGGGCCCAGATGCGCCAGGGAGCACAGTGATGACACAGGCATCCCCCAAAACAAATGCCCATCTACCTAAAACGGCCCTTGTGGCTGGGAAGGAGGGTTTCATGCTAACCATCACTATGGTCAAGATGCCACCCACGTGGTAAAACAAATCTCAGTTCCTCTTTGTCTTTATCCAATGAGCATATTATGTCAGAGGGACAGTTGCTGGGGTTACAACTTACAACTACAAAAATAGCATGACATTATGTTTGCTGCAAGGCTCAAATTTGCCACCGCCTCCAGGCACTCCCAGGGTGTCCTGAAGAGGAAGGCAGGGTGTTTCCTGCAGTGGGGGTTAGTCAGGCCCTGGCCACCCCTCCAGCCTGGGCCCCCAGAGACACCCTTTTTGGGTGATGAGTAATGTTGGAGGAATGGAGAAACTCCTGCTGCTCACTCACCCTGCCTGTGGTGCAGGTCGGCAGGGCCACCTTCACCAGCTGCACACTGCAGTGTCTTCCTGTCCATACGGGCTGTACAGAAGCCCACTTGACCACAGACAGGATCAGTCCAAAAATGGGCCAGGAGTTCAGACTCTGAAAACACCTGCAGGGCAAAAAGAAGAGGTCTAGGGCTGTTTGGAGGGACTTGGCCTTGTTCTTCTTTATTAAAAGTTTTTCTCTAGTAGTTTTCCTATCTTGTTGCACCCAACCAAGCTTTCTCAGCACCAGGACAGATGGCCACACAGGCTGACTTGCAGGCAGACCAGAAAGAGCTAAGCAGGCTGTAAGCATTTTCTGGTGAGGCTGTGCTCTTTAGATCCAGGCATTTTTGATGCACGTACACACTTAAAATGAGGAAGAGGAGGAATTTCACTGTAACAAGAAAGGCTTTGACATTTGGGGTAGGGTGGCTTCCTTCTCCTAATTTCAGGACTTCATCTGCACTTGACTCTCCTTTGATTTTCCCAGGAACAGTATATTCCAAGGTGGCCAGGAGAATCCACTCTCTCAGATGCCTCAGGTTTAAGACAAATGTGAGATACTGGGTCCTAGATGTACTTTTTTGAGGAGGACTAGGAAATAGTCTAAAGTTGTGCCAGGGGAGGTTTAGATTTGCTATTAGGAGAAATTTCTTCACTGAAAGGGTGGTCAGACATTGGAATAGGCTTCTCAGAGAAATGATGGAATCACCATCCCTGGGAGGGTTCAAAAGGCTGGTGGATGTGGCACTTGGGAATTTGGTTTGGTGGAACACAGTGGTTCTAGGTTAATGGTTTGACTCAATCTTAGAGGTCTTTTCCAGTCTCAATGTTTCTATTATTTATTCTTTGCCTATGTTCTGCGTGCTAGGCCATATCACTTGGTAGCAGCAACTTCTGTTACTTCTAGACCAAGATTCTTTTTCCCAAGAAAAATTCCCAGTGCCAGCGTGTCTTTGTAGGAGTGGGGAGGTAAAGGAAGTAAGATATGCCCTGTGTGAGTATTCAGTGTGCCAGGGCTCTGAGGACAAAAATTTACCTCCTTCCCTTGTACTGCTTTCCAGACACGTAAAAACAAACCCCGGTGGAATAGTAGGAAAGGGTTTGGGCTTTTTTTGGCTACAAACTCCTTGTAGGTCCTAAAGTGAAGCACAGCTTCATCTAGGGTTGTGCATGTGGATGGAAGAATGGAAGAAACAAACAGGCTGAGGTATGACCAGTGGACAGGTCCCATAGCAGGTGCCACAAAATCTCATGAACAACTCCTGTGCAATGAAGACTTCGTTAGGAGTAACTTCTTGGCAGCAGTACCAGTGCAAGCAGTCACTCACCCTATTCTTCTAGCCCTGTGCTGCACCCTCACAAACATCTGTGCACCAAACCAAATCAAGGAACTGGTGCAGTTAAAAACCCTTTTTCTGTGACTTTTTGCTGGATTGTTTGTAGTGGACTCCTTCCCCAGTCCATGTCACCGCACAGCTACACAAACACAGGGGTCAGCAGATCACAGGGGCGAGAGATCCTGTGTGAGTCACACTGTCACCAAGCCCTGAGTTCACGGGACTCAGGGACTGCCCTGACCACAAGGCATCAGCAGTAGCCCCTTCCCAGGAGCAGTGAGGTGACAGAGCTGTGAGGACAGGCGTGAAAGCCTCGGCACTGGGCACTGCAGAGCATTAAAACTAGACCTGTAACTTGTGTTGAGTCAGGAAGAAACAAGGCGAAACCAGCCTTGCAAAAACCGGCAGTGCAAATGACAGGCTGCCACCAAAGATGTCAAAGGGAAACAGCCTGGGATTTCTGCGACAGCCAGGCAAGAGGCAGTCGTTGTGCAAGAGAAATCAGTGCATGAGCCTACTGAGCAAATCTTTTATTCTGGTATGGCTTCAGATAAGTGGGAATATTATATAAGCAAAAGGGAAAGCGACAGAGAAATTTATTAATATCCACTTCTTCATATTGTCAGAGCATTAATTTTAACTAATTCAAAATTAATTGAATTTTCAAAATAACTTTTAGGGAGTAAAATTACAAAGTTGTCCAGTTTACAACTACATATAATGCAAGGTGGAATTCCAAACTTTTGTGTATTTAATGACATTCAACATTATTATATTATTCCCTAAATCCCATAAACTTTATAAGATACCCCAAAAAGGGCAATTTGTACACTGTGGGTCCACCCTAGAAAAACACTGTATTCAAATATCAAGTGATTTCCCTGCTGAAAGCTCAGAGACCAAAAACATCAGCCATGCCAAGATCAGAGTGATACTGTTATCAAAGACACAAATCTCATGGCAGGCTATTTCCCCAGAGTCATCTGCACTAACCAGGAAAGTTTATTTTGCTGCTATGGTTTTGCAAGAAAAAAAAAATGCAGTCAGTACAAGCTGGGGAGGAGAATTCCACATGAAAACTTAGCCCAAGTGGCAATGAGAATCTCCCCAAGAAATAACTCTGTCTGTCCTCAAAAACATATTGTACTTATCAAACATGATGCAGGTGTATGTACCTTTTTTAAAAAAGAACTAGCAGGTTTCCGACCTAGAGCAGCCTTAGTTTATAAACTAAGCTGCAGACAGGCCAAGGATATAGAAGGGGAGCAACAAGAACCATCCTCCAAAGGCACAGATTTCAAATTAATCAGCCCTCTGGGATAAAGGCAGAATGGGAATAAGTGCTTACATTGCCCCTCAGAAGCAACCAGCTGCCTGCAAAGGTCATCTTTAAAGAGGAAAAAATGGTTGAGCTCAAAACTAAGCAACAAATCTGAGAGATATCAGAGCCATAAAACTAAGTCAGCTGCCTGCATTTTGGGTGGGAATAGCCTTGCCCTGTGTCCCTGGAAGGATCACGGTTTCCTCCTGTCTTAGTTTAAGAAACAGGGTGAATTTTTTTTTTTCTTTAGTTACGTTCAAAAAAGCGGGGATCAGCTGATGGAAAGTTTCTGGGAAAGTTTCCACGGCAGCATGTTCCCACCTGGTACACCTTCACCACAAGAGTGGGGGAGCGGGGAGGTGAGGGAAACCAAGCGCCCGCATCGCTCCCCGCAGCCAGCGAAGTCACCTGGGGCTGGGCAGGTGACTGGCGCGGGTCCTGGCCCCGCCACGGCCCGCTGGGCTCATCTGCCTCGACCCGCTGCAGCCGGGCCGCCCGCGCTGCCTCACCTGCTGGCGGCCGAACCGGCGCGTCCCGGAGCCGCTCCGACAGCTCCAAAGGGAGGGGCGGCTTAGCGAGACCTCGTGCTCCCATTTCCAAAGGCTCCACCTCGGCTCCCGGCTCCGGAGCCACCTGTGCGCGCCCCGGGCGGGGCGGGGGCGGGCGGCGGGGCCGGGCCGAGCACCGCGTCCCTCCTCCGCCGGTGCCCGCGGGCCGGACGGGGAGAGGCTCCGGCAGCGCGGCACGGCCGCGATCTGACCCGGCGGAGGCTCTGCCGCGCTCCGAGCCGGCACCGGGAGGAGCCGTGCCCGGCTCTGCCGTGCCCTGCCTGGCATCGGGAGCGGCCGCGCCGGCAGGTGCCGGGCCGGGGGCAGCGCGTCCCGGCGAGGGCAGCGAGCAGGATCATGGACAAGCTCAACAGGCTGACAGTGCCGGCCGGGGAGAAGTTCAGGTAGGGCTGGACCGCTCGCGGTCTCCTCCGGGAGCGGCACCGCGCGGAGGCTCCTGCGGGAATGGAGCGGTGGGATGAGCCGCTTCCCGCAGTGGCGTTGGGAGGGGGGGAACTGGGAGACGCTGGGATACGAGGAAGTTGGCGGAAGCTTTGTAGTAAAACGGAGTTATCACCGGTGGCCGGGGCGCTGCCGGGAAATGTGGGAGGTAAACACACTTAGTGATTTCAAAGCAAAATGTGCGTCGGCTTCACCTGCACCGCGATGAGGAGTGTTTTCAAAGTGTCTGTTTTCAGAGTTGTAAGAAAATAGTCTGTGACTCACTAAGATGAGCCTTATGCAAATTAGAAAAACTTAATTAATTGCTTAATGCTTTAATGCCCTATGAAGATGGCGTTTGCAGTTAAGTTCTGTAATGTTTCCTAATCTTCGAAAGAACTGGTGGAATAGGGGGAACTGGAAAACGGGAAATGTTCCTAAGTGAAGAACAAAGTTAAATACAGGGTTTGAGAGGAAAAAAAGCAGAAGCTGGCCATTACTGAAGTATTTTTAGTGTGACTCGATTGATGTGCTGGTACAGTTGGCACCTCAAGGCTCTTTCATTGTGACTGGTGGGTTTTTTTCTGAATAGCTAAAAGAAGCTCTGTTTCAGATTAAAGTAGCATAGAAACTTTTTCTTCCCCTAAAAAAAAATAAAATAGTGAAAAATATTTTTTCCTAAAGTAACTCATACTTAAGCACTCAATACTAATTTATAAAACTTTCTCAAGTCTCTCTCCCTCTCCCCAAAAGCCTTCACGCAAATCGGAATAATCCCTTGTAAAGCTAATTTTGATGCAATGCCATTTCTTGATATCTACTCTGTCCATACTATTGGCGGGGAATGGGAGAGGTGGATGTACTTGCAGAGCTGCAGTGAAACTTAGGTTCCTCAGTCAGGCACACCTAATAAAACCCTAGCAGACTGCATCCTGCAGCCCAGTCCAGGCAAGAACTCTGCGTAAGAGGACAGGGGAAGCAGATGGTGAATTTTCTCATTGTCTGCAATTTATCACCTTAAGTAGTCTAAACTGATCTAAATGGTGTCAGAGCTCAGTGTTGGTCTAAACCAGCTATATTAAGGTAATAAGCTGAGGAACAAGATGGAAAGCTTGGTTCTATCAAGACAGTTACTGGTACATAAAGAAATAAAGCACACTCTCTCTGCTATCATAAAATTGTAGCTGGGATGAATCTTCTGCACTTTTGCAAACCATTAAAGCAGGATTACTTTCAAGCACCCAGAGATGGTCTGTCTATATATGAGGTTTATAATGGTCCACAACTTGTTGATGAACTGATGCATCACACCTCTGCTGCATCTTCAGTAGCTGACACTTCACGTACCTGATGCCCTTCATCTTGTCTGAGGTTTTAATATTGTTGTAAAAGAAGGAAGAGGAGGAAGTAGCTCTGTTTTCCTGTATTAACTTGAAGTATTAGAAGCTATTTTTTCTCTCCTCCTCATGGCCAATTCACCCTACTTGTGTAAGGAATGTTTCTCAAATGTGAGTGCTTCTCAGCACGTGCTATGGAAGTGCATGCATGCTTTGATTTGAGCATGTTGAAATACATCCTTAAACAGAAACCTGGATATTTGGCTACATGATCTTATTGTGGCATCAGCATTTTAAAACCTTAAGGCAGGACTTTCCATGAGTAGATATTCATAAATTTAGAGATGTGCAAATATAGGAAGAGATCAGCGCAACATGGCGGCAGCCTTTTCCTCCTCCTTTGAAACAGCTGAATACCCCCTTGTGCTGTGTGACTTGTTAACAGCGTAGTTGACTTCCTAATATAGCTCTGTCAGTATTGAAGACACATAGGTGGTTCAGAGTGTGTACTGAACGTTACATGAACTAAACAGTGACGTTAAAAACATACCTTTCTCCATATGCTAAGATGCAATGCCAAGAAGTATCCTTGCTGAACATAGTTTCAACTGTAGTAATTACAGTTCACATTTTTTTAAAGACAGCTTTCTTAAAATTTCTGCTCTGTAGCAGCAAAAATTAAAGAAGCACTGTCGTTGAGTCAGTGTCTGAGAGTAGATATTTTGATTTATTTTTTTAAGTGTAGACCTGAAAAACTAGATATTATGTGGCTTTGCTAAGCTCAGCTATTCTCCATGGGTATATTTGAGCCTACCAGAGCTAGCTTTTTGTTGTGTCAGCAAATTTTATGTCACATCTGAATTCTCAACATATTCCATTTGTTAAGTTTATTGCAACAATAAGAAACATAAGTGTTCTTACATGCCTCTCATCTAACATGTTGTGGTATGTAAATTGTTTGCAGTTAAGTCACTCAATTAACTTCAATATCAGTCAGATAGGAATGCTGGAACTCCATGGAATTCTGGTATTAATTTTTCTGTAGTGTTTCTTATAAGGCATGCACAGTATTATACAAATATTCCCTCAGAGTTCATTATGTGTTCTAACTGCTTCCATATAGTCAGAAAAAATTAATTCTGAGGCTTGGTTATTTATTGTGAGTGGTGCATACAAATAATTTGGTACTTTGAATTGTTTTGTAAAGCGTGAAGTGAATACATGAGCAATAGCCATGCTGCCATGGCAGGCTCTAGTGTGATTTCAGCCTAAACTTCAGGGAAAAAAATTATGCTGTAAATATATACAGAAATAGATTCACTCATGATCGGGGAGAGTAGGCAACAGGAAGTTAGCAACTCAAAAGATACAGCTCTAAACTTGCAGGCTCTTTTGTGGTTCAGCTTCCTTAGACTATTAGCCTATGATTCCTGGTATTAGAATAATTTCTAGCTACTGTATATGACTGTGTCATAGCATCTTTTCAGACTGGCTGCATTTTTTTTATTATGACCACAAACCTTAATAATGACGCTCTGCTCATAGCTGCCTTCAGCTGTGTATCACAAAATCCTTTTCAAAGACATCATTTCCATCACCATTGCAGCCATGGGCAAACCAGGGCATGAACCAGAAGTGTGCCACATGCTTTCACTTTCCTAAGGTCATGCAGTTAGCAACTTCCAGATTGCAAACAGACTTTTGCAAAAGCAGAGTTTTGTGTTCGTTAATTTGCAGCGGTTCTTCCCCCACACTCCCTAAAAGAAAAAAGTCTTAAAATCACTATCTCCAACCATAACTCCCAATTAAAAGCAAGTGGAAAAAAAACAGCAATTGACTTTTTTTCTGAGATTGAACAAGTGCGTCCAGTTATTTGCAGTATTTTGTATTCAAATCCCTTGCTAAACAGGAGGTTTTAAGCCCTAATTCTATGAAAATCAAGAGGAGTTTCCTTAAGGCCTGAATGTCTGTTAATTGTCTATCAAATATGGAGCTGTTTATGATCTTCACTAATTTTCTATTGATAGAGACAGCTTGGCTGTAATTGCTAGGTCTTTTCTTTACCACAGGATTTTCTGGCACTGTTTCTTCTTTGAAGTAGACAGTAGAAAATTAATTCCTTTGGGAGAGGAATGATATTTAGCTGTAAACTGATACCTTCTATGCATAGGATGCTTTATCATAGTTAGCATTTGCTTTTGGAGAAAAATGGGGAATATCTGAACAATAGTTCCTTTTAGTTCCTTTTAGTTGTAGCAAACAGAAACTTAATCTGTTTTTTCAGGTTAAAATTTAACATAGTTTATTGCATCGATGGACTTGAACAGGACAAAAGAACAAACATAAACTCAAGCAGGAAAGAAACAGGAGTTTCAAAGTAAGCTAAAGACTGCTCCCTGTGACAGAACTGGGCATCAAACCCACATCCACCTTCAACATCTCGTCCTCTTATTAGTTATATAGACTCCAGAAGAAAGACTATGTAAATGATAGAATGATAGAAACATCTAATGGTTTGGGTTGGAAGGGACCATCTAGTTCCCATCCCTCTGCCATGGACAGGGACATCTTCCACTAGTCAACCTGCCCTGGAACACTTCCAGGGACGGGGCATCCACAAGTTCTCTGGCCAACCTGTCCAGTGCCTCACCACCCTCACAGTAAAGAATATCTTCCTAATATCCAAGCTAAACCTACTCTTTTTCACTTTGAACCCGTTCCCCCTTGTCCTATCACTACATGCCCTCATAAACACTTCCTCTCCAGCTTTCTTGTAGGCACCGTTCAGGTACGGAAAAGCTGCAATAGGGTCACCCTTGCATATCTGAAATTAGGTCAGCCTTCTCCAGGCTGACCAATCCCAATGCTCTCAGCCTTTACTCAAAGGAAAGGTGTTCCAGCCCTCCGATCATTTTCAATGATTCAAATGTGAAGTTACTTGGACACTGTTCAGTGGTCTAAAAGCCCAAATAGAAACTGTTCCACATATGAGATTTTTCCAGACCAACCTCTTCTAATTGCTCACCACTGTCCCCTCTTCACAAGTCATGGCCACCTCGCTTATGCTCTTCTACCTGATCTGGTGTTCTCCTCTTTCTAGCAAAAGTCTAATCTGCCTCCAGCCTCAGGCCCTGAGGACATAACAGCTGTGAAGGTCTTCTAGGATACCACCCATTGCCACCTCCAGCAGTCTCCTGTCTTCTCCTCACAACTTTCCACTGCACAGTAACATTCTGTGATGACAGCAGCTTTTGTGGCATTCCCATGTTTAAGCCCACCAAAATGTAATCTGAATGCAAGGTCACATGAAATCACAGTCCAATGGTATGCAATCTTCAAAGTTGGATTTCACAGGCACAGGGGAAAAGGAGGTCACCAGCTATGTTTGCTGTGCTGGTGAGTACAAACAAAAGTTTTCTGTAGGATTGCTAGGTTTAGCTTGCCATACAAAGCACAGGATTGTGATTAAAAGATACAGCTGTATATTCTCTATTTCTTCTAATTTTCTGTCAGCTTAAAGAGTTCTGAATCTCTCTCATCTCTGGAATTTGGAATGGAATGAGATAGGAAATGCAAACTTCCCCAGATACCGCTGCAAAAATCCATTCTTTCAGTCCCAGTGTGACTTCTCCAGTCAAATCCTCTTGCTTCTCCTTTTGACCTTGCTTCAGTGTAGCACAGCCTCCATCCCATCTATATTTGTTCTCCTTTATTCCTTTCTCTCTGCACTATTTCATTATTCCAATCCCTTTAAAGCTTCTTTTCTTCTTTTCAGCTACGTCATTCTGCCTGGACCAATCTCCAAGCTAAAAAAAACAAACCAACAAACAAAAACCTCAAACCTGAAACACGCTACTTTTTACAAGAAAAACCAAAACAAAAAAACCATCCACAAACAAACAAACAATAATCAAAAAACAATTAAATAACCACACAGTATTTATTCTCACACAGAACTTCCTGCCTATAATACTGTTTATAGAAAAGTATGTTTGACTGTGATCTACGTGTATGTTAAACAAAAATATGGCAACGTGGACAAAATGGGAAATCTCTGTATGTAGACAGTAGTGTAAGAATGTAGCCTCTTCACAAGATGAGCTATACTTATACAGTACCTACAGTTTCATTCTGCTTGTGCTGGCAAAATTGTGCAGTCGTTGGCATAGCTTGTTCCACCACTGCTTCATATGCACACTCTTCCCAATCAAATTAAGTCCTGTAGTGACAGTGTAGTTCTGCCAAAATAACTGTCCACAGCAGGAGCATTTGTCCACTACAGCAATCACAAAGGACACCATCTTAGGCCTGCAACTGTGAGTTATTCAGCAAAAGTAATTTAGATTCGATCTAATGACTTGCCTTTTTTTTTAGTCAAACAATAAATGATCAATAGCTAAGCAAATAACCCAATGAATTAATTTTCTTGGCCGTGGAAAAAAAACCAACCCACATTTCAACAAACTTGGCATAACCATCTTTTACTGTTAGTTTATAACTATACCCCGTGCAGCTGGGCAGACTGCTAGATATTAGATCATAACATGATATTGCAGGTACCCAGTGGTATGTTGATCCCAGAACAAACCTGTCTTGTGTTTTACAGAACATTCAAAACCTATATACTGCACAATACATTACAATGTGATAGATGCTTTTCTTTTGGAAGGCAAATATGACAATCATAAAATGTTGCAAAAAAAGCCCTGCTGGAAAACCATATTTGTTTATCACGATGAGGAAAAAGAGTTCTCACAATAGCAGAAATTCCTGTAAATACCTCTTTATTTGAAAATAAGTACTGTTTTTAATGGCTTCCTTTCTCACCTTGGAGAATGCCTCTGCTATTTGATTGCCTCTCTGAGAGCTGACTGATAGTGCTTGGAACCAAAGCTCTTGTAAATCAACAGTGAAATAGTTAATTAAGAGTAAGAGAATCAAGTTCTGCTTTTGGTGAATTTAGTGTTGGAAAACCATTTAACTTGGTCAAAAGTCCTGACTGCCAGTTGTAACAGGCCAGATATGATGTAACTGGAACATTTTTAAATATCCTAAGCATTGTTTTGTTTTGTTTTGTTTTTAACAATGAGTGAAATCTGGAGTTTCAGCATGCCATTCCAGCATTGTGACCAAACATAGAGGAAAAAATAAGATTTCGATTATTTGCCAAAAAGAAACCAAAAAAAATTATAACTTGTAGTGGTCAGATCACTTTATTTCATGTTCACAATGCTATGTTAACTGAAATTTTTGACAGTTAAAAAATTTGAATGTTTCCTTTTAATTTGTTGGACTGGTACAGCTCAGGATTAAAATGCGCTTCTCCTTTGTGTTACATTATTTTATGCACACTGCAGTGAGGAACATTTGTGATTTGCTCTATTTGATGTATTTAATGGAAATACCTCAACATTTGAAATTTGAATTCAGGAATTGCTTAAGAGTAACTTGTAGCCATCTTCAGATGTGTAAATCATATTTTTAGATGATTTAGAAGTTGCTAATCATTAGAAAAGAAATAACATTTTTGCTCACTATGTAGTTTTTTCCTTATGTTTTTGTGGAGGTTTTAAAATGATTGCTGCATTAGAAGACTAATTTTAGTTTTGGATAACATCTTTTATAGTGTAAGTACCCTAAAGCATGTTACAATATGACAGATAAACAATTATGGTTTTTAGAAAGCAAATATCACTGGTTTTATGTGCTCAGCAGCCAAGAGAATTGGAAAACTGATGGAAAACAGTGGCTGAAAGTGACAGTATTTTCCTATTTGGCTGCAGGGAATCATCTTAGATCTTTGGTAAGCTGTAAAAGTACTTTAAATACTCTGTAAATAAGTTTGTTTTGTAGCAGTCATAATAAATGACTGAGGGGTAAAAGACACTTGAAAATTCTGTTAGCATCTTTATCCTAATCTGTTAGTATATACATTTTGGACAGGCTCATTTTCCAGGTGTAAGCAAACCCAGATGTGCAATGCTACAGGTTTATGGCATCAACATAAATTAGTACACAGTAAATACTTTAGAAAGAATTAAAATAATGCATCCCAAGGCAATAATGTGAAAACATGAGTATATATTTTTCAAGCTTAATGCAAGGGCAACTGGGTGAGGTAGGCTATGAATGCAAGTGGCTATACCAAATGGCTAAATGTTTCCTTCATTCCTCTGTCTTAAAACAGAGAAGCTACAGGCATCTCTGCAAGAAGCACAGAGGCAACGAAGCACTACTGGAGCTGTAGTTACATGGCCAATTTAACTTAGCATAAGTCTGAGCTGCTGTCAAAAGAGTAGGTCCCTTTCTTGCACCCTCCCAACATCCCTGCTTGCCATGCCCTCATCTCCACCCTCACACTGGCACTAGAGTTCCAGTGACCATGTGATGAAGCTGGATCTGATCCTGCTGATATATAAATTGGCAAAAGAAAAAAGAAATTAGTTTCCCAGCTGGAAGTTCTATGATTCATCATAGCTGGGTAAGCACCGAGGGCATTAAAGAGTGGAATTTCCTCTTTCAATGGCAGCCAGTGTGGGCTCTGTTAAAGTGACTTAGAGACCAAAGTACTTCTCCAAAGTTTTAACAACATTTGATAGGCTTCAGAACAAAACAGATCCATGAGTAGCCTCTATTAGATCCCTGTCAGTGCCACCCCACACCCATGGTGGATATAATGCTTCTGTCGCTTGAGCAAAAACACTTTCAGCCCAAGTACAGCAGTGTTTGTTAGTGGTAATTTTCTGGGTCCCTACCAAATCCTGTCTTTATTCACTTCCCTGCAATGACTTTGCGCTTCCTCTTTTTGGTGAAATATAAAAACCCACTTAACTCTTTTGAATTTCTGCCCTTGCTCTCCTTCACCGACCAGGCTGTAGGGTACTAGTCCTTCAGGGAGGTACAACACTCAGTTAATTTTAACTGGAACTGTATTTCAAAGTAACATCCTGCTGCTGGGAAACCTTTCAGAAAAAATGGAGTAAGCCTTTTGAATGTGGCTTGTGTGTGGCTACTTTTTGTTTGTTTTATAATGCATTAACTTATATCCAGAAAGCTGCTGCAAAAAGAAGATTAGTTAACTAAAAAAAAGATTCAAAACAGAGCAGGTCAGTTACAGAACAGAAAATATACTTTTTATGTCAAAAAGTGACATGTAATATTCATATTACATATTATAATAGGTAATTGTTTTCTGTACTCTCTACAGTATCACTAATATCCAGTTGGGATAAAGGGGGATCTGGATAAGGGCAAAGAGGTGCTCAAACCTCAAGTGCTTAAAGTTGTTGTTAAATATCTATATTTTTTAAAAGTTGTACTAAAAAGTGCTTGTCCATCACTGCTTTCTGATATTCAAAATTGGCTGTCAAGTCAAAAAATCAAGTCAACTTTTCTCTGCTAAATAAAAGAAAAAGGTCATTGCAAAAAATACTGTACAACTTAAACACATGAAACCTTTGTTGTTAATATACAGTCCATACATACTCAGAACAAGCCTCAGCCTTGATCTAAAATGAGGAAGCAGTTGCACCACTCAGTTGGTGACATTGATAAGGCTTTAGTTTTCTTTGTCCCACTGAGAAATCTTCATGGGTTCTTTCAATATGCAGAATTCCCAGTCACCTCAAAGTACTTACACTTTCATGTTGGGATTGATTTGTGTCAAGGACACAAATTATGTAGTTGTATTATGCCTTTACATGCTACGTAATTTTATGTTAGTACTTAGTAGTACAAGAGGGACTGACAGCTTCTTTGTGAAGATTATGTAGAAGGCATATGAAGATGAAAAGTATAATCAATATTTAGCCTTTCTGTGCTTCTGTGTGTACAATGTAAACACACACCTGCTCTAATTATGGGGTTTGCCTTTAGGCAAAACAGTGCATGATTTAGAAGTGAGCAGAATAGGATGTTATTGAGACTTCTTAAGAAATCAACACTCTTGGCAAAATGACTATAAATTATTTATAGTCATTTCCCCGTGTGCATCTCATGAACACAGCAGAAGACAATTCCTTGTTCCCTCTTCCTCAGAGAGGTAGCTGTAATTGACTTCTCCCCACCGAGCAAACTTCTTTGAACTTTTCTTCACAGCTTTGAGATAGCTTTACAGATAAAGATCAAAGGCTTGGTGCCTTGAATGGATGGTTTGGTGTCACAGGTTACCACCTGCAGCTCCAAACTTCCTTCTATCCCATCATGAAGGCCATTGCAGGGAATGGGTTACGATAAGCACCCAGAGTGGATGAGGAGCTGTAGCCCCCTATCTTGGACCAGCAGCAACTAAAGTCATTTATCTGACTGCACCTCAAGAATTCATCTCTGTCTTTATGCATGTAACAGCCATTGAAAACACCAGCCCCAACCCAGCCTGTATTTTGTTGCAAAGGACTTCACTCTCGCTGTTCCAGGTAGCATCTGATATAGGGGTGTGCTCACATGGAAATCTGAAGCATCTGAAGGAGGTCCAACAAGAGGAATTAGATGCTTTCTGTATTTGGGCATTTCCTTTTGCTTTCTACTGAGGAACTGGAAGGGAGGTGAAAGGGGGTACAGTTTGTTTATATCATTTAATTGGGTTTGTCTTAGATGCACAAAACTGGCAGAAATATGAAAATACATCTTATGAAGACACCCAGTCCACCAAGATTCACATTGTTCCACAGAGATCACATCAGGAGCACTGTATTCATAAAAGCCCTTCAAGGGAAAGGGGGTCCTTTTCTTGTTTGTTAAATTAGTTTGAGAAGATAGTTCAAGATAAAAGCTTCAAGCTTTTCAAAATCTCAAGTGGTACTTTAACAAATCCCCTTCTAGGTAAACAGGTTCTTCCTACAAAAGCAAGCATGAGTCTTCCCCTTTGTCCAGAAACAATAGCTTTCTTTCTTATTTTGGTCACCTGCATAGCCGTTTAGAAGGCTAACAGAAACACAAAACAAAGACCAGCTGGGGTGTGGTGGAATAATTGTGCTGTGAGAAGCCATAAAGGAGGGGTCTTTGGATGCTGTTCCTTCTTTAGTTTCATATTTTAATGTGTTTTTTTAAAATTAACAGAGGTAACTGTATTTTTAATTTTCTGTTCTTTGAGTTGTGGGGTTTATCTTCTAATAACTTAGCTTTTGTTCTGCAAATTCCAGTATACTTTTCCTCATTTTCTGTTTTGTGGTTCTTTTCTATAAAACTATAGCTGAGGCAGGTGGGTATTTTTGGGGATGTTCTTGTTTTAAGTTTAAATTTGTACTTACTGAATTGTATTCTAGGTTTCCAATGCTAAGTGTTTGAATTTGCTTGGGAAAAACAAAGACAAAACCAAAAAAAAACCCCACAAACAAACAAAAACCTCCAAGAAACAACTACTTTTTGTTTTAATGTGATCTGTTATGCTGCCTTTCTTAAGATAAAAATGAGTGCTACACCTACCTACAGTCTTACTTTAAGTGAATGGACATAGTAAT
This sequence comes from Lepidothrix coronata, assembly GCF_001604755.1. NCBI lineage: Eukaryota > Metazoa > Chordata > Aves > Passeriformes > Pipridae > Lepidothrix > Lepidothrix coronata. The sequence continues at coordinate 8,116,702 of NW_016690188.1, forward strand.
GATCTTCAGAAAATGTGGCTTTCTAGGCACACAACTACAGTTTGTCCTGTCAGTGAGAAAGAGATGTACCCAAAAAGGTATAAGAACTGCAAGTGGAGTGCAAACTGTCTGATTCACGGTGGGATTAATTTTTTAAATTTTTATTACTATTTTAAAACCAATTAAACGTCATCAGTTAACGACTGAACTGATGTTAGGAGGAGAAGGAATATACGGGTCCCTTAGTGCTGAATATGTCAATATTGCTTGCAAAGCTTCCCTTGCAGACTTGTTTGAATGTATCATGTTCAAAATTCTGCCCTTCTTTAACTAAAGAAACTGGTTTGTGAGTACAGATGGGGATTTTTCAAGAGGCAAAACAGATAATTCAGACAGTCCTGTAAACACTAGAAGTGTAAGGAGGTATAATTCTAATCCTTCACATAAGCAGAAATAAGTATGCTTGAAATATAGAAAATTTCCTGTGAATCCTTTAAAACTGGTTTTTGTTTTGTCAGCTCTCCCTACCATTGCTGAAGTCAGCCCTGTGTCCAAAAACATTATCAGGACCCATCCCAGCTGCGAGTGCTCAAAGCCAGACACCCTGAAGCAGTTGTGTCCCATCTGCCCACTCCAGAGACTCTAAGATACTATTAGAGCAGAGGAGTGTCACTTGCTGTGGGCTGTCACTTGTCATGTGACACAGGCAGCTGTACAGCTAAAATACAACCAGTGTGCACACTGAAGGTGCAAAGTACTGGATTCCCTGTGTGCAAGGAGGTGAACCGTGCTGTTCATGCACACAGCAGATCCCTCCCTGTTTCGAGGAGCAGGAAAAGGTCATGACAACTAAGGAACCATTCACGATGACTGGTCTGAGCCATAATACACTGATCTATGTAATAGATATTTGTAAATGTCTTCACAGATTTATAATACTGATAAATAACGTTTCTCAAAAATTAGTCTAAATGGTCCACATTATACAGATCTGTCTGAAATTAAGAGAGATCCCTCTTTTTCAAATCTGGGGACTCTCTACCTTATCTCATGTCTGAGTTGAGAGCTTGTTGCACACTTTATTCTTCTTTATATTACTTATATTTTTCTCCTCTAAAAATTATTTTAACTTTAGAAAGCTTTTGTAGCATAGTGTATATGCAAAAGAGCCAAAAGCTTCCAGCTGATGTTTGAAGGTGGGAATGTGTCACAGGCCAGGTCCATCCAGCTTCCTTCTTTCACTCATCATGCATTCCTCATATGCTGAGCTGTGACCAGATCAAAGAGAGGGCAGTTCTGTTTCATTTTATTTCACCTCAAGGCAGCTCTGCCAGTCCTTGAGTGCAGCTAGGTATTTTGTGACACAGCAAATCCTTCTTTCAGAATATGTGGTATTTGCAGTGGTAAAATTTTCCACCTTCCTTTACACAGGTAGTCACCCCTTCGTCAATAGATTTCATAATCCTAAATTACTGGAGGTTCAAATTGGTAAGATAGGAAAAATAGCAACACAGGGCTAAAAAGTGTTTCATTTTAAGATTCTTTTTTTTTTTGTTATTACCTCCAACATGTAGGATTTCTAATGTATTTTAAGAAACCTAAAAATTTTTGGAAGCACCCAGAGCCAAAACTTCCAAACTTCTCATCTGCAGAACTTTGAAAATCTATTGTCTTCAGTGAGTTCCTGATCAAAAGGGTCCCATCCAGTCTATACCTGTCACAATTAAGCTGGATCTCAAAATATCTATCTATTGCTGAAACATGTTTCAAAGATTAGCAGTGACACAGACTGCACCTTTGTCTGCAAGCCTGATTTTACATAAAAAGCTCTCAACCAGATTGAATGAAGAGTTGGTGCTTGTAGTTAAGAAGCAACTCTTAAGTTTGACCTCTTGATTATCTTTAATTACCTGCAATGCAAGGTAAAACTGGCATTACTTATTATTTTCTTTTACAGTACTTGCTGATTGAGGTCCTTAAATGTTTCTCTCATCTGCTCATCCCAAGAGAACACTAGAGGATAAACATTAGTTGGTAACGAGGTCCTGACTCAGATGTTGTGAAGAAAGAGGGTTGTAGTTATGTATCTGAAGCAAGAGCTGTCTACATTGGGCCATGGTAGCCTCCATTTCCTAGATACTCTCAGGGCTGCTGCTGTGATAAATCCCTCCCACAATGAACCTCTTTACTTGGAGTATAATCTTAAGTATCTGAGAGCCATACAAGACTATTTTAGTGCTGGTCAGATATGTAGATCCAGGCAAAACGTTAAGTGTAGAAATGCCCTTCTGTGCTTCCCTTTCCTCATCGCTCTGGAGCAGCCTTCAGGCTTGGAATCAAGACCCTTAAGATTTGGAGAATCCTCTTGCCATACACTTTCCTGCCTGCCTGTCATCATTTCCACTGTCTCCTTAAGATCTCAAGTCAGACAGACAGCTCTTTGTAAAACTTTTCAGTTGTTGCCTATTATGTCACCTGGCACCTCGAGAAATCTCAGCCTCTAGCTAACTGGATAGACTGGTTTGTGCAGTTTGTTCAACTTTATGGGTCAAAGGGGATTCCACTTGAACTGGAGATCAGCCATGGTTGATGACTTCCTACACTTACCACTACACAGTGCACTGGTTATCTGCTTACTCACAGAGGCTTGATACAAGTTAAATTGTGTGGAGGCAACAAACAAGTTTTCTAACAACTCCTGTAAGAGCTATGTCATTTTAAAGATTGAGAAAAATCGCACAAACACGTATTAGGTACTCTCTAATTTAACAAAGTTGTAATTAGAAAATGAAATGCCTCCATAAAAAAAATAAGAAATAAGAGTCACAGATTTTTAGGAAATTCAATTACGCAAAAATGGGAGTGCTTTGATTTCAGTCCATCTACATGGAAAAAATACCATACCAGCAGCAGCGCGTGTGATTATCTCTAAATGCACTTTTTTTAATAAAAATATGTATTAAAATGATCTTTTAAGCTGTAGTCTTATTCAAAACTCATGGAACACCCATGATACTCTAATCAATTCACCTGAATATGATAAAATGAAAAGCAAACTGTTCTGGTTGCTTATAGGTATCAGGTTTGGGGTGGGTTTTATTTGTGTATGTGTGTGTGTTGGAGGTTTTTTTTAGCGACCCAATGACAATATAGAATACAACCAGTCAGGTGAAAAAAAAGCCCAATTTTTCAAAATAAAGCCATATTTCAGCTAATGTTCATGTCAGCACTGAGTAATAAGCAATATTCAGCTATAATTCTACAATTAGATTTTGTTGTTGTTGATGTTTCAGTCCTATCTCTAACAAAGAACAAACACAGGAGGAAATTTAACTGATGCTTACATGTATGCCTAATTGAAGTCTGGCAAGCCTTTCTGAAAGAAACACAAACACTTGAAGACAATCATTCTCCCCAAACTAGAACTCAACCATTTAAATCTCCTCTCAGTCTTTTCATTCCTCATTACTTTTAATTTATAGACACTGCCAGGTGCCAGCTGGGGCACAATACAGAAACAGTAAACTGCAGAAAATGGCTGTGTGTGATGTTTCAAGTATAACCAGCAGCTGAATCTGTTAGGAAAAAACCCAACAACAAATACCACAGAAAAGCAGAAGTTCATCTGAGCTTTTCACCCCAGATTTAATGTATCTGGTTAGTTCAGATAATAATCCAAGATAGTCTTGTAGGTGTAGTGCATTCTTGATGGAAGTCTTGGAACATTTTGCTGTGCACCTGTTTTTCACCCTATAAGTAATTTATTGCTTTATGTCAGCAGGTAACACTGTGTCATTTTGCTGTAAATTAATGGTTCGAGTTTTCAGCAAAAGTTAAAGATAGACTTGTGAATTATTTGTCCATTATTCTCTTTTTTTTTTTTTCTGAATTGAGGATCTAGAAAGAATAGGTTGAATTGCTTTTTAAGTGAATTTGGGCAAAGATTTAGGCTCTAAGAATGCCCTTTAAGTATCAGACCCATGTTTTAGCTTGTCAGAGCATTATATACCATGTTATGGTATTACAGGGGTTATCCTTCAAATTCGGCTAATATAGTGAAAAGATCCGTTGTTTCTGTTCTGGTGATAAACATTATTGAGAATAAAATCAAGCTTTGTTATTTAGTCTTCTAAAAACTTAGAAATACTCAGTTATTTAACTGTTCTTTTTAAGCAAGTCTCATAAAATGTGACTAATTATCACTACCTAACACAATTGCTCTAAAATCAGGAGCAGAGGTAGGAAGGTCCTTTCTGGCAGAAGTCTAATATTCAACTGCTACCTGATGCCTTGAGTGCTACATGTCTGCTCAGCCCAAACCAAGGACTGCAGACAAATAATCACATTAGTGCAGTTACCCCCAGATTTTGATTAGCTAGTTCTCATCTAATTCCAATTTCCTTTGAAAAAACTATTTTAATTTTTAAGAGAAAGTTTTTTTAATTACTAGTGATGAAGCTGGAAGATGCCTTTTTTTAGTGAAACTCTGTGTTACTCAACCTTCTGAATAATAAGGTTTCAAGTTTAAAGAAAGCTTTAAAAAGAAGAAAGAGTACTTTGATGCTTGTACTTCTTTTTGTAAGCAAAGCGTCCAAGAGTCTGTTGGTAGCCTGACTGTGCATCAGAGAGGAAGTAGGGAAGACTAAAACGTGGAATGACATGGACAACGTGTAATGAAGAATGGAAGGCCAATTTTTTAAGTGCTTTTTGGAAAAAAAAATCAATACATTATTGGTTGCTAAAATCTTCAGCTCAGGTCTAATAAAAAATGCTAAGTTTAGGGGAACAGGAAGAACACACACTGTGAGAAGAAACTCAAAATATATGTGCATTCTATAGAAGTTTCTGGTATCTGCAGACTTTGAACAGGTTTCACTATTAAGTCAGTCTTTTGCTAAAAATTCTATCTGTATTCTTGACACTGACTTGATTTTAGTGGTGTGGATTTTTTAAATGGGAAGGGAGGTGGGATTCTAAATGATACTTGACAAGTGAAAAATATTCAACTTAAATTGCCTTGATTACAAGTAAAATTTTAATTATGTCAATGCAGGTGATTAATGAAACAATCTACAATTCTAGATATTAGTCCATGTAACTGGAGTCCTAAGATCATGAGTTTTTACAGCTCAGAGTCATCAATACTCTAATAGTTTCTCAAATGGCCTGGGCCCAGGAATGTATTGTCTTTCCCCTGCTATTGTAACTGCAAACACTGTGGGCATGAGATAGAGTGTCCCATGTAGGGTCAGAAATCAGAGGGCATTCCCACTATAGCTATGCAGTGTTGTGAAGTCAGATCTGGACAAAATGTTAACATTGAAATGTTCTAAACTATTAATTTAGGCAATGATGTTTCTTCCTGATGGCACTCACTCAAATTGATTGTTTAGACTGCATGTAATTGTATTAAGAAGGATAACACAAACAATGCTAAAGGGCTCTGTTAAAAAGGGAGGAAAAATTTATGCACAAATGATTTAGCAACTAAACTACTTATTGAAGACATATTAAGCATATTTTTCTTAATTTATATAAATGGATTTTCAATCATTTGGTAATTTTAATGCTGGCTTTGTTTAATATTTTACAGGAAGCTTCAAAAGATGGTGCATGACATCAAGAAAAATGAAAGTGGGATAATAAACAAGTTCAAAAAGTAAGTTTGAAATGTCAATCCCTCATTTTATAAATTTGGGGAAGTTCATGTTGTAACATAGTCTATAGTACTTTAGTGTTGGGACCATGTTATTCTAGAGGGATGTACTCCAGTGTATGTGAAAAGCTTCAGTTCAGACATGCAGAATTGTCATAAGTTGAAGAACTGGACTCCAATGGCAGGTTTTGTTTGTAGCCCTGAAAAAAAATATTTGCGTGAAATGGACTTTCCTTGAGTGTTCCTTGGGAGTGGTCATCGCTTGTTTGGATGTGTGCCTTTCTCCTTAGGCAACTGTTTAGGCTACCTGCTGCAATTAAGTTTAATTTGAGCTCTACCTTGAACCAACTGGTCAGATATCATAGTTAAAATTCCCATAAAAATGTTAAATCCTCCTGTGTTTCATCCCCATAAAACAAAATCCAGCATTACCTAACATCCTTATTCCAACAAGAAGTGCTGTACAGCATGCGTATCGATGTTAACATGCATGAGAGTATCATAAAATATTCATGTGTATTTATACATCAAAAGAGATTCCAGTAATTCTGCATCCTTGTCAAATGAATACACTATTCACTGTTTCCAGTCAAACATCTATTTAAACCAATTCGCTATTTAGCACACTTTTTCCTAATGCAATAGCTCATTTGCATAGGACTGCCATTTGGATGTGATTTTCTCATTCAGATGGGTCATTGGCAACAAAAGTACAAAGTACTTTTAAAAGTTAATTAGTACACAGTACTTGAAGTGTTTCCAGGATGACCATATTAAATTCTAGAAATATAGCTCTTGTACATAAGAGGCACATAGAAACATTGTTTAAAATTGTTCTTAAAATTGTTCTTAAAAGAGTGACCACAGTGGCTCAGTTAAAGAAAGACTTCTTGTATATAAAGCAGTCAGTCGGCAGTTGAGAGAAGCAATAGGGTTCTGCCTGGTTTGGCTGTGCAAGAGCTCTGGAAAGCCAGGCTGGCTGAGCTATTGCCCCTGCTGCCAGCCCAGGCAGGGCTGATGTTTGTGGGGCAGCTGCTGTCCCTGGCAGAGGAGTGGGATGCACTTCTAGAAGTAGCAGTGATCTTCTGGCTCTCCCGTTCCCCAGGCAGAAGGAGTAACCTTAGGCTGCAAGCCCTGCTTTGTGGTCTCATTTTCACAGCTGTGTTTCTGTCCACAGACCTTAAGCAGGCTCTGATGGTAAAACACCTGACAGATTCTTGAGATAATTTTTTCCTTTACTCATCCTTCTTCGCTCTAACACTGCTGCAATTCGCAGTAAATCACAGTCACTTGGTGTAAGCACTTGTTATTTCCACACCAAGTGCAAAAGGAGAGTTTCCATTAAAATGACGCTATTTCAGCTACTTGGGTCTTTATTTTAATTTGGGTGGTTTTGTTCTTAGCACAGTGTGTACATAAATAGACCACTGTGTTCAGAGACCCATCTGCAAAAAAACTCATAGTTTCATCTAGGACCTGATCACAGGGAAGAGCTGGTAGGTGTCAAAAGGATTTTGGTGGGTTTTTGAAGGAGATGAGGGTTTGTTGCTGTAGTTGCTGCCTTTTAATAAAGGGTGGCTTCCTACTTCACAGTAGTAGTTTAAGTGTAATTAATAATGTTGCAGTGGGTCCAGTTCAAAAGCTTCAGGGAGGAAAGCAGATGGCAGAAACAATAGAAGTATCTCAAGTTTATAATCTGAGGCTGCAAATTGTCTCCCATAGTTGCCTGAATGTGAATTTTGCTTTTAATCAGTATTGCTCTGACTGTGTGTCCTTCCTAGAGAGTAAGAGGGGAAGGAAAGACAAGGGAGAAGTAACAAGAATCAAATGTAGTGGAAGCTGGGAAGGTTAGAGGTATCATCATTAAATGTCAGATACAAGATTGCTGATATAACACTGCAATTCTTTGATTCACTCAAGATGTAAAAAAACCCTATAAAAAAGTGCAGGCTTATAAAAACTCTTTTAATATATGACTGCAGCACAAAGCTCACATCTCAACTCTTCCAGCTATAAGAATACAAATTGAGATATAAAAAGCATATAATAATCTTTCTGATGATACTGTGCTTCATCTGAGTCATATTAATCTTTTCTGCAGTTATGATCAGAAATTTAGTTTCTAAAAAATTGAAGAATTTCTTACATTTGCATATGACTTCAGAACTCAAGTCTTGAACCCAGCACATAACAAGTTGCAATAAAAGCATGAGTTGACAATGCTGATAAGGATATGTACAAGAGATGCCAAGCCTTACAGAATTAGAACTGGCTGTATTGCTTTCAATGTGCCCTTTGGGGACTTTATGTTGAATTTTTTTTAAGACTTTTTCTAATAAACGTGGTTGTCCAGTTGACCATTACTCCATTTCAGTTACAGAATTATTTTATTAAGTGTTAGGGATCTAAACACAACTGAAGCCAGAATTTTTTTTTTAATTGGCTTTATGTAGCACAGATTTAGAATTTGTCTATATGCTGGAATAAAACCCATCAAATTCAAGCCTATTATAAGTAGAAATAATTTTAGGGAATTCAAATAGCATACTTGCTTATCTGAAGCCTAAAGTTGTCACGCTGATGTATACTGTAAGCCTCTGCTACTCAAATTGAAAGAGCAATCAGAGATTCATGAAATACATTTGACTTATTACCAGTATTTGTTAAAACACTTATAAAATCTGGATTGGCTTTTGATTATCCATGTGTTCTTCAAGGTGTGTGGAAAGCAGCCTGAGCAGTGGTGGAAATAGGAAAGAAACTGGCAGGTTGTTTCTTCATTACTTAAAAGTTCCTGTGTGTTCCCCATCCTGTCTCAGAATTTTCTGGCAGTAAAAATATTGGCCCCTGCAGGATAGCAGTCACCTGCTTGCCCTTAATCACTTGCAAAACTGTTTACAGTACTGGAGCCCCAGCTGCTGTGCAGATCATGCTGTCAAAGAGGATTATGTACCCAGGTGTAGAAGCAATGGGTGTAGCCAACACCAACACTGTATAAACAATGAGAGCTGGGGGCTCTCATTTTGGTAGGTGCTGATCTACTGGAAGGTCAGTTTACTCACCTTGTAGCAGTATCACATCCTATCAAAACTTCCTTCGCAATGCCATCAGAAATCATGCACTTGTAGTTGTGTGTCTGACTGCACACAATCCAAATATGTTCGTTTCTTGAAATCACATTTGCTGTGTGACCTAAAAAAAAAAAAAAAAGTAGATGCTTTACTCAGTTATTTAGTTGGGTAAGTCTTTACTTCAGATTTGTCTGGTCCGTTTTTCTATACAATTTATAACTCAGGCAGTAACTTCAGGCAGAAAAACAGTCATTGTGTTACTAAATGTTTCTTAAACATAGTTGCTTGCATAGCTGCAACTAGAAAACATCTGTGATCCAACTCTTGGCAGAGCGAAAAGTGGTGTTTTATGAACGAAACAATGAGAGAAATGTACTAAAATCAAGCTGTACCACACTTAGAAAACAGCAAAAAATATCATACATAATTTTAACTGTTATTCTGAAGAAACATGAAAGTCACTGTGTAGCTGGATAGAATGTTTTGAGTGCTGGGATTTTATTAATGTAATAAAATTTCATCAAAGTGAAGATGAATAAATCACAGCTAGATGCCATTTCACTGTCATAGCACATTGTAAAGAAAATATGTGAAAGAGTAGTAATAAGACTTTCCAAAAAAGCTTTCAGATTAATTTTATCTTATACAGTTGCCACATACTTCCAAATCTACAACAAACTATTCCACTAGGTCATGAGAACACAGTTCAGGAAAAGTTTATCTGTCAGCTAGATCACACCTTTTGGAACTCTGAAAATGTTTTTGGCAAAGTTTGATTAATCACAAGTGTGATGATCTAGTGCACTTAAAACTAATATGTACTATAAATATTCAACTCAGTAAAGATTATCAGTATAATTTTTGTAAAAACTATTAAGTTTAAATGGTCTCTAAGAAGGGAGTGGACTTAGTACAGATTTAACAATAGAAAAAGTGAAGGACTTTTGAAAACATAGAGTTTTCAGGCGCATCTTAAATGCTGGGGGTGTGAGCAGAAACAGTGGGGAAATGCACCTGTGGGAGAATTAAGTTCAACGCAGAAAGGACTACTACTACCTATGTTTGGTTACTTTTCTGGGTGTAGCCTGTATAAATAAGTGTTGCTAGAGCAAAACACCCAGACCTGTCCTGCAGTTTATTTAAAAATCCTCCATTTAGTATAGGAAACCAAAAACATGCTATGAATTCAAAGTATGTAATTAATATTTGCAGTATCCACATGTGAGAAAAGTTAAGCACATGCCTTAATGTTTTAGTGTGCTATGGGGGGCAATCTTGGAATACATTGTTTTAAGATGGAATAGCTTGTTCTCTTTCAGGTTGTTATGAACTTCTGTACCATGCATTTTGTTCATGTGTGAGAGGCATTTATACCCCATTGTATGAAATGTCTCAAATGCTACTTGGTTATTTGTAGAAGCTAAAATGTATATACTAGGATTAAATACACTTAAATGTGTATGCTAAATTATATAGCATTTGGTTCTTTCAGTGCTTCCTCATTTACTTCAGGGACACAGGACAAAGTCAATTGCCATTTTGCGAGCATTTGTGTGGATAATGATGTCAGAATCTGAAATAGCTACGTAACCACGCCTTGGCATAGCGTTATGTCTTTTGAGCTTGTGTTGTGGTTTGCACATTTGGTAAAGTTCTGGCTCCCGTACAGTGAAGCTCCAGCTGACTTCAAAAGAGCCTGGATTACAGATCTGACATTCAATAAATACAGGGAGAATTACTTTTTAAGTGGATTTGAATTTTAGAATAAATAACATATTTGAAGAGATTCTAGCAAATGTAGATCTGGCCATGAACTGTTTCAGCTCTGTGAAAGAAACATAATTTCTTTTCTTCTATTGATATTCAGGTTCCAAAATGAACAAGTGGCCTTAATTTGCAAAACTGGGAAAGATACTTGGGATCGGTATGCCATTTCATAGCTGCACAATAGCACGATAGGCTGCTTAGACACAGACTTCTGTTCTGTACTTCATACGCTTTCGTTATAACGTATTGACATTTTCTCTCAGGGCCACTGCCAGGATTTACAGGGCCTGGGACAAAGTATGGAAGCCTTCTGCTTAGCAGCTTACAAATGTGTAATGTTGCTTAAGCCACATACTTTACACCATGACCCAGACAGCCTCTTACTGTTGCCTCAGTTCCAGTATTTTCAAGTCTCACCATTTCTGAACAACTCATGATAGACATGTTGCAAAGTACATCAATAGATCTTGGTCTACCCTCCCTAAGACCTGAGATGTGCCCTGGCAGTGGCCCTGGGTTTTTCTTTCTAACATGGCTGTGCTAACCTGGAGGAAGACAAGAGCAGGGCTGTTGAGAATGCTTTTTCATTTGCTGTTTGTACACTGTTATATTATACTGAAGGAAGTTAAAATCTTGGAGGAGGCAACTATCCATCATTAGTGTTGTTAGTAACGAACAAAGCAGGTTAATATTGCAAAAATAATCTCCCTGGATTGGTTTTTATTTTTTGGGGTAGGGGGCGGTTGGGCTTTTTTGAGCTTTAGCAATGCCTGCACCATTTATTCATTGATTCATGCATGTGCATGGGGTGATTTTGGTGACTATCTGAACAACAGAATTCCATGAATTCAACTCAGAAGTAGCCAAAGCCTTTCTTAAAACAGATAGAAAAAGTTTTTCAGTTGATGTGTTAGTGCCTCCACCCAGTTACAGTGGTATCTGAACAATGACACCTGAGCAGCGTGCTCAGGACTTACATATTGAGTGACAAATTCTTGCGGTAAAGCAAAATTCGTAGACATCACTATTGCTCAGAGATCACAAGAAAGCATTTTAAATTCTTCGTAGACTTTTTTTTTTTTAATGACTTGCTCATTTTTGCAAATGAATTTGTTAGGACCTGACTGAAGAATGAGTGAAGCCATCAATTCAGTGGACAAAGCTTCAGGTCCATGGTGGGGTCTCATCAGTGCTATAGGGGAGCTGTCAGACAATGCTCAAAAGTCACTTTGAAGAGTCATTTTTAAAGCCATTAACTGTGTTAATGTTTTATCTGGCTACAAAAAGCAAAGGCTTGGGTTTTTTCCTCTTCAGAGGCATCAGTCTGGCCTCTGGTGTCACCCAGGCACCGTTCCATCTTGACCTTAAGCCCAAATTCTTCTCTTTTGTTGCAGAGAGAATAAAATAATTCAACTGACTGTAATTCAGTGTCTTTGGACAGCTGCAAGTTAGCAAGGAGGGGTATATATGAATACCCACGTATATACATGTATACATATATATTACATATATGTGTACTTCTGCTTGCTAAATATATCTACATGCACATGCATATACATATGAATATGTATAGCCATAAATATCCTTTCAGTCTTTCTACGAATTTTTTTTTTATTCACTTGGTATTACAAATGCCATTATAACAGTTTTTACCAAAAAAGGGACATAACATCATAAAACAATAATAAGTAGAAACAGAATCTGGCACTGAGAGACCTGGTATACATTTAAACATTAATCGGCAAATAAAGTACATGCAAAATTATAGTTCTAAAAATACAAATGGAGAGTGCTACACCACTTTCTTCTGCCATACTCTTAGCAAAACCTCTTTGAACCTGAACAGATTTTCATCTTCCAATAGACATGCATTTATCTCTATCCCCTACGTTATCTGTTTCTGCATTGGAAATGAAGAGGATAGGGGTGAGCAAGGAAGCTGTTCTCTCAACCTATGTTCTAAGTGAAAAAAAGAATTAAAATATCAGATTATATTTTAATATCTTATCTGTTTCTAGCTTTTCAAAGCATTCTTCTACAGCTGTTTGCTAAGCGTCTGTGATAGTAATCTGTATTTCCTCAGCTGCAGGTATCTTTTGTTATCAGCTTTTTTATGTGTCTGGCTAAAGCTCCCTTCTACTGAATGTCACTTATGAGATCATAAATGTAATAATTATCATTTACAGCCTTAAAAAAAAGCCACCACCAAGTCTACCACAAAGGGATTATGCTACAGGTAAGGCTGTATTAATGTAAATTTAAACTGCATGTCTATGTAAATTTGTTATCTATATGCCTAACAGTATTTCAGTTATACACTGCCTCCTAGTTTGTTTTTAATGAGAGTACAGAGTACCATTAACAACAACTCTGAAGGTAGTTCATGCCTCTGAAATGAAAGGCTAGCAAAAAATAGCAAGTAGCTACTCTTTCAAAATCAGTCTTTGTACGCAGCCTACTGTAAAAAATGGAGGAGAATTTGCATCCAGTCCCTCCCTGGTAGAAACTGATGTGAAAGTAAGTAGGGAAAAAAAAGAAAAAATGGATCATCACAGATTCAGAATCTTAATACTACAAATGTAATACTGACATCATGAATTACCTTAGAGGTAGAACTCTACTTGCTTATCATACAGCACTGCCCACAGACTAGTTCATGTTAACAGCCATCTTTTTAAGACAATAACTGAAGCAAAGAGAATAGAGTTTGGAAGTTATCAGATAAGAGTACCATGTTTAACATCAACATTTGTAATTAGTGTGCTGTCTTGGAGCTTTATCCAAGAAAGTGCAGAGCCCAGAGGTCAGCAATAGTTTCATTATCGAGAAATTGTCACCCCTACTTAAAAATGAGATGTATTAGCAGGACACTGTGGGGAAAGTACATGCTCTGCTGTTTGGACCATGTGCAGTTTGGCATTTTCTAATGCTTTCCCGACAGCCCTGAAACAATTTGTCAAAACCAAGCAAGACAGATGTGTTGCTTCAAACTGTTTAGGAAATGATTTCCACTCTTTTTAAACTGAATATGATAAGTATAGATTGAAAAAACAATCTAAGATAAACATCTATGTTCACTCTTCCATCTCCTTAAATAATCTTATGTTTGGTTTAGAACATGCAGACAATGAAGAGGAACAATGGTCAGATGATTTTGTAAGTACATAATTTGGGGTAGTTGAAGGTTACTGTAGCAACAAATTAGCACAAGAAATAATAAGAAAAGTTTAGTTTTGAATCATCTAGTTGTGGTTGAACTTAATACTACTGAAATATTACCTTATTTGTCACATCAGCTTTATTCACAAGTAGCCACTAACTTTTAGATACCTCAATTTTTTTACATTCAACTTAGAAGTACTTTCAGAAGCACTGTCAATGGCAGCCATGGACACTAAGCTTTTTGGATAAGTAAGCACATGGCATCAATTTGAGGGACTTCTCAAACTGAACAATAATTTCAGAAACGAGTAAGATCTTTTACTTGGTGGAGGGAGGGTAGGAAGGGTAAGGAGAGGAAAGCCACTTCTTAAAAATGAAAAACTTCTGCTAAGATTTTAGAAAGCACCGGAATGAAGCAAGCCATGGCCATCAGCCATGTAAAGTGATGATGCAACTATCAGCCTGAAGTGACCAGTTTGCCTCTAGAGTTAGATCTTGATTACCATTTTAATAGGAAAGGGAGAGGAAGTGACAAGACACAGCAAGAGTCCCAGCTGGAACTAGAAAGGAACTGTCCTGGGAAGGGAAACAAGCTGTTGATCCATAATTTGAAGACAGCTCTTGAGCTGAAAGGACTCCTTGGAGATCACAAGAAGACAGGGAGCAGGAAGTTCCTGGGAGTAGCAGAAGGGGAGGCAGGTGGAAGCACCCATCTGTTTAAAGAGGAAGCACTAAAAGGGAATGTAATGTGTCCTTTCAAGGATAGCTTGCTGTAATTTAGTTATTGTACTCCTGCAAGGATATTTGTGTTGTACATTGCTATGAAGCCATAAATATGTTATGAGATGAAAAATGGGAAGTTCTGTCTTTCTAGGACAGTGATTATGAAAATCCAGATGACCACTCTGACTCTGAGATGTATGTGGTCCCCAGTGAAGAGAATCCTGATGACAGCTATGAGCCACCTCCAAGTGAGAAGGAGAAAAAGAAGATTCCCTCTGCTTTTCCTATTTCTAGGGGTGAATATGCAGGTAGTTATGGAACAGTTGACTATGTCAGCTTGATAATTGCTTATTGATCAGTACCAGAAGAGATGTGGCCTCAAATAGACTAACCTGTCCTTTCCTCAAGAGTTTGCTTTTAACTCTGACAGTCAGGTCTTCAGCATTCAGGGGTAGGGGTTTTTATTATTACAGCATGAAACAAGTTAGTATTGATGGTAGTTAAGTTTAGAATTTTAATATAATGTGTCCTAGAGACTTTAATATACATCTACTAACTACAAAATGCAAGCAAAGTTATGGGAGAGATCACTAATTTGGCTCCAGATTAATCCACACATGAGGATGCAGGAATTCATATTAAAGATTGGGCACAGAAGACTAGACAGGTCCCTTCTTAGTCTTCTCTGTTTCTCCAATCATTATTCCAAAAACAGAGGACAAAGTAGCCCAAATATTCATTTCATATTGTCCTTGAAGACTGGTACTGAGGATGATAAATATCCTGAAAAACAGGACAGGATCAAGATTTTATTTACATCCGTCCAGTGTAGAGGCATTTTTTTTCTTTCTGTTTCCATTATTTTCAACCATGGAAAGATTGCATTGAAGTGAATGAAAGTTAGCTTCAGATAGATGAAGATTTGAGACGTGGAAAAGAAACGTTGACATGATGCCTGCTTTCACTTTGGTATGATACAAGACTGTTACTGGTTGCAGAATATTTATCAAAGTGCTAAAATACCACATATGTATTCACAGAAGTTTATCAGCACTTCATTTATGTGTTCTTTGTAAAGGCAGTTGTTAAAATGACACCCCAGAGAACCTGGCATAATTTATGTTCCAGTCCCACCCTTTGTGCTGTGTAACAGTTGTTTTTCTCATATGTCAGATACGTTCTTTCTCACTTCCTATCACCAAAGTTCATACCAGCACAGGACATACTAACAAAAGGACCACCCAGCCATGAGGTGTGTGAGCTGTGTAACTCCTTGTTTCCCTAAGGAGTTAAACAGCTGTTCATAGAACAGTCAGTGCCTAAGTAACCTCTGCAGCCTGTTACAGAGGAGTGGGTTGCCACCTTGAGCAATGAAGGTGGCAGGACCAGTTTACACACAAGTCTCAACATCAGGCCCAGCTATGCTCAGGTCTGCCTTTTGACCTGAGCTGCAGTCACAAGTAAAGACTTGTTTGCACAGGTAGTAGAAGACAGTGCAGAGGCTAATGTGTAATTTTTCCTAAAATTGTTGGTTTTTTCCACGTTAAAAGACAATCGCACCAGTCACCAGCAGCTTCCTCCCATCAACAAACCTCTTCCAAGTACACCCAGTCCAGCCATGTCCAGACCAAAGAAACCATGTGTGCCATCCCTGCCACTGCCTTCTCCTGCTGCAAAACCAAAAGTACCACCAAAGCCTAAGGAGTGTAGTGATGATGAGGTAAAGTTTACATATATACTTGTTTTGGATGTTTAAATGTTTGATGACTCCAGACCAATAAGAGAGATCAGAGCAATGCCATGACCTGGTCCCTTTCTTAGCCTCTATGGACAAATCACTTTGTACATCACAGTGACCTGTGAGTACCATACTGATCCCTGGGGGATATCTGCCTACTCTGAGTATCAAGGAGACTCTTTAGACCACTAAGTAGTTTCTGATCATCCGTAACAAGCTGCAGGCAGTGAGGAGACAGTAACCTCAAAGACTACTCCAGGACCAAAGGGAAGGGAGGAGGGCTTTCATCCACCAGTCTAGAACTGGAATTATTTGGTAAAGGGCTTTCAGTCTTTGGGAATTCCATCCACATAGGATGATAAATGTCTGAAATAGCAGTCACTGTGAAATGACAACTGTTGTAAACTGCTGCCAGGGCTTCAATCCCAACAGTTTGTTGATATGATGGAGGTTTAACTGGTAGATTTTTGTCCTGCATTTCTCACAGGATAATTACATTGTGCCAGTGGACAATGATGACGATAACTATATTGAACCCACAGAAAGCAGCATGTCACTACCTACAAAATGTGAGTTTTAGTCATTTAAGCTAATAATTACTGTGTTATTAGGAACAACAGTGGAAAAAAATTGATCAAATTAATGTCTCTTTCTAGGGTTCAAAGAGTGGAGATGCAGCTATTAGAGAAAACACAGTCTGTAAAAAGGCATTTGGCTCATGACCAGGCCAAGGAAAATTATTTTTAACTTTATTATTTTTAACCTTATTGGAAGCCATGTTTAATTTCTGCCTCTCTCAGTTATTTCAAAGTCCAGCCCTTGTACAACCAGGCATGTGATATCCCTTCCTCATCCAAGGGAGCTACAGCATTAAAATTCTCTGTTTACTGAAGTGCCTCAGGAGAAGAACAAACATTTTTAAACATTTCAGATAAAGACAGACTTTGATTGTATTTTTTTATTTTGTTTTTAATCTCACTATTTGTAGTATATTTAGCTGGAGAGTGAAATTACTACAGCCCAAAGGTGAAAAGCAAACAGAGAACACTAAGTAATTCTGCTCTCTGACATCACTGACAGTATCAAACCTACTCAGGAAGGCATGAATACTGAATAATGTTTCCCTTTTAAAATAAGAGCTGCTTTCTGACTCGATTGATTTATTCAAGGTCACACAAAAAGGCTACTACTTGGACCTACTTAATATTCATTCTTATTGTTAGTTTGTTCCATTGTTAGTTTGTTAACATGTGTATATGTATAAATAGATGTGTACACGTACATAAATATATATGTATATACACACACATGCACAAGTGTGTATGTACATGAATAAAATATGTTTTTAGCTCCTGGGAACAGATTTATGAAGACTGTAACAAAGCCAGGCCCCCCTACTTCTCCAAAGCCTTCTCTTACTTCTGATATGCAAGGTATGTGGAGTTTCTATCACTGTTAAAAGAAAATAATCTAAGACTGAGGAATATTAAATTACACTTAATATATTCACAACACAAACCTTATGACATACTTCAGTAAAACTTAAATATGTTCCTCTTTAGTTTTTCTCTGTTGTAGCAGTTGCTTTGTCTAGCTTGAATAGTAAATCCATTTTAAGCATGAATAAAAGTAGAGCAACTTCTTTGCCCAAATTAATTCATTTTTAGTCTTTTGCTTTAGTGGAGGAATGCAAATAGATCAGTACAGCGAAAACAATTATAGGCTCGGTATGTTAGTAATCCCATTTCACTACAGGAATCAAGACTTTGACCACATTAGGATTTAACCATATAGAAGTTCCTTATAGGCTGATGTTTTGCTTGTCCTTTGTTCCCATTTAAGTTCTATAAAAAGCAATTTATTTGGAAAAAAAAACCCAAAAGCAGAAGCAAATAAGAGGAATCCTATTTGCTTTTTTAAGTGCAGATATACTTGTTTAATCTTCCAGTGCCAACTCAGAGTTGTTTTGTATCCTCATTATCCCATTAATTGCTTAGAATGTAACCTTTACAGACTTATGACAGTTCTTTAAAAAGCTTTGCATATTCATTATTAATACGTTTAGCTTTCAAGTTGCAAACTACAAGTCATAAACTAAAATTCTTTCTGAATGATTTAAGATTTCGTGAGTTACTTTCCAGACATTTTAAAATGCCCTTTTCAATCTCAGCCTTTCTGTAAATCAGTGTCGAGCAACAACCAGCTCCTGACAGACGTTACTAAAAATAAAACATCTCCCCCTGGTGGGAACTCAAACACTTCAGCACAACAAAGTGAGGAAGCCTGACATGAAATTTTTTGAAATAGGGTTCTATTTTCATTGAAGAAACTGAACATAGATAAGAATGCTTGTGGGTTTTGCTCTTAACATCTACGAATTAAAACATACCTGTGTGTCAGAGAATGGATGCTGGCCATGCAAATGCACCAGCTTGTATTTATGATTCACCTATCTCTTCCTCCCTGAGAGTCAAGGAAAGGCTAAATGCTAGCACAGGTGTGATAACACATTTTTTCCAAACTGTCCCGTGTTTGTACAACACAAACATTCACCTTGCTTTGGGGGGAAAAAGAAAGAAAAGCAAAACAAAAAAAAAGGTTGTGGGGTGGGTGGAAACTTCATTAATACAGTGACTGTTTATCAGAATTCCTGGGACATTTCCTGAAGTTTCCACTAGAAGACCAGGGATTTTGCTACTCCAGAGTTTTGGAGGCAGATTCAAGTTCTGAGCAGATTCTCCAAGTTAGTTTTCCAGAGTCAGAAGTACAACTGATACAAAACAGATCAGTTTTTCTGGTAACATGCAGTATGTTTTTGCTAACCAAAGAACACTTTTTTTTTTTCCTTCCTGTCCTACAGAAGTCTACGAGGTTCCTGAAGAAGAGGTGAGGCCTTTCTGTAGTATGACTTGCATTGCCCTCAGGCAGGGTACAAATATGATTGCAAAAAAAGATTATCAGTCTTTCAAGGGGAAAAATGGGAACAAATCTCTGTCTGTGCTTAAAACTTTCTGACACTCCCTTCTCAGAAAAGCTGGCAGACCAATGCTAAAGGTCTGCAGAACAGAGTAAATGGGAAGGGGCGGAAATTTCCCAGTCCTGTGTGACAGTTATCCAGTCTGGGAAGCAGCAGCCTAACGGGATGCTTTTCAGAAGCAGAACTGCAGCAGAGGAGCAATGACAGCTCTGACACAGTAATTTTCTTCCCACTTGCTGGTACTGACATAATATGGCCAAAGCAGATTTACTGGTGTTGAGTTCTTGCCTCTCCCATCCTAGTGCAGATTACCAGACCAGGCTCTAATAGAAATCTGTACCACAATGCAAAAATATTATCTTGATGTGGTAACATAAATAGGATCATAGAAATGTATTTCATGAAATCAAAAAGTGACCAAAAAATTCAGTGCATTTTCTCTTACAGGAAAAACCATCACCCCCACCACCACCGGTAGCCAGGTAACCCATTGCTGTGAATGTTTGTGCATTATTTAAAACTTGTCAGAAAATATATTTTCTTATCTAGATACAACATGTTTAATAATTCTTTCTCTAGAAGATATATATGCAGTAAATATCTCTTTAGATTATCTATACAAAAATTATCAACCATTTCTATGTTAATTTCAATAACCCAAGCACAACACATTAAAAAGAAATACCTCTTAAGGGTACTTTCTAGAATTTTGAGGGGGTAGGGGAGGAGAAAGAGAGGTTTTCTTTGTATTCACAATTGTTAAATATAATTTTCATTTCTTAATGCATGTTTTATTACTAGGTTCACTAAGCCACTTCTGTCTATGCCTGCTAAGAATACAGAGCACTCCCACATGCACAGTATGACCAGAGAGCCACCTAAACAGGAGACTTGCAGGTAAGTCAACAGCAGCTTAGATCAATAGGAAATATTAGCAGAGAGAAGATTTTCTCCTCTCTAATGTGTAGCCTTCTGACAACAAACAGTTGTCAGGACACTCACTGGGACAAGATGAGAACCGAAAGCTCTAGTTTTCTTGTGAACTTCTGTAGTCAAGCCAGTTTGCCACATGGATAGTATTTTCTGGAATATCCCTTTAGGGATCCAGTGCAGGGACAAAATATCTCTGAAAGCCAGTTTAAAGTTCTATTAGCCATCTCTGCACCTTTGCAAATGCAATGTTTTTGCAGGGGCACAGGATTGCTTGTAAAGAAACTGGACATGGTAAATCCACAATTTGTATTCCAAGCCTCTGGAGGAAAAGAGAAAAAGTATACTTGAGCATGCAGCCTACTTCACTCCTGTGTCCCTAGAAGTGTAGGAAGCTGTTTCATAACCACTGTCTCATCTCTAGCACGTTGCTTTACAAAATAGGCCAGGACAGAAGCTATTCTAGATTAGTTCCACACCAAGAGCACAGCATCACCACAGCCACTGCAGCAGTGCATAGCTGGAATTAAAACTATTTACAGGAGACCTCCTTCTCTCTAGATCTTGAAAAGCATATCTGAGCCAAGAAATTACACAAATAAATCCTACTCCATTTATTTTGTATATTTTTCAGAAATATTTTGTATATTTTTCAGAAATATTTTGCCTCTTCCCAGAAGTCGTCTTCATCCAAAACCAGTGAGTAATCAATGGACTACTATAAAAGAATATGTTAAACTTGGGCTGTGTTTTATACATAAATAGATGGATGCTTTTTATTATCTGGATTAAGTAACAGAAACAGATGACTCAATGTCATATTCATCTAATATTGTAATTGTTGCTATTAATCTTTTGGACAAAAGAGCATTGGACATCTGTATTGATCCAAGAAAAAGTTTAAATGTTTTAAGGGATATATTTTTCAGTCCACAAAAATAATTTCTTGTCTTACAAAATAGCAGCTGAACACCAGGAACATTAAGTAGTAAAGGGCAATTTTGCCCAGTCTGAAGTACCTTCCTTGAGCTTCATTCCTCTCAGATGATGAGTGATTAATGCTTTCTGAAAATGGAAACATTCTAAAATGTCAGACTGGGTAGTCTGAGTAACCAGTATCACTAGAAAATGCAGTCCATGAAGGGCTAATTACAAGCTTTGGGTTCCTAAGGCTGTGTTTCAGTCAATTCTCTTCTCCCTCTACTCTTGTCCCCAGTCTGTCCCTTCCACTGTGCTGGAACAAAGGTTTTTTGAAGCAAACTACTTGGAAACTTGTCTAACTGCAGAAATGAGCAAAAGCAAATGCACAAAAGATTCTTTTTCAGCCAGATTAGTTACATAAATTGTTTTGCACCATAGCTCTACTCACAGTTGTTCCAGCACAAAAGGGTGTGCATGAGGAGCCAGCTATCACGAAACAGGGTGACAGTAACTGCATCAGTAGCTGTGCCAAAAGCCATGTGCATCAAACTGCATCCTTGCCCAATGGTCTGAGTTGTACCTAAGAAATAATCAGTCTACCAATAGCTATATAGAGAAATTAGACACTCAAAATTAGGAATTTGGGGTCATATCATAGGATTAGATGTTATGGTAACATAATACAGGTGGTATATGAGTCTTATTTTCAATTTCTATATATACCAAGTATTTTGTACGTACAACACTATCAGCATTTTAGTTTCCCTTCTACCCCATCACAAAGTTCTTCTCATTTAGATCTATATCCCATGGGATGCTGAACAATTCCCAAGTGTTGCCAAGGTAACGATTTCTCTTCTATGAAACAGTTTCTCAGCTTTTCTTACCAATAGAAGATTAGGGGGAAAAAATGCTTCTGAAGGGACAGTGTTGGACACAAATTCCACTATCTGAGTAGTACTAAGAATACTACTCCTGCTTCACAACAGACTCAAGTGCCATATTGCAGCTGAAACCTCTCCATTAATGTATTGTCAGAGCTTAGCTCTGAGATGGATATCATCCCAGCTTTGCAGAGAGTAAAAGGAGACTATCCTTTTGCTGGAGCCACATACCGAGTTAGTTACAGCTCCAAGGATGAAGCTCCCAAACACTCATCTGTACCATGGATGTATTCAGCTCCTCGGTCATTGCAGTTAGCCAGTTTGTCACAAGAGTCAGCCTAGGAAAGAGTTAGTCAGTGTAGTCCAAATTTTAGGGTCTTTGCTTGTTGTGTAAGTGGTCAGCCCTTACAGATTTAAACAAAAAACATGGTAATGAGCATGATGTTTGTCAAATGCCGTGTTGTGCTTTTCCATCCCTGACTATGCACACTGACAAAGCAAACAATAACTGAAACATCTGTTAACTGCTCCCATTCAATCCACTGTCAACACCAACCAGCACTGATCATGTGCACAGAACTGTAACCCTTGTTCCTCTCAAAGGCCCTGGCTGACTGGGAAAATAATTTCTCCATGTTTCACTTCCCCAACTGTTGCATGATGGATTACACCTCTCCAACAAGAGAATGGATGCATTTTTGACCAACATTAGTGAAAAGTCATTAACTGGGAAGATGAAAATGGACAAATTAATACCTGGTGCCTCTTTGAAAGGTACTTATCATATGGGAGTCCGATTCCCAACAAGACAAGAAATGAGGGCCAAAAGAAAGCATCTCCAGAAGAAGCCAGAAAATTAGTTGGATTGCTTCAATTCTAGCATGGTGTAAAGACAGTTTACTCAGTTTCCTTCATTCAATGGAAGATGTGTTTTTAGTATATTCAAATCTGCTGCAAAATTTCTGTCTTCCAGCTCAGAAATTAAACATGAACCAAAAGGTCTCGCTGCAACGTTCAGGCCCAATTTTCTCAACACTACAGGCAATCTCAAGATTATTAAAAAGTTTGAACTTTGATGTTTGCTTTAAATTTTCCAAATTGCATCCTAAAAGCTGATTAAAAATATTATGGATCCTATATGCATTCTGTACAAATATTGCTTTAAAAATCACTACAGATGCCAAAGCCATATTGATTATTTATGCACTTCTCATTAAAGAATCGTTAAGGTTGGAAAAGACCTCTAAGATTGAGTCCAACTATTAACCCAGCCCCACTGTGTTCACCACTAAACAATATCCCCAAGTGCCATATCCACGCACCTTTTGAACACTTCCAGGGATGGTAACTCCACCACTTCCCTGAGCAGCTTGTTCCAATACCTGACCACCCTTTCAGTGAAGAAATTTTTTCTAGTACCTAATCTAAACCTCCCCTGGTGCAACTTGAGGCCACTTCCCCTTGTCCTGTCGTTTGTTACCTGGGAGAGCAGGCCGACTCCCACCTGGCTACAACCTCCTTTCAGGTAGTTGTAGACAGTGATAAGGTTCCCCCAAGCCTCCTTTTCTCCAAGCTAAACAACCCCAGCTCCCTCGGCCACTCTTTGTAAGACTTGTGTTCTGGATCCTTCAGCAGTTTTGTTGCCCTTCTCTGGACATGTTCCAGCACCTCAATGTCCTTCTTGTAGTGAAGGACCCAAAACTGTACACAGTAATTCCTTTTTTAATTCCTTCATATCAAATCTAACCTATTTTTCCATTACAGGACCACGAAGCAAACAGTAATGATGAGAGTAAGTATTCCATATTGAAAACATGGCAATATGAGAGGGATTGATATGCCACTGGTGACCTTAATATAGAATGCAGTGTAGTGTGTCAGTGTAAATTTTATCTGTAATGGTGAGCAACAAGCAAGAAGTGTTACTGAACTGTTTTCTAATATAATCAGAGTGAAAATATGTTAAGATAAAAATTAAACCAATGGATATTTTTTACTTTTATTACATTAACACTAAAATGGCAGTGGGGAAAATCCACTGTTCAGATACAGCTAATATTGTGTACTTAATATGTTGCTTGCATCTCTAGGTCAGAGATTCAATAACACACAAGAATCCAGATTTCTGCCTGGCGCAACTCCATCTCCATTACCAAGGGGCCTGTGAGTAAAAAATAATAAAACTACTTCTCTGATGGGGAGTGCTTTAATAGGTATATTAGGAGCTAACTCCTATCCTTGCCTATGGCAATGGGAATTCAGGAATAATTTTTATTGCTGTTTGAGACAGATATCCTAACTAGGGAAAGGCAAGCTAATATTTTGTTATTTCCAGAGGAATACTGTTTGTGTGGCGTAACCCTTCACTGCCTGCCACTTATGGCAGATGCTGGCTTGCTTAATTTAATCTCATACTGCAGCACTAGCATATGCAAGCCTAGTTGTGTTTGTCATTGAAGTTCTTCTGCCCCACCCAAGTTGTCATCTTATGTACTGGACAGACTGTAGGTTCCTTGCATAAATACCTTTCCCAAATACCCATATTACATCTGATACCCTAATTCTTTTCTTTTTCTTTTTTGTTTCTAAGTCCTACAGCTATCCAGTGCATCCCATCTTAGAAACACCTTGAGAATCAATGAAACTGATCCTTAATTGCTAAATGAATTCATGTATCTCCCAAGTAACCATACTCTTTTTTTGTTTTCTTTTTCCTCCAATCTTCAGCAAGAAAACTTCTAATGTGGTAAATTCACCAGTAAGTTGACTTGTAATTGCATAACCAAATGATAATTTTATTAAATTTTTAATGTACTGTAAAACCTAATTTTATCATATGTTTGGGTACAACTTAAATGCCTAAAAAGAAGAGGGGGAAGAGAGTTATAAAGAAAAAAAATATTTGGGTGCTATTACATGAACTAAGAGCAGTGAGAAAGCTCAAGTGGGAAAGTATTTTGATTAAAGGGATATTTGGATTCAATACTCCAGGATGTAACAATAAACACAGTGCAAGAACTGAATAAATGAGAAATAAATGGGAACACAGCCCATTCAGAAGTATTCCTGGAAATATACACGGGGCTGCCTATGGGGAACATGAGTTCATTGTAAGAGTGACAGGTCAAGAAATATGCAGGATTTTACCAAATTTGTTAGAGGTTTTTCAGTAAGTATTTCATCATTAGAAAAATATTGCAAAATCTCTAGTGGGAGAAAGTAAGACGACTGGTTAAATTTTCAAATAAATTAATTTGAAAAGTGTTTCAAAACTGGCAGTTTATTATCATTGTTTCAAAACGAAAAAAAATTGAAACTGGAAGGTTGGTTGAGTTTTTACTGTGAGCTAAACTGATAGTTTAACTTTCAGTAAAAAGAAAGCTGTTCAGAAATTTGTGAGCATAGCTCAATAAGGGATAGGCTCTTCATTTTTGGGCCTGAGATAAGAATGAATCATTTGTTACACCACAAACTTACCAATGGAAGTTTAAAAAAAAAAAAAAACCACACGTTTCCAGATTTTACTTTGTCTGTCTATTTATACCCACAAACTGGGATTCTTTCCAAATCTATTTTGCAAAATCCTGAGCTTCAAGGTTGTACAATTAAGAGGCTCTTCAGAGAATGGCTGTGTCTCTGCCTCCTAATTCCTCCAGGATGTTGTCAAGTCTACATGTAAACTAGTTCACAAAAAGTATAAAAAGATAAACATTTGCTGTACTAGTGACATGCCATTTAATATTTGGTGTCCTTCTGTTTTATTGCAGAAACCATGTTTACCTTCCAGAGAGATCTTAACTGCAAATGAAGGTAAATTATCTCCACTACTGTGAAAAAGTTGACATTTATCAGAATTAAATTTCCTTCTTATTAGAAACATGAAACAAATAACACCGCATTCAACTTATTCTGGTTTTTTGAGGGGTGTTTGGTTTCAGCCGTTTCAGACTGGATCTGGCCAGCCTGAGCTGCACTGAGTATCATTGTTCTCTGAAATCAGTCACAGTAAAACTGTTGAGGTTACTGGCAGGGTAATGTAGGACAATAATGGACCAGAAATGTGCCATATAGCCCTCTGAGTGGCAAGGAGGGAAGGGAGGCGAATCACTCAGAACTCAGCCAGAACCACCTCACACGGAGCCGACTCCTGGCACAGGCACAAACTGCGTCCCGTCTCTGCTCCTCCAGGCAAAGGCTCAGCAGGAGCTGCTGTCTGACACCAGGGTGAGATGCAGCCAACCAGCCGAGCTCTTGCAGGCAGCCTGCCCCAGTGTCCTCCCCCTGTGTCACACAGCTCGCCTCTCAGAAGGCAAGTGTCCCACTGCGACCCTGCAGGCACCCACAGCACAGCTATTTGCCGAGAAATTTGGTGGTATGCCACTAATTAACAAAGAAAGTAGCGTGATAGCAAGCTGCCATGTGAGGAAAATTCCCAAACGTTATAGCAAAAGAAACCTTCCTTCAACTGCTGGAACTCTCTTATCTGGGACAATATGTTTCTGAAGAAATCTTGACACTAACATTTGTTTTACCAAACCACAGAAAAACCTACAGCAGCAGAACGACGACGAAGTTCCAACCAAGAGCTTCCACTTCCACCCCTTCCAAGTGGTGCACAGAAGTAAGATCTCTTTCCATAATCTTTTGAATATTTCAGGGCACCAGCACCTGCTGCTTGTTCTGAATACAGCTGTGAGAGGTTCAAAGGGAAGCACTGTTTTTCACTGTAGCCTTCTGTTGAGAGTTGTGGTTCCTGAAGCCTCACAGTAGCACAAAAATAAAGCATAGCAAATGAATGCATCCAAATACTATAGCCATCACCAAAAAGCATGGGAGGGTATAATATCTCATAAGGAAGGTAATGGAGATTTAAACCAGGTTTAAATTCCTTGTTTTCAGTACTAGTGGGATATAATTTTTTTAAATACCTGTATCAGACTCTTAATTTCTCAATGGACAGATGGGTAAGATGGAACACATTCTACCACTGCATGCTTCAAATACACAATTTTCATGATATTAGAACAGGGTAGATCCCCTCAGACCTTTTTGTAATCTCTTGATATTTATTTCAGGCCTCTGCTCCAAAAGTTCTCAATTCTGCCAAGTAAGTATAATTCAGTTTTTGAATTAATATGTGATTAATTTGTAATTTCAAATTAATCTTTGATTTAAGATTATTTCAATATGCCATGCATATTAATTATTTTGGAATTAATATATCTGTAATGCATACAAAGAGGAGATCAAGTATCCAGGGTCTTAGCTCAGCTAGTAAAATTAAGGAAGTATGTCAGGGTAATTGATGGAAATTGGGTGCTTCATTTCCATTTATGACTACTGGAAATTTCTACCAAAGGCAGTTTGGGCCATTTCCCATCATAATAAAGATTCCATCAATCTTCCTTGCCACAAAAGAATCCTAAATATGACATTTCTGGGCTGTTCCAGGCTTCTCTTGCCTAGAAGACAGACAGATTATTATTGCCTCCAATTTATTCTTTCTCTACAGGAGGGAGGGGGGGAAAAAGTATT
This sequence comes from Lepidothrix coronata, assembly GCF_001604755.1. Taxonomy (NCBI): domain Eukaryota; kingdom Metazoa; phylum Chordata; class Aves; order Passeriformes; family Pipridae; genus Lepidothrix; species Lepidothrix coronata. The sequence continues at coordinate 8,144,045 of NW_016690188.1, forward strand.
TTTATAATGGCAAAGGCTAAAGCTCTTCTGTTTTCCGAGAGGAACTTTGTTTCAGTTCACAGTTAAATTAGGTAATATGTGTATTTACTCTTTGCACAGAAGTGTAAATTAGATTTAGCATTTTTCTAGTCTCTTGTGAGCAGACACTTGTCTGACCTTCCTATAAACCCTTTTCTCCACATGTTCAGCCTCAACATATCTTTCACACTGTAAATAAATGGTAAGAATTGCACATAGAAATCTGCATTTGGTGTAGCTTAAACTTATATGCTGCTATTAGTGCATCTTTTCCTGGAAATGTTTGCCTGATGGATGTTGCAATTATATCTCCTCTGCTGAGGAAGTATAATAATGGTTCATCTTAATGACATTGACTGATGCTCTTAAGTTTGTCTGCTCCTGTCACACAACTGATGTGCTTCAACTTAAAGCATAAATTCTTACTGCTCTCTGAAGTGTAACTATTCTTTGAGTTCATGTGGTGCTAAATGATGCTCTGATTAGTAAATTTTCTTTAACATCTTCTTCTTCTGTGTCAGGTCCAGCAACAACTTTATTACACATACAACTGGTCCCTAATCTCTAATGTCCCTTCAGCATAACCTGTCATCTTTTCTTTGTCTCCATACAAGCCTAGAGCTAACTTTTATCTTTTCTACTAAAAGGGCTTATTTCCCATATGGCACAGTATCAGATACTCCACTGAAGTCCAGATTAAGTACAGTGCTATATTCCCTCTTTGTAGAACTCTGTTATTTTATGAAAGAGCTGTAACATTTTATCTACTTGGGTAAGTTTCAGATTTTGTCTTACTAGTTGTATCTTTACATCCAAATCTTAATGTTATTTCCTTCAAAGTCTCTCCTAGGGCCTTGTTCTGTGGAATAGACAGAAAGGCCTGTAATGCTCAGCTCACTTTTTACAACTTTAGGTACAGCAATTATTTTTGGTATCCTTTAATCATATGGTACCATCCTGACTTGAAAATTATTTAAAATTACTGTTACCACCCCTGAATTTCATGTGCCAGTTTTTGAAATTTCTGGGGTAAAGATTATGTGGGCCCACCAGTTCAATTGTACTGGTTATTTAAGCTTTGCTTCCATTGTGGAAATTTCCATTTCTGTATCAGAACTACTATTTGTTTAGTACCTAGATTACCTTTAAAATCAATAAAATTGTTACTGCATGAAGCCCCATCTCTCTTTCCTTTTTCACACAGCTAAGGAATCTTTTATTACTTATTTCAATGTCCTTTTGTCAAGTCTAATTTGGGCTGACTTCTGGCAGTTCTTACTTTATTCATACAATCTACTTTTCAACTGTAGCTTTTGCAGCTGGTCAGTCAAAACTTTAGAGAAAACCTCAAAATTCTTAATATTGAATATCCTTCTTCAAGTGGTTTCTAATTCCTTGAGATCTGGAACTTACAATGTCTCCCCTCCACTTGAAATGCAGCTTCCAGACAGTTGCATCTACAAAAGAAGTTTTAAACCTACTTCACACAGCTGTCTCTGAGCTCTCTAGTCCAACTGAATTTTTTAACTCTGGTCACTATATGGGCTCATCTATAACATTCTTATTCCTTTCTAAACTGAAATCTAAGTCAGAATTATATTAGTGAAGATTTGATAATGCAGTCTGCAGAGCATCATGTCCAGGAATAGGTGAGTGCTAACAATCCTAGTGGCATTTGATTTCCCCAATAAGTAAAACACACAGGAAATAAGGCTTCCCATAATAACAAAATAAGTAACACTTAACTTTCTACAAACATCTTCTCTAGTACATTGATCTGCACTTAACTCTTACTATAAGTACCCATAGCAGACACCTATACTCTTGGACCAAGATTCTGTTTTATCAGAAAACAATTATCTATACTTATTTCCCATATTTCTCTCATATTACTAAGCAACACTACTCAAACATTTGGCTCCTGATTTCTTAAACTCTGACATCTGTACTTCAGCCCTAACAACTATTTTCTACGATGCTTTGTTATTACAATTATAATCAAGCTTCATAAACTTTCCTACTAATTCTACTTCTCTATTTAGCAGCCTGGGCTTCTTGCACATGCATACAAACAATTCAGTTGGACTGAATTAGTGAAAAATTCTCTCTGAGCTACATTCATTTTCATGACTCCCTCACCTATATGACTACTTCTCACACTGGACTGAGTGCTATTTGCATTGTGCTCCTGCATTTTCTTATCTGTTGCTACATTCGTTCACTTGGGTGGTGGTGGAGTTTTTTCTCATACGCTAAGTCTAGATCTGACTATTAAACAAATTGTTAACCAAACTGGTTTTCTCTTCATAAGCAAGGCTAATCTTCTGGGCAGGCAAGTGTGCCAGTACTTATATAGGCCCCATCCATTTACAGCAGACAGCTTTCCTGAGTGATATTAAAGGTCAAGCATTTTCAGATCTTGTAACAAATCGATTTCTTACATTATAACAAACATACTTTGAAAACTTTTATACGTGTTGTTCTTTCTCTTTTCTAGAAGTGCCAGAAGCTGCAAACCGTTCTCTGGGCCCTTCCCCTCAAAGCAGCACTTCATCTATCACAAGTTCTGCAGACCAGGTAAAACATTAGCTAATTTCATATTACAGAAATCTTCTTATCCTGTATTTTAAAATAGTATTTCCATCCCTACTCCCCTTCAAAATAAAAATGATGCTGCTTTTGTGGAGAGTGTTTGTCCCCTTTTGCAGGGAATATTTTCTGTAGCACAAAAAAATCTGAATGTTAACTTGCATTATAAAAAAGCTTAGAACATATAGCATAGGCGAGGTTTAACAAACTGTAGAAAAATGTGTTGCAAACCTTGGCACTCTATCAATCATTTCAAACAAAATTTAAAGAAACGTCTTAGTTTCATGTCTTCCTGACTCCCCAGTTCATATCTTCAACATCAATGAAACACAAAAATCTATGGTGATGTGTATGTCCAGTCTTTGATACAGATGGCTATAAAGAGTTTTTAGTTGCCTCCTTTTTTCTAACTTATAGCTGTACATACTGTGCACAGAAAAAAAAATAATGTGCAGTAAGCAGAGACAATGATGCTGTGATGCCTCCCCCCCCATTTGTTTTAGTCTCTCCCAAGTCCTGCTCCTTTCTGTTCCTTTAAACAGATCTCTTCTCATTACAGTTAATGCTGTCAGTTTTATGGCCAAATCTTCTTTTATGTGTTTTGTTTCAACATTAATCCTTGAATAATCTAAGCAAATGCAAAGTTATTTTCATTTCAGTACTATTTGCCTTACTCTCATTTTGGATGAAGGGAGACTACAAAATGCAGTCATTCTTACTAGCTTAGTAGTCACAAACAAGGTAAAAGTAGTTCTGGTGAGTGTAAAACAAAGGCTCTATTGTGCACAGCTAGTGACATTAAATGTTTTAAAGCCTGACATGACAAAGATAATACAACAGTGAAGAACACAAAGGATTTCAAGTTCTGGAAAAATTTTAACTGTATGTCATACTGGATATTTATTATAAAAATAACTTTCAAATAAACAATCCAGCAGACTCTAAATAAACAGCTTGTAGCAATTACATTTGTAGTTTTTATGTAACAGCCACGGGCAAAACCAAAGCTTAATAAATCATCCGTTTTGTAAAAAAAAAAAAAATTAACTGTTAATGTTATTTTTCCACCAATTATGTACAGTGGTATAATTTGCTGTAGCATCCTGCACAATACAGGTGCTCGCAGATGTCATTCATTCCCGAGGCTCGCTGTATGTTTGGTTCCCATCCAAACTTTGACAGCAGCTGTCTGCTTCTTCATTATAGGCTACAGATAGTGGTAGCAGAAAAGTCTGGGGCCAGTTGACTCCTTGTTTTGTTGAACAGAAGATTTGTTTGCTGGGCTCATTCTCTACATGGACAAGTACCTTTCATACTTGCAATTCTTCTCATCCTTTCTTTTTCCAATGAATAGTGTGACTGAAGAAATACATGAAAGAACTTTGAAGATAAAGTTACATGTTATGGCTTGAGCCAGTCTTAAGAATTTAGTGCAATGCTCTCTCCTACTGTCAACTCCCCTCCCAGCCACAGACTTCTCTGGAGTTCCTTTCTGATCCTGCAGTGGCCTGAGCCAAGTCATTAAACTGACAGAAAACCAACCTGGCAGTCAAACACAAAACAAGGCAAAACAAAAAGGGAAACAGATTTTTTTTTTTTCATGCAAGATTAATAAAGTGAATTATCTCACCATGGGATCAGATGAGCAACAAAATGAGCACAAAGGAGAAGCCAAGACATTCCCTTTTTGGCAGCAATAATCCAGCTAGACCAGCTCAGCCATAATGTGCAACTTCAGCTTTAATCTGTTTTGTCCAGAGGTGACAAAGCTTGTGTGAAAATTAATTTTCTCATTAAGCTTGTTACTGTAAAGGTGGAGCAAAACTGTTCAAATAACCAGAAAGGTTAATACCCAGATGTATTCATTAGGAAATACTCTTAGCATTATTTCTATAGCCTTTCCACTCAGACTGAGAGTTTACATCAACCTCCTCAGCAAGAGCTCACTTTTCATGACTGCTGGTTTGATAACCTACTAATTTATCTTCTAGCTATTGAAGTCTGATAATGCATAGGTCTCATGTTGCTTCTAATCCCTCATCCTGTCCTTCCTTTTCAAAATTCTCTAAAATCCTCCATACCTCTCCCCTAAACTCCACTCCTGTTCCCCAAATGTATGCTCATTCCTGCATCATTTTACTACCCAGTTTTCTACCATTACTTCTCTCACTCAAATTCTACTCTTGTACCACTCCCAACTGCCATCACCTCCTCACATCTTTTTATCTTTGTACTCCTTTGCTGTGAGAGCTTCTATCTTCTAAAATAGAATTCACAAATTTTTAGGGTGTCAGTCTTTCTACCACGTACCTTTAGGTCTGCACCTATGCCCACACCCATGTAGTCCTTTGTCCCATGTTTCCCTTTGGAAGAACAGGTTAAGGGTTAAGTTCATCTGCTGTACAGCACACTGCCAAGCATTTAACAGAATGGAGAGAAGCCAGATAATCTTGGTGAGATGTTTACAGGGGATAACATACAGAAATGAGGAATATTTTATAACAGAAATATGTTATAAAATATAAGCCGCTCTTCTATTTGGTCACAGATATAATCATTCTTCACAGGTAAACATAGTTTTATGCCTTTTAGATAAGAGCACTGCTTCAAATGTAAGGATACATTCAGGCTCAATCCAACAGAGAACCAGAACTGAATCCATGTCTTGGGTGAAAGCACTGTGGGCTGCATTGCTATACTATTAGAGGAAAGACATTAATTATTACTAAGTTTTGTAAGGAATCCATTCATTTGTCCTTACTTAATAACAACAAAAAGAGCAAAATATGCGCTAATCCAACCTTCATGATATCCAGGTGGAGACAATCATGATTGTGTTCACAAGTAGCATTAAGTATACAGGAAACATCATTTCCAAAAATGCCTACCAAATCTGAACACCTCATTAGCTAGCCCACAGCTGAGCAGCATTTTAATTCTTGACAGTCTATTTATTCCTCAACATTTCTTGGATACCCTCTTTAAATTTGATTAGAATAGCTTTCTTCTTTAAAAATACCAAACTGTCCTCCAGTTCAACCTGCTTTCCTCAGAGTATCCCTCTTTCGTCATTTATCAGCCTTCTATCACACATCTGTTACCACTGCTTTGACACTCCAGCGTTTCTTTGTCCTATCTCTATCCAACTAAAACAGTGAGCTCATGGCAAAGACTTTTCTCAACTCTGTTTTCTGCATTTTAGTTCCTCACAGCTGTCGTTATTTAGTAGTAACTCCCCTACAGCCATATTCATTACCATCATTATTTTACAGGTAAAACACTGTTTCTCTCTTCTAGGATGCTGGTGTTCACAGTAAAGCATGGTATGCTGCTACCTGTGATAGGAAAATGGCAGAAGATGCATTGTACCGATCAAACAAGGTAAGTCACTTTTAAAAAATGTCTGGTTTATGAAAAAAAGCTTCAAATAAAAAAGATCAAAATACAATCAGAAATATTTTAAGAACATCACTTATATTCTGAATAAGTCAGAATACTGTGCCATGCAAGTACTGTCAAATATCAAACCTGAAATTATTGTGGTGAAACTATTTAACTGTGGTTTTCATCACAAGACAAAGTTGCATCAGTGTAACTCAATAATGGGAGCCTTGCGGAGAAAACTATTACAGACTAGAGAGCTGAGGAAGACCTGGTAGCTCACGAGCATCCCTTAAAGAAATGCAAAGCCCTGTGACTTTTAAGTGACCTCCACCACTGTCCAGTGGCTCATGTGAAAACAGCTTCTATTTGGAAAAGCTGAGGTTGCCATGCATTTTGAAATATCAACACTGTGCATTTAGGTACTTAGAGAATTTGAGTTCTCTCAGCTATTCTGTGTACAAAAGCCAGTGTCCCTGGAGGGAATAGTAGCATGTAGAGTTGCATCCTCAGCATCAGATACGTTCCCACACTTGCCTAACTCCACAAACCAAGATGAAGTGGCAGAGCACAGGGTTTATCACCAAATAGAGGTTACTGCTTGTTAGTGGGCACAGGGCTACAGTGTCACTGGTGCAGGTGCTTGACTTTGAGAGTGCTTTTTACAGCTCATTGCTTTCTTGTCTACTTACTGCCACTGATAGTAACTTTATTTCCTAATAATCTGTGGACCCTGAGAGATGGCTGCCACTGGGTATTTATTTCGTCTTTTTCTCTCTGATTGAGAGAGAGAGAACAAGCAGCAGCAAAGGTGATTCTTAAATGACACCTTTGTATGCTACTGTTAGACAGCAGGAATACATGCTACTTCTCATCTGCTGCTGTACAGTTTTTCTAATAGGAGAAAAGAGTTTAATGCCAATATAAATTAAAATATTAAGTTAAAACCAAACTAAGTTATTTGAAAAAAAATAAGCCAAATATTTATTTTCTTTCTTCAGGATGGATCTTTTCTAATAAGAAAGAGTTCTGGACAGGACTCACAGCAACCATACACACTGGTTGTGTTTTACAACAGAAGAGTGTACAACATCCCTATACGATTTATTGAATCAACAAGACAATATGCACTGGGCAGAGAAAAAAGTGGTGAAGAGGTGAGATGATGAGGGGGTGTTTTTCCAAAGTTTTCAGTTATATACCTTTAATAAGAAAAGATTAAGATATATTGCAGTAAGATTCTTCATGTAACAAGATAAAAGTATACCCTTTATAATGACTGATCTGTCAAGCTAGAGAAACCAGTGTAATGTCAGCTCCTGCATACTATAATTAAAACCACAGATCAAGTTTAAAACATACTTGTAGAACGGTTTTGAAAAAAGTTAACAGGATCAGAGCTACAGCTGCTAGATAAATTTTCTGACTGTTTACAGTTCTCCATTTACCTTCTACCTATCTAGTTAAGTTTCTTGGAAAATTTTAAAAGAACAGCCATACTCAAGAAAACCCCCAACACGCAATCAAAAATGAGGCTGACATTACTTTTAATACTGTTTTCACATAAAGAAAATGTTAAACTCAAGTTCTAGAATGAAAAAAATTGCTGGTTGGCTATTATACCACACAGGTACCTGTTCTGACAGGAAAACAGAAACGTGGAACCCAAATACCAATAAAAACAGTTCGTTATCGCTGCACAGAGTAGGCTTTTCAGTAATGTGAAAGTAAGCTTACCTTAGCCTAATTATCTGCCTCCCAGGCAATGGTTTTGAGATTACAGAATAAATAATAGTCTGGAGCTCACCTGGCCTTCAACAAAGGGTCAAAAATTATCTCAGGATAAATAAATAGTCCAAAATCTGTATTTGACCAAAGACCAAAAGGAAAAGCAACAGATCTAGCAGATTCTGGATATTAATTTACTGTGACAAACATTACAACTGCATAACTAGAACAGTTCTCATTGATGGCTGTCTGTACCATGTTAATCCTGGAGATAGCCTTCCCTCTGAGGTGTCTGAATCACATCTACGCAGCTTCCAAACTGCCAGTCTGCAGCCTAGTACACACTGGGGTAAAATCAAAGCAGTGTCAGTTTACTATGGCCTGTAACAAACTCTGTGGTTCGGTCTGTACAGGTGACAATCACAAATGGAAAGGATGAGAGAGCTAGCGGCCATATCTTCCATGGTCCAAATTTAATGTGTTTATTACTAGAATCAGAATTAAAGCAGGATCAGTGCTCTTACTTAAAGGTAGAGCATCTCACTTGGTAACAGTCATAGCTTAGCCCTCTTCAGTGATGTGAGAAACAAAGATAAAAAAGCATTAAAGGAAGCCAGCACTAATTATTTTTTGTTTTCTTTATCCAGCGCTTTGACAGTGTTGCTGAAATAGTAGAGAATCATCAGCGCACCTCCCTGGTTCTAATTGACAGCCAAAACAACACAAAAGACTCAACAAAACTGAAACACATTGTAAGAGTTTCTTAATCAAACTGAACTGCTAAAATGAAGTCTTCTTTAATCATTTCTTTCAACATCTGAAGACATGGACAAGGTTTTAAAAGAAGAAAATCCAAAATAATGGAAAACTTTAAGAGCACCTACTGAGTAGTAAGAGATGCAGTTCATAGAGTTCAACCCCACATCACTTTTATCAGAAAAGTGTTCACTTTTAACACAAGAAGCCAAAGCAGATGTACTCTCATCTGTGATTTCCATCTGGGACAACACAGGTATCCAAAGTCAAGCGAAGAACAACTGCATATCACAGCCTGGTCCTTTGACTGCTATTTAAAGACAAATATCCTGTAGGACATTTTCATTTTGAAAACAAGAATACTCATTGCTTTTTCAATTTGTTTACCACAGATCACTGCTTTCAGCAATTTCTTTGTAAAGTGGCACAGCCCCAGAAATTAGACCAAATCGACCTAATGTACCACCGTGCACAAGTTGAAAATAGGACTGTATTTTATGTGATCAGTGGCAGCAGAGGTGCCTGAATGTTACAGATTAATGGACGTGTTGTCCTTTCCCTCAGCTTTACCCTGTTTCATTGATATTTTTGTTTATATTTTCAAATGTGCAAATAAAATAAAAAATATTGTAAAGTCAGCAGTGTATAGACATTGCTGGATCTCATCTCTTGGTATCTTTCCAGCAAGAAAGCATCAATTCACTATTGTTGATGTTTTAATGTATATATTTATATGTGCTCCTTCACGAGTTGTTACGAAAACCATCCCTTTTTACAGCTTTTGCATGTATTATATATTTGGCTTAATGGCTCTCAAATCTTTTGTCTTCAAATTACCTACTGTTGGTGACTCAAGTGCACTGCTTCACTGCTAAAGTAATTAACCACTCAATTCTTGCAGAATTATTGTTTATGGACACACACACAAAAACCCACTTGTTTTTTCAGGCCTGTTCTAACACCATGCTTTACTTATTGTATTATTGTGTGAACCAAGTAAATTTGCACAATGTTCAAGGGGTAAAAATTAATTTGATTAATGTATAAATTGCATCAATGAAAAACTTTTAGGAACAGTTGTTAATTAGTTCTAGAGATGTTTGATTTCACTGGACCTGAAAACTCATCCATCTTAAAGGTATTTTCCAAAACTGTCACTTTATACTCACGTTTTGTTCTTTTTGTTCCAGGTTAGGCAGTGTTTTCTAGGATTATCTGCAAGGCATTTAAGGCAAAATTGAGTCAAGACTTGTAAAATCCCAGCAAGTCACTTAGAGCCATATTGTAGCTGTATTCTGCAACTACCTTCTTGTGCCTTTGATCAGTTACTTCTACAAGTAATGCACCGGTCTTCTAGAAAGAACTGCATGCTAGTATGATGTTCAGCATCTCAGTGTCTTCCCTCTGCAACCCAGGCGATACTTAGCCCAGATGTAAAGCAAGTAATACACTGGCAAGTAAGAAACAATGTATACAGACTTTACACAAGCCTGGCTATGACAGTCTGTTCACATTACTACATAAATGCTATGTTTAATACATTGCTCAGTTGGTATTAATTAGTGTTATAATAATATTATGCTTAATACCTGTGTAATGTTTAGAGCATTAAGACTGCCAAGTCAAGGTCTCAAAATTAACAAAAGTTAGTAGTTCCTGCAAGTTTAATTTATTCCTTCTATATGTGTACTCATATTATTTAGCTACTTTAAGCATCACCTTAAAAGCTTACTCGCAATGGAAAGTACTCTGTGAAAAAGCAGCTACTCAAAATTTAAGTAGAGTCCTTGTCTATTCACTCATGTATTGCACAGTATTTAAACTTTGTACTAACAAAACTGTCTGCCTGCTAACCTTTCTATGTTGCTCCTCACAAATGTCTAACTTCTTCAAAGACTGCCTTCTGAGTTAAGTGTGTAGTACCACCATCATTCTAGAACTGCAGGGGGGAAAAAGATAGGAACAAGTGAAATTCAAGCGTAGGTACAGACTTCCATATGAGAGATTAAGTATCTGGTTTTTAAGGTAATTAGCACTTCTGAGCACTTTAAAGCACTGCTGCTCCTGTCTATGGGCTCTAAGTGCTCAGCACTACATGTAACATTGTTGCTGACTTACAAATAACAAGTATGCTCTAGGCAAAGGTGCAGTTACATTCACTCTCAAACCCTTCTTTTCCTTTTATCCTGTTCTACATGATTACAGGGGTACCATAGTTTTGACAACAAAATTAGGCAGGGAGTTGATAGGCAATACCACCTTCCACAAAATAATCGGTTCAGCCTGAGAACATCCTAGGCACAAAATAAGGCTCTATAGGGGGAAAAAACCCCAAACCACCAAATGCACAAACCCACCAGTGTGGGATCACCTATTTTGCTATACTCAGTGTTTTATACAGGAAGAAAGGAACGTTTCCTAGATTCTGGACATAAAATAAATTGGCCCTCAGGATGAAGTATGGTACATTAGAAATCCCAGTGCTGTGGATCGAGCAGCCATTACAGAATTAATTAGATGGATGTCCATGGATAAAGTGATACAACAGTGAAGTAAGATTGTATAAAGCAACCTTATTTCAACATTTCCTAGTTTTACAGTGTTCTTTTTCACAGTACCACTTCAGGTTACTCAATTAATAGGAAAACAAGCCACTGAGAAAAAAATTCCAGTGACAATTGTCACTCTCATGATTCATAAATATAGAGAAATCCTCCTATTCTACAGCAGAACTTCAGTCTTGATGCTAAGTAATTGTTAACAAAAACTGGTCATCCTTGCTGAAGTGGCACCAAGTAGGTTTAGCAAAAAAATTCACAGATATTTTTGCCAAAGAAGGAAAAGGCAATATCCAAAATTCACAGGTTCAGTTTCAGGGTTTATAGGAGTAAAATGAGGCAGACAAGAGCTCGATCCTTCTCCTTAAAAAAGCTTAGCATGTTTTTGTCCTTTCCTAATCCCGTTTCTTTCCAACATATTTCCTCACCACTACACTTTATCTTCAAAGTTCCTAGCCAAATTATCGTCAGAGCTCAAACCCAGCACAAAATGATCCAATTTTGATACAAAACACATACCAATTGTATGCAATACCAACACACACCAACTTGTAATTCACCCAAACTATGCTGCCTTGACTGCTTCAGTTGACTCCCATACATAACTCACCAGCTACAAGCAAGTGGGCATCTTCCTACCAAAGGCACATAAAGAAAGAAAAATGTATCTAGCCACTGAAGTAATTTTTTTTTAAATCATTTTAACACTTTTTAAAACAGAAGCTGAATTCAGGTTAGTGGACATGCCTGTGACATCCATGAAAGACTTCAAACTGTTTCATTGGTAGCAAGGCAATCTTCATTTTCACCTTATGGAAATAGTCACAGAGAACTACCTGGGCTTGTGTACAATCTAAAATCCCCAAGATTTAAATACCCCAGTCCTCTCCAAGCCCAGTATTCAATTTCGGAAGTTTTTCCATCAATACTTCGGGAAGCTGATTTGCACGCCTAAGATGTAATCCTCCCATACTTGGGCAAAAGGTCTGGATGTTCTAGCCTCCTGCTTCATTAACAATCTGAAGGACAAAGCCTCTACACATAATTACTGTGGATAATAAGAACCTCCATCTGTGTACTCTCAGTCACTATGGATATGGACTTTGGTTTACATACCCTCACATAAACATTAAAAAACGTGAAGTGTATTCTCTCTTCATCATTATCCCAAAAAGTCTAAGTAGGAAGCCAGGAACATTACCATAAGAACATTACCCTACTGGCTGGTAAAGTGAGGGACATGTGATACAAGCCTTGGTTTTGCCAAACCCCTGGTATCCTAAAAGGCAGCGTATCTGAATAACCAATAGCAGAAAACAAATTACATCCACCTGGGACAAAACTATAATGCAGTTAAAGCCCTGAAATTGTGCTTTGCACTTCCCAATATTGGGTTTGTGGCAGACATAGCAAGACAGGAATATTTTCTATAAATGCTCAGGGTCATCTTCTGTAAACACAAGTTGTAGCAAATTTAATAGTGACAAAGTCAATACAGATTAGGAATGTTCACCATTCTTTAACACCATATACATTATGAATATATATACTGCATATTTTCAATCGACTTTATTCTGACTCACCGCATTAACACAAACGTAACATTTTATTAATTTATATGAAAAATACTTCACTAAGAAAGTAGACAAACTGCACAGAAATAGTACAAGTGTCATGTGCATAGCAATATAGCTTAAAGCATTCACATATGGCTTTGTTTAAATGAAACTGTTGGGGGAATGGCCCTATGCAGACCCATGGTTACACAGTCGACATAATGTAAACTGCTTCACATCTTTGAGGCACTTGCTAACAATAGTGTTCAATCCCTGAAAAACAAAATCAAGAGCTAATAAGTGAAAAATAACAGAAATCCCAGGATAACAACTGCGTGTATTTGAAAAGATTTTAAAAATTGGTTTTAGTAGTGCATGCACAGAACTGAAAAATGGGGGATGGGGTGTAATTTCTGTGCAAGAATTATACCAAGTAACTGAAAAGTATAAAAATATTTACATGTTTAGAGATTTTTAAATATGTACAGAACAAAAGCCCTGAAGATTCATTCTATAGAATAAAAATATAGCACATAATAGTAGTAATAAAAAATAATATATCTTTTTATGGAATTGTATTTGCAGTTAGTTACAAGTTATTTAAACCACAAAGCTCCTTGATCTTTCTCAAAGCTGATGCCAATAGGGAATATGCTCTTTCTTTTAAAACACAAGCACTTTTCATCATTTTTGAACTTCAGTTACAATACTGACATAAAAAACAAAATCACTTGTGTATCCTAATTCAATTGAATATTTTTTGAAAAACTTTAATGCATGGTATTTAAGTTTTATTTTCTTCACCAGTCATCCTTCCATTAACGAATTCCAATCTCGAGTGGCCTCCATCAGATGTCTCTGTCCATGTCCTACCCAATTATCCTGATTGTCAAATATTCTACCACAAAACCAGCAGCTAAACTTAGCTTTCAAGGTATTATTAGAGGTAGTTTTCACAATCTGGTAATTGTTTTTGCTAGTCTTTTTCAGTGTCAATTTTAAGACAAATCTTTCTTTTACAGGGCTAATAGGTTTTATGGTCCTGTATCTTTTTTGAGAAAAATCATCAGTAGTTCCATCCAAAGGATTGCAGAAGGCTGGCTGCAGAAGCGCTTCAATAGTTCTTTTTGACAATGAAACCTTAAGAACATGTCCCTTAAATTTAGCAATAGTTTTCATTACATTTACAACTTCTGGAACATCTACATCAGGATGGTTAAGCACAACAACTGGTTGGTTTCTCCGAGGGCATTTTACAAGCTGATTAGAATTAAAAGGAAGTAATTTCAAAGTCCTCACAGTTTTTTTTGATGCCCTTTGTTTGTAAGGGCTACCTGATTCACTAACAACTGCAGCTTGATTCTTTTCCTTACACTTTCTGTGCAACATTGCTTTCTTTCTTGGAGGTTCTGGGCAACTAGCCTTCCTTTTACGTTTGAAATTCTTATTTCTTTGCACACCTCGAGTTTCTGAACTTTTAGACCGCGTTTGTTTTAAGCGAGGTTTTACTTTTGCAGTTCTGGTTTGGGTGCTCCATGTTGACTTCTGACAACCAAAGTTATTCCTGTTGTTAGCAGTTATTACTTGTGTACTCTCAATAGAACCTTTTTGCAATCGTGTCCCTGCAGATTTAGTAGAATAAACAGGTTCTACAGGAGGAACACAACATGCTGGATTAGAGCTTGCCAAAGAGGCATTTGCTGGCATTAACCCACCTGGTAAGATTAAGGCATTATTAAAACTAAGATTAGTTTGTTTCTGTGCTAGTGCAGGAGTAAGGAACTGCAAGTTATCTGCCTGTAGTGAGGGCACTGAGTTGCTCACTGACTGAGTGGTATCAGCCAGTGTATGTGAAGTAGGAGGTTTCATTTTCGGCAAAAGCTGTTGTTGCATGGCTCTAGTTTTCTTTGGTTGACAATTTTGATAATGAGCATTATCCTGAAAAAAAATTGGTTTATGAACTACAGGCTTGTTTGGTGTCGTACATTTCAGAAAAGCTCCCTGCTGTCCATCAGGCAAAAGTGCATAAACATCTTGTTCCTGTTTAATTTCCTGTTGGTTTACTGACTCCAAAGAACCAAAGACAGCGTCCCGATGCTCTGATAACACTTTCACAGAAGAAATTCCTTTCACAGATGACTCCAATGCATTTGCAGTTACAGGAGGTCCTCTGAATGGCATGCTAGTCAACGAATCATGTGCTGTACTACTTGCTTCCCTATTACAGGAACTTCTTACATTTCCAAAACTGTCATTTTCCCCCTTCACTTTTGAAGTTGATATGGTTATTTTACCAACTTCTCTGGGTGCAATTCCCCCTAAAACCTGAGAACTATCATTAGCGGCACTTGCAACTGTTCCAACTGCCCTGCTAAAAGTCAAAATCATTCCAGGTCCCTTATTTGAAACAAAAGATGCAGGTACACCTTTAGTCACGTGCCCATCTGATGAGCTGGTTGATGGAAG
The DNA here is from genome assembly GCF_001604755.1 of Lepidothrix coronata. NCBI lineage: Eukaryota > Metazoa > Chordata > Aves > Passeriformes > Pipridae > Lepidothrix > Lepidothrix coronata. Next base: position 8,159,097 of record NW_016690188.1, read on the forward strand.
AGATTTTCCTGAAGCCACCTGTTGTCCAGGCTGGTTAGCAAGGTGCAAAGGAACAAAAAATCCTGATGGAAGAGACTTAAAGAAAAGGGTTTTCTTCTGTTCCTGAAGAACAGGTAAAACCGGCGAAAAGCTGCTGGGATTTTGAGCTGCAGACAGTACTTTCTCTTTTACTAACTGCTGTGTTAAGACTGAATCTGTACAAGTTTTTAGCAATGTACCAACACCCGGAGTTATGGATAATTTGTCCACATCCTGTGAATCAAATGATGTTTTGGATGTCTGTCTTTCTCTCCCACAATGTGTGCCTTCATTTGTGCTACATCTTGTGTTCCACTCTCTCTTATATAAATGAAAGTCTACATTAGAAGGAGGCCTCTGAAAACCACATGTAGTTGCAGAGCTTTTTAAATGCATGAAGGCTGTATTCCTGGCCTCATGACCAGAAAGCAGCTTGTCAGAATGAAGTTTTACAGAGTTATTTGTCTTGCTGTGGAACTCTTGCTGAGAAGTTGTTTTCACTTTTAACACATCTTGCAGTATCTGTTTTATTTCAGGCGATAAATAATTAGCTGCTTGTTCACTTTGCAATGAGAAAACAGATGTGATTTTAGGCATTAAGAAAGAGTTAACACAATCAGAGGCATTTTCTTGGAATTTCTCAGCTACGTTCTGAAAGCCTTGACCTATGGTAGTGTCCAAATACTGCTGGCCATGATGCTGGTCCTCCGTAAAACACTCACTGTCAACACCGCATTTAGACTGGCTTTTAAAAGACACAGAGTTATTTTTAGTGTTTATGTGTTTGTAAGTTTTATCAATATTTGATCGAGCTGACACAACTTTCTCTGCTTTTAAGCCTCTCATCGACTCTGAATATGAAGATGCAGATTCACTTCCACTGTTTTGAAAAGAAACGGTTTTGCTAGATACAAATTCTTTGTGTCTGTCATCTGTTGACATCCGAATGCTACATGGATTATCTAAAGAGTCCACTTTGGAATAGTTGTGAAAAGACAACAACCCTTCCTTAGAAGAATCCACTGAAGTTGAATAGTAGAGATTATTAGTTCCATTACTATTATTCAGGCCACCATTTTGTATTTTCAGTTCAGGAAAAAAGGGCATTTTTATAGGGTCACAATGAAGTGTATTTGTCATAGCGGGTGGTAATACCTGAGGATGACTTGAAGGGCTAAAGTTCCCCCATGAGACACTGTTTGGAGTTCCAGCTTTTGTTACTTTGTCATGTGGAGGTACAGTTGAGCTCAACTTCATTGGCAAATAATTTGAACTTTTTCCTACAGCTATATTAGAAGGTGCTACAGTTTCAGAAACACTCCTACCATACAGTATGGAGTTATTTTGTTTTTCCACTTTTATTTTTCCTGAATGATGTGCAGGACAAGAAAACAGAGGGGAGGTTAATGGGTGAACAGAATTGTTCTTTAAGGTTGACTGATCAGTTACATGTGCTATAGCACCTGAAGACAAACCACAGGGATCAGAAGTCTGGAGCAAAGGAGTTGCAGAACCATCATTAACCGGATCAGCCTTCTGACCCAACAAATACTCATTTTGCTTATTTGTAGGTAGTAATTTTATAACAATATGTTGTTTTCCATCTACCATTTTAAAGCCCATAAATTTAGCGCTGTAATTTGCCGGAACAGCTATTTTATTGTTTTTAACCATCAACACTGTTGGCCCATGAACAGCATTTTTCAATAATCCCAGTCCGTAACTTGTTCCATCATCTGCCTTATTGTATTGTGCAGTAGTAGCAGAGAACATTCCATCCACGAAATTACGCTTTTCTGTGTACTTAACTTCATCTTTTTCTTCATTTGTTTCCATGTCTCTCATACACTGGTTCAGCTCCTCAGCATTTGTCTGAATTTTATTCACACTTCTTAGCACTTGTGCATTTTCTTCTCCAGTATTGTCACTTCCACTGCTTACTTCTTTCCGTCTCCAGAGTGCTTTTTTGGATGCTCCTATTTTATACCTTTTCAACACAAGCTTTAGTCCTGCTGGAGTCTTCACTATTCTTTTTTCATATTTATCCTTTTCCAGTTTTTCTTTAGCAATAAAGTGATCTCTGTGTAAAGCTATGATGTGTTTTAAAAGATAATCTTTCCGTGATGTGCTGTAACTGCAATAATGACAACCAAAGGAAAACATACTGGTATGAACAAGAAGATGATTTTGGAGCTCCTCTTCTGTAAAGTTTTCTTGATGGCATTTTCCACATTTATAGGGAATCTCTTTGTGTCTGTGAATGTGCTGAACAAACGTGCCCACATCATGGGTAGAAAACGCACATTTTTCACATTGAAAGTGACCATTTACGCAATGCTTTGATATGAAGTGTTTTGTCAAATCCAACAAAGTGTATATCTGTTCATCATTACAGAGCTCACATTTTACCAAGGTGCTACGATGGATGCGTCGATGCTGTTTAAAGGACTGAAAGTCATTCGCTGAGAAGCTGCACATCTCACAAGGATACAAAGGCAACTCGCCATAGTGTAACAGCTGAAAATGTTTCTGCAGATCATTTGGGCTGTATCTAATGTTATCCTTGCACTTTGTACAAGTGAAATTCAGTATCTTTGCTGCAGTTTTCAACTCTTTTTCAAATTGCACTTCTGGTTTATTTTGCAAGTGGCTTCCCTCTGAACAATCAGGATTGCTTCCGTTTATTTTGTCTAGACTTAAGGACTTCCTTGCAGTTTGCTGCTTACACTGAAAGAGTTTTCTAAATCTATCAACTTCATGTTTCATTAATACTTCATTTGGAATGTTCACCTTGGGTAATTCAATTTTCACATTTTTTAGTCCATAAGCAAGATTGACATCTAAAATTGCTGGTTGAATCCTCATACTTAAAGGATCATTCACTGATTTTTTTTCCAAAGTAGTATCTGTAGAACAATTCCTCATAGTATTGTGATTTAAGAAACTAATTTGCTTTTTATCACAAAAAATCTGTTCCTTTTCAGATGACATGATTTTAGGCTTTAATTTTCTTTACGTGAATTCTTGAGATTAGTTTTACTTTCTGCAGCAAATGAGACTACTGCGCTGAGTCAAAGCTCTACAACTTCCCCATTTCATTCTCCTGAAATTAAAAAAAAAAGAAAATATTACTTTTAAAACTAATGCAATTAGAACACTCATTACAATTCATTAATGAATACATGCCAATCTCACAAGTTGTCGATTTTTATAACAGCATTTGAGGGAAGGGGGAAGGGAAAGGATGAGGCAAAAAAATAAGCAATAATCTTTACTTGCTTGTATTGGGGTTGTTTGTTGGTTTGTTGTTTGTTTGTTTTCAAAAAACATATATATAAAACTGGAAAAATAAATCTTAAAGAACAACATCTACTGAAAGATGAAAACATTGAAATTCCATGCCATTGAATTTTGGGGGTTTCCCACTCTGTAAGCATAAGAAATCCCAAGAGCTACTTTTTTAAAATGAAGATTGTATTTATTACTCATTTGGGATTTCAAGCAAACATAAACACTCCTCTGTGACATGGATCAATAACTGAACATAGCTGAAGTGCTAAAAACAAGTCAAAATCAGCAGGATTTGATATTTTCATTACTCAAGTCTGCTACTCTATTAGCAACTAACTATTGTGTTTAAAAAGCAAAGACAAAGAAAAATCACGATCTGACGGAAGATCTACTCCACTAATGGAGACATGACCTTTACCAACACCAAAAAACCCACCACACTGATCTACAATGAATTTTTCATATGCCTACCTTTATTACCACACAAGGCTGAAGTAGTCAATAGATAAAAGTTATCTCAGGTTTCTCACCATACTTTCAATCTTTTCAGAACAAGTGCATGACTGACAACAGTACTCTATGGATTAAAAGGCTCAGAGAGGTACGGTCAGCATCACTGCCGCACTACAGACTTCATGTCAGTGTTTCACAACAGGCTGCACCAACCATTCATAGCACCTCAGGTCTGTGCTCGAACAACGCTCCCACATGTCGACGCAGAATCAGCAGAAATGAAACAGCATCAAAAATAACTTAAATTTTGAAAAGCAACAGTGGAAAGTAAGAACTGTTTCTTCACTAGTACAACACTTTTTAGTAAAAACTTTTCCGCAGTAGAAGTCACAGAGTCCCTTTCTTCTTTCCTAACAAAATTGTTAGCTGAAATCTGATCAGTGGTTCTCTCTCCACTACTCCCGTGCCCACCCGGAAGCAACACAGACTTGGAACTCATTAGATCATCTTATTTATTCACATTCAAACTGAAAAAATGATCACAGCCTCTCCCTCCTTGTGATGAAGAGCTTCTAGACTGCTTCTAGAGCTCCCAGCCATCATAAGCAATAATCCTAATGTTTTCCAAATATTTTCCCATAGTCCTATGAGAAGCAAGTATGCAGCATTAGACATGCAAATACCTGACAAAGAAAATGAAGATTGAAAAATTTACAAGTCCATGTTCATGTATCATGTAGCAAGAAAAGCAAAGCTTTTTTTAAGCTTATGCTTTATTGCATTCTTTGGGAGAAGATATTAGCATTTGTGCACAATTCCTGAATAAGCAAAACAGGCTTTGACATTTTACACAGAACCCAATATCAAATAAATTCACTTAACTGTGCTCTCCAGCTATGAGACCTGCAAGATTTCAACTATACACCTGACATTCAAAAAACTGACAAGCCACGAGATCTACAATCCCTCCTTGGGAATCTTTCCAAATGAATACACTCTGAGTACAGGATTTTTATTTTTCTTTTAACTCAGTGACACACTTCCCGTCTTCCACACCGGAAATTAATACATAGGATACTACCCTACTTTGAGCCTTCAGAAGATGCAACTCATGTGCATTTACACTCCATTTCCACCAAAACATGTGTTATGTGTCCCCTTGTCAATAGTAAATCTGTTATTTGAACAGGAGCAAGCTGAACTCCCACATAAAGAAAAGGTAACTAAAAATAACTTAGATTTGTTTGCTTGAAGAACTTTTTTAATACAGATGCAACACAAAGATTACAGGTTGCATGATGCAATACATCATCCTGTCAGTAGCTGCCCATCATTCAGATTAAAATGTTATACTGTCAAAAACTGACACCTGAAGTATATTTACAATTAACATTATAAAAATCAGAAGTGGATAAAATACTGCAGAGAACAAGGCACAGGCTTTTAACATGGGGCCAATGTGGTCCTTAACTGAGCAAAATTTCACTAACTGCATAAAACATTTACGTTTCACAAAGAGTCCCAGCTGGGCATATACAAACTTGATCTGAGATCTCCTTTTACTAATTATCCTTATAAATTACAACCTAACTTTGTTATTAGTGGGTTGTATGCAACTATGGACAAGCACCTGCCACATGACAAATAAAAATATTTACCAGAAACAATCAACTGTTAAAAAAAAATCCCAGCGATCTTTAAATGTACATTATCAAAGAAGCCTGACTTACGCGTTAGGAAAAGACTTGACTTCAATTCTTCAGCAGCTGGGGTTTTTCCACAAACATAGAAGAGGTAAATATGCAAGACTCAGAAAAGGCCACAGTCAGGAGAAATACTAAAAAAAGTTCTGAAAACAAAAAGGAAAGCTATTTTAAAATGCATAACTGAAAGCTGAAAAGCACAAATCCCTCACAATTTTACATTATGTGCATTTTTGATACATTGAAGACAAAAATAAGTAGTATGTTCTCTCTCAAGGAACACCATCAAATACAGTATCAATATTGTATATATACAATATAACAAGGCCTATCTTAACCTTAGTTTTGCCACTACATCTCAGGCATTTGTAATTGATAAGCATAAACATATGGTAACTTAAAAACAGGACAGAAAGAAGTAACTGGTGCCTCTGTCCGTCAAATTTTAACTTGAACTCAAAAGGCATTTATCTTTTCTTCAGCAAAAATATTAATGAATTCTATAGCAAAGACCTAATTAGAAGTTCCTATAAAGTTTTGCAAATCCCTAGAAGGAGGCAGAATATTACGTTCACAGTATCTGAAATAAGTAAGTAGATTAAAAAACAGATATAACGAACACAAACATTGAAAATACATAAGCACGTGCCACAGTTAATTCTCACTAAAAAAACCAAACCAAACCACTAAGCACAAGCATAAGTAACCACTTGAGGCTCTAAGCCTCAATTTTCTTTCTCCAAAAATGCTCAGTCTGTCTGTATTTTGTTTGAAGAAAGTGCACACAGAGAAGTTTGAGCTATATACTTTGATCTAGTGAGAAACAACAAACAGGAGTTAGACACTGCTAAATTAGGTAACTTTTACAGTTTTTCCATTTCGAACAAAATTCAGAATACATATTGAGGCAGGCAGTATTTTCCACATTTCTGTAAAAACTTACACTTATTTAAATTTTACTTCGGGAAAAAAAAACCTGTATTGCAGCATATCACATGCCTAGTCCCATCCTATGTGTCTGCAAATTTAGAGTGGTGCCTTCATCTCTACCAAGATCTGGACACATGCAGGGACTAAACAGAACTAGATCTTAAGAAACCCATAGAGCTGGAGCGGTCAGATACGACCTGACAGCACAACGCTGCACTTGCAAAAAAAAAAAAAAAAAATTATAACAAATCACCAGATCACTCTCACAGCTCACAGAGAGACAGACAGACACACGGCGAACTTGGCATTCACGAACAGAGCAGAGACACTCGGCCAGCCCTGCCCACCTACGGGCACCGCCGCCGCCTCCGCCCGACCGGGGCTGCCGGGGGAGCGGCGGTGTCGGGGCGAGAATCGGGGAGCCCGGGGAGCGCGGGGACGGAGCCCCCGCGCTGCCACCGCCTCAGGGTGCGACTGCGGTCGCAGCGCCGGGCTCTGCCCGACAGCACAGTGGGGGCGAGCGGGGCCCTCCCTCCCCTCGCCGGCTCCTCCTCGGGAGCCCCGCGGCCCCTCGGGCGGCCCCGGCGGCAGCGCCGCCCCGCCCGGAGCCCGGCGGAGGAACACGGTGCCGCGGCCCGCGGGAGCCCGGCATGAGGCGCCCCCAGTTCCGCCCGCCCGGCCCGACCGCCCCGTGACCCGTCCGCCGCCGGCGGGGCGGCAGGCGAGCACTATTTAATGGTGCCGCGTCCCGCCCCGCCGCGGCTGGTGCTCCCTGCTCGCCCCGCTCCGCCACGGCGCCGCGCCGGGCCGCCACTCCCGCACGGCTCGGGGACCCCCCGCTCCCGCCCGGTGCCTCCCGCGCAGTTACCGCGGGTCCCGCCGTCGCCCGGCGCGGCGCTGCCGGAGGCCATCACAGTTTCCATCCGGGCACTGCGGGTGCGAGCCCGACGAGGGGCGGCCGCGGCGGAGGGATACGCGTTCACCTGGGGGCGACGGACGGCGGCCGCCGAGGGCCAAGGCGGGCGGGGCGGCACCGCCCCGCGGGACCAGCACCCAGTGACCCCGCTGCCTTCCTCCTCCTCCCCTTTCTCTTCCTCTTCCTGTTCCCCCTTTCCTCCTCCTCCTCCACCTCGGGCGTTGGGCACATGGCACGGTCAAGGGCACCGCCCATCGTTGCCTTGAGTGTTTCAGCGCTTCCCTGTGCCCAAGGGTGTGTTTGGGCCCATGGCGCTGGGCAGGGAGAGCTGATGCTCCTCACAGAGGAAAGAACTGGCCCAGGCTTTTCGTGCCCCACTCTAGACACGAGTTTGCTGACCTGCATAGACACAACAGTAGGCAGGATATATAGGGGATGTCTGTAGGAGATGTCAGCACTTAAAGCATCCAGGACATTATATATATGCATGGGATCAGCTGATGTGTTTTAATATGCTCAAGATAATAAAAAATCAAAGCTGAAAATCAGTACGGAGCGCTTGTCTTGTTGGAGCCACAGTATCATTGCTGCTTACAGGTGGGATAAACAGCACTTGTTATTAGGAGCATGCGCTTCGCGTTTGTGCTGTTTTAATGCACGTGATCACCCAAAGGTCACCAAGGAGGATGAAGGAAAGGGAGAGGTAATAAAATTCAGATGCACCATGACCACAAAAGGGCGAATACCTGTGGCAGAAATAGACTGTAAAGATGAATTATGATTGAAGAGGTCATTGAAAAGGAAATCCTCTCTCCACTTGTGAAACCATGTTCAAAAATCAAAAGCAAAGGGGAAAAAGGTTTCCCAGAGGAAAAGGCCTAAACCATCTCATGAACAATTTAGCTGAGCAATGTAGCTAAACTTTCCTTGTGGCATCTAGTTGCAACAAAGTTTAATAAGTGCACTTTTTATTCGTGGTTAAATATGAGAACAAGAAGTGTTGCTGTCTTTGTTCGTGCACAGAATAAGGGTAAATTAAACATAAATATATTTTTGATTCCTTGTTCCAACTGACATCACTTATTTCCCTTGTGTCCTAGACTGTAACAGAAAATTAATAGAAGCCATTTTTGCATGGGGTTTTTGGCCCTAAAAAATGTCTTCAAGAAAAGAATTATATCACTGATGGTTCTACTACACCCAAATGAAACAATCCATGCCAAAAGCAAGCAGGGAAATGTATTCTGGTTTCTAATTCATTACACATTTCTAAGTAGTCAGAAGCAGAGATCGTACACACGTACCTTAGTGTTTGGAGGATTTGAAAACTTAACTACAGCTGAAGAAAGAAAAAAGAAACGTCATAGTTCTGGTAGCAGCCCTAAAGTCAGAAAAAGAATTATTTGTGAAAATCATCAGTCTAATGAGCAGCTACAGTATCGAATTTGTGTTAGAATGCTAGTATTCCTAATCTGAAATTAAAATATACATCATGCTATCAACTACTAATCCCAATGAATTCAAATATAAGATGGAAACAAACATTTTATCTTTATTTTATCACTTTATTATTCAAATTTAGAACATGTATGGATATCAAGCACACGACAAAAAAAGAAAACCTGTGAGATAACACCAGCAGGAGAGAAGAAAAAAGAAAGGTTATTTAATTTTATCTAATTTATCACATACATTGAGATCCTTTATAGCACAAGAGGAACCAAAAATTACATCAAAACACACAATCTACGGTAAATTTCTGTTGGGATTAAGATCTGTATAGGAATATATGGGGGAAAAATGGTGGCAATACAGTGAAAAACTACACCAAAAAGATTGACTTTCTATAGTAGCTTCTCCCAAAATTCATGAAAGAGCTCCTTAGTCATGAGAGTCAGCATCCACAAAAATGCTCCCCAAAATTCCTCAGTAACAGCAATAGTCTACAGCCTTCCCATTTGCAGGAATGCTAGGAACCCCTTACAAACTATGATATGAGAGGCTGCCTTATCGCTGAAGAGAGAACCAAGGAAAGCAACCACTGCCTTTTTACAAAACTCAGAGTAGAAACTAAATGAAAACCCATCTAGGCAATCCAAGGAAGATCAAAGTCTTCTCAAGTGGTACAGAAATAATCCTGATGCTGGCAGTTGAAGCTCATGTGACATCAGGAATGAATTGTGACAGAGCACACGAATGCAAACTTACATATTTCTGAGTACTTTAATTTTATCCCTAGAGTATGATTTGTTTAAGGCGTCATCACACACTTATTTCAAGGGTCTTTCCAGGACCAATGAATGCTACAGGGTGACTAAAATAATTCTCTATTATTTTTCCTGAAGACAGGGATCAGACATGATACATCTGGATATCCAGATGCACAGTATACACATCACTATTAAATTCCCAAATCTTACAAATTAAGGACTGAATCTATATAATATTCTAGTACTTCATTCTTTTTCAGAAGATAAATTGATTTTGGTCCACTTTATTATGTGACATCCTGTGAAAATGTTGTTCAATCACAAGACAATCTATGTTCTGTAAAACACGATATCCCACAACAGTTCTCAAAAAAAAAATTGCTGTGACATCTGCAGTCAGTTTTGGGTTTGGTGTTGATTTGGGCGGGGTTTTTTGCTGAGCATTGGCTATTGTCTCCAGAAGCATATGTAAGCTGTGTAGTATTTTGGAAGCTTTAAAGGTATTTGTACTGTCCCAGTGTGCATAATATCACATTATTCTGTGCACCTGAAATAGCAAACAATGGCAGGGCTTCCCGCTACATGTGTCATTAGTAATAGTCTGTTAAAAGTTGATAGGGCAATTAAGTGCAAATAAGTAGTCTTTATAGTGTGATTTTTATTATTGTTTCTATTAATTCTGTATTTCTAATGTTTTAAAATTGAAAACTTAATGCTTTACATAGGTGTTCACAAACAATAGGAGTACTACATCCCTGGTTTCATTTAGATATCCAGCTTATTTTTGGATAGCGGGATGGATTGGAACAATTTATTTTATAATCTGCTAGACTATCAGGAATTATTTATATCAGATATTTATCTACACCAAATAATTGGGACCGATGGAAGAATTTCCTCAGAAACACTTGGGGAAAAAAAATATTCCATTTTCAAAAGTGTGTGCTAAGGCAAATACATGGATGATAAATGATTCTATGGACTCTTCATTTTCTAAAGAAAACTACATCTTTTTAATGTGAAGTTGCTCAAGCATTTGCCTGAAATCACTGAATTCAGTCACACATAGGAGAGAGCTTCTTTCTGAGTTAGAAATAATAATAAAGTGTTGCTGCTAGTGTGTTCCATTTTTGAATTACAAGAAAGTGGATTTACCTGGCTAAAAGTGAAAACATTGTTTCAGTTAGATTTTCACATCTGTGATTATTCACATTATTGTTACATGTAATAGCAAAATCTCAAAAAGTTTTTTGTTCTATGGCAACTTTTAGTCTTTGTTCTCTTGCATTTTTTGCTCAATCTAACATGAATTTAAACTAATAAAGTTTACAAAATACCATATAATAAATTAATATATTCATGTATGCTGTGCTTTCTTTAGTGTTTTATCACTTTGCTCTGTAAGGACATAAAAGTTATTAGTAAATAGTTCTTTTCTTCAGCTCATAAATCCTGTAAAAAAATTAGTGTCCCATATGCCGCCTTCTATTCTTTCACTTAAAGTGAAAGAAAGTTACATCTCAGACATAATCACGCAGTCCTTTCATTCCTTATTGCACTTCAACTCCTGGCTGTGGTCATACTGGCCTTGATACTGTTCATTTTGTTCTATAATCTTTTTCTACTGATACTTTTGAGACAATTTGACAGTCTTTCACACATATTTCATAAAGCAGAGTTTTAATGTAGAAACCTCCACAAGTCTGTTCTTACAGATGCAAATCCATTTTGGTTTTTCTCCTGTGGTTTGAAATTCTGAGTGCTTATCTTATAACTTGCTCATCTGTTGGCTGTACAGATTTTCTGGAAGAGTTCTTGTTTCTGAGATTTTTCTTATGATGTGGGATAAATCATTCCTTAATTATAGCAAATAAAATTCTGAATCACGTTGTGGGTTTTAGTGAATAAAACTTAATCTCATGCATTTTTCTATTTCAGCATTTAATGTATTTATTAAATATATACTTTATAGAATATAATTAATTGATATTTCTTTCCTGGATTTTATGTAATAAGATTATAAACCATATCCTTATGTACTGCTTGGCAGCTACAGCTACTACTTAGTATCACCAGAAAAGCTGAAGTGATTATGTTTCTCCAGAAGACAGCATGTTCTGAAAATGTCCATGAAAAGTATATAAAAAATATGTCTGTCTTCATGGTACAACTGGGTGGGCAATATCACAAACAGCAGAGGTTGGAAATTCATGGGGAAGGAACCAGGGACTAAACGTACTTAGATGTAGGAAAATTATGTTTAGGAATTTACAGACCTTAGCCTTGATCTCTTATTATATCTTTACCTGCACATCTGTAGCAATATTGCAACAGTGAAAGAAGCCAACAATTTAGTTTTCTTTGTGGATTTGATGGAGCAAATCAGTCTTGGAGCTGTCTAAACCATAAATGTTAAAACTTCAGGAATAAAAGTTGAAATAAAAACAACTACAGCATTCAATCTAACATGAATTTAAATTAGTTTCTCTTTCTACACGAAAGAGCCTACACCATGCCCAAATTTGTTGATGACAAGTTTTTCAACTCTTCAGCTGGGGAAATAGCAGCATTTGCCTTCCTTTTCTACAGCTTTGTTGGAATCTGCTTTTGGCCAGATGATGCTCTGCTAAATAGACTCCATACACCAGTTTCCTATGTTAATTGTTTTAATACACCCACCAGATGGACACATCCAGTCAAGGGGCCCTGTTATAGCTGGATATCCTACATACACTTATTCTCAGCACACCTTTTTCAAGTACAATTTTTGATCATACGGTTGTACACGTGAGAGAAATTCTTAGGAAGTTACTGAGTCTTCTTTAGAAACTTGTGGAGAAAGCATCTCTCTGCCTTTTCAGTATGTGAAATGAGTAAGAGACTTTTTTATTGTTACAATTTGGGAATGGAGGAGTGTTTCCAGAGAGCAAAAGGAAGAGGCATTCTGAGAAATGTGTAAACAAAAGGTTTTAAAAGTTTATCACTGTATTTATTTACCACATGTAACTCAATTACTAATAATCTGCTAAAAGATGTGATTCACCATCATGAATAGTTTGTCTTGGTAAAAGAACTAGAATTTTTACACATCATGTTTTTTTGATTAGGCTATACTAAAGTTGCTGTCCTTGGAGAATATTTTAATCTCACTAAAACTAAAGTTTGCATGGTTAAGTGAAGATCAGATTTGGCTCATTATAACTTTACCTCAATGTTTGCAAGTGTCTTCAGGATTGTGAGCAGTCCAAGCTGAAACAAGTTCAGGCAAGCTAACTTAAAGCAGAAACTAGGGCTGGAAAAGAAAGAGGCAAAACCTAGGAACCAAGGCTGAACAGATGAAGGGCAAGATTAGGAACTAGCACTTAGGAGGAGGAGGAACTAGGACAAGGTCTAGAAAGCAGAAAATTGGATCAGGATTGTAGACAGAAACTAACACTCAAGAGCAAGAATCTAGAGCACAATTACAACTAAAAGGCATTAAGCCTCCCAGAGCATCCTGTCCCATCTCATATATATTGAGACAGGTTACACCAACCAGCTGTCTCAGAGGTGAGGCCATTACCCTTTGGAAAACTAGTTACAGCCAGATGACTAAGAAAGATTGCCTGAACTGACATCTTGACTTTACAGCTTTCAATGAGAGCTGAGCTAGCAGGATGTCTTGAGTGACACGACCATCTTCTTCATCATCAGATACTAATGACTTCAACATTCTTTTTATCAGTAGTGAAGCACCATATGAGCAATAAACTGGAAAACAATTTTCCAGATGAGATGAGAAACTGGCAAACCCAGAGAAGTTTGAATCAAAGTGAACTGCAGTGATCTCTTAACGCACAGAAATGCTGAGAAAACAAGATCAACCTCAAGCCTTTCTCTAAATGGGGAAGATTTTACTCTTGGTAGCAAACTAACTAGAAATCACACACCATTGCACATACTGTCCTGATGCAACATTACATAATACATCCTGAGTACTGGTCTGGTTTTCTTTTGCAAGGCTGGTGCTAATTTCCGTTTTGGAAGGTGCAGATAAACTGAAATATCTAAACTGCCAAGTTGTTCTATGCCATAACGTAAGGCATGGCATTACATATTCTATAACACTACACCTTCTGTCCCTTTTTTGCATTTCTAACAGTTAGGAGTACCTGTTAGTAGAGCTCTCCCATGAGTTTTTACCATCTAGGAACACATGTCCATACCTACACACTTCAGCTCAAGTTGTTTACCCTCTCTGCCTCAGTGCATCCATCAGTTGGAGTGAAGGAGTATGCTCATGGGGGTCCTAAAGCATTAGTTATTTATAAGGTTAATTTGTTTTTTTCAACAGCTTTGTACAGTCTTCGATATAAATTAGGAAATTCTTGAGTTTCTTTTTCAAGAACTGTGTGACATTTCTCATACATCTTTTTTTCCATGAATATTAGCAGTACTTCCTGCATTTCAATCTGAGATACATACATACACTTCACACCACAATCAAATGGGAGAAGTAAACAACATTCAGGTATGAGTGCTTGCTTCCTGTAGGATTCTGTGGAAATCACAGATATCTCCATGTGGAATAGGACACAACTTGTTTCCTCTCAGCTGCTTGAACAACAACTTCCATTCTAGTCACTGCTGATAAATCTCTCCTAATAAAAACTGTACCAACCTTGAATCTAATGGGAAACTACATTCCTTTCTTATTCTCAGATACCTTTATACTTTTTTGTACCTCTACTATATCACCACATGTGGAATTCTATCTGGATCTTCTAGAAATTGCTCTGAAGATGTCTCAAAATGGTATCAAATTAGACATTGGAAGAAATCTCTCCAGTTTTATCCAATTTTGATCCATTTCATTGGCTCCCTACAAGGTTTCAAATGGATTTTAAAGGATTATTCTTAGACTAAAATCTAATAATCTATTAGTTTAATATAGTCAACAATTCTTAAATTTTGTGTCATCTTGAATCTTTAGCTAGCCGATCCTCTACTGCACTCCAGGTCTGACAAAGACAGCAGCACAATAGAGTTTCTCTGCATAGCCCCACAACTATGTCATTGCATTTAATCTTCTCTAATTGCTGTGCAAATGAGTCCCATTTCCATATTCATTCATCTTTGGAATTTTTGCTGAGATTATTAATATAGAGTCGTAGCTTTCGAAAAGTGGAGATAGAGATTGTAGGAGTCCAAGCCATATAGTACTAGACTAACTCTGAAGCAGGAATTTACCATGGATAACCCTTCATATACCATCCTCAATCCCTTGATAAACTGCATATTCTCTTTCTAGCTATTTCAAAAGGTGTAGACAGCAGGTGCCAGGTTGCCTTTTAATTGCACCCCATGGCTTTGGATTTCACAGCCTAATGGCAGGAGATCAGTTACACTGTGTTGACATAGTTTAGCAACAAGCTAAATAAAGACATTTTTGTTTTTCTGGCTCCTTAATCCTTGTGAGAAGTGTTGGCTATCATTTTAGTTCTGTGCCCCACAAGGCTTTCCAAGTTTTCCAGTCTTGTACATTGTACCCATTCCTATGTACAGAATCAGGGCAGACTACTGGTGTGAACATGTTTGTTGGTTTGTAATGAAGTGTCTTTGTATTGGGGAAACTAAGCCTTTAATTAAAACCAGCTGGCACTATAAACTGTTTCATGCTCCATAATACTTGCCGTGGTTTTCAGTTAGAGATATGTAAAATCAGGGTTTTTCTTCATCCTAACTGAAAACTCTGTTGATGGTTTTCTGCTTAAAGGTGGAGTGCTCCATCCCACCCGAGAGATGAGTAAAACAACTACATTATAACATTTTTGTATCCCAAATGCTGCAGCATTTGCCTCACAGAGAGTTTTACAAAAGAACAAATAAACCATGTGACAGCCATCTTGTTACTGTTTCTGCATTTTCAATCAGCCAATTCCTTTGGGTTATAATAAATGTAAATACAGAGTCCAAAATTTCAGCAAATATCATGCTTCTCGATAGTATGTGTATGGACAGTTGATAAGGAAGAGTGGTCAGATGAGCACAGTTCTGAGACATAAGAGATCAAGAAGAGAAGTACAACATCACCATTAAAATAATATCTCCCATAAGCAAAATCCAGTCATAATTATTTTACATTTCAGTTATGAGTTAGCTTTGCTAATGCTATTTCATTATTTCCATTCTCATGAAATCTATTCCCCCAAATTAAGTGAGTTTGCCCACAACATTGTGTTTGTGAAACTGCAAATATGAACCTGTTAAGTATTTGCAGAAAGAGACTAGAGTGATTAATAAGGCAAAAGATTAGGAGCGAGGCCAATCTGGGTCCTAATCCCAGCTGAGCCACTTATGGTGTAACCTTGGAGAAGTTACTTGACCTTCATGTTTCTCAGCAAACTCTGCTGGAAATTGGATACCAGCTGGACCTCAGAGGATACAAGACAGTCTGCTGAAGTCCTCCCAATTAGCAGTGTTAGAATAACAGTGAGCAGGCTTGCATTACTATTGTGGGGTATATGCACATAAGTCAAGGATTAATGACCTTCTTTCCCTTTCCTGAAAAGGCTAAACTGATCCTAAGAGGTGATCTACACACTACGTCCTGTCCAATTGCTGGCTGTATCAAACATTAAAATAATGGTGCATATGAGGCAATTAAGATTTAAAAAGATTCCAACTCTTCCCTTCCACCCAGCATTCTTCTGCACTTCCAGCAAGGACATTTATCAGATTATCTGATTAGTATGATTAGATTTATAGGCCCAGACTCTGAGCTGCATCCATGATGAACTATCTGCAGTTCTTTAATATGAGATCAGTTCTATGCAACTGGAAAAGGCAAGTCCAAGAATTGGCAATCCCTTAGCTGAAGTATCAGTCTGGCCACATTTACTCCAAACACACCTGCCAATGATCCTATGCCAGTGACTTTATATCATAAAGAAATTCCTCTTGTCAAGTGTATCCCAAAGTCCTTTCAAACAACTAAGTTATTTTCCTGAACTGAGCCTAAATTTTCCACTTGTATGCTAGTAATATTTGTTCTGCTTTTATTTAAAAGAAAAAAAAAAGGAAAGGAAAGAAAGAAAAAAAAATGAGATATAGGAAAGCAAAAACACAAAGCACACCAGTCCCACATAATCCTCAGACTTCATGGTTCACTGAAGGGAGGATAGTGAGAAGAAGAGTGTGCTCAATATGACTGCCATTATATATAGTTCAAACATGGTTTCATCCAGGTATCAATAAAAGAAAAATCAAAACCTAATACATAAACATGGAAGTAATCTGAAAACACAAATGATAAATCAGCACCATATTATCGTATGAAATCTTCCATATTTACTATAAAAGAGAAGATAGTTCTCCATAAATTATTAGAACAGTAGCTAATTTGTTACAGTATAATAACTAATACAAAATGTCAAAATTATCAAATTTTGAAGAAGTTGTGATGTGCAAGCTTAAATAAAATATCCAGCATTTTGTTTTTTATTGCAGTCCTCAGTCAGTACATTTGTTGGTTTTTTTGTTTATTCACAATGGTATAGAGCTGTACTTTCCAAAACAAATACGCACCACCTTTCTTACAAAAAAAAGTCTTTGAAACTGCTCTATGTGACAATACATGCCCCTTTAAGCCTTGTGGGGGAAGGAGAGTAGGGAATTCTGACAGATAACTGCTATTGTGTTGCAAAGTTCTCCATCCATTATTTACTGTTCTATTATTTTACAACCAAATTATTTTCCAGCAGAGCAATGGAGACACACACATCCTTGAGTGCAGTCTTGTTGTTAGTGCTTATTTGTCTGCTAAATAAAAAACTAATACACCTATCTTACTTCTTTTACATCCTCTCTGTATGGGATCGTGTAGGGCCATAAAAGACCTCAGTTGTTCAGTTTAACCAACAGATGACTTATCTAAATATGCAGATACAACACAGATGCAAATACTATACCAGCAAAGAAAAAGTAGAGAAGAAATGATGTCCAGATGTCCACAGTCTGATAGGATTTTTTCTGCAGTTGGTGCAGCTAATGCCTCATCAATTTTTCCTCTATGCCAGGACCACCAGGTCAGCAGGATCTGCTGGTAAATTTTGCGAGGATCAGCTCTTCAGGGAAGCAGATAACATCTCAAGGTTTGGCACTCAGCATCACATCTTCTTAGATGGAAAATGTGCTGCCACATTCCTGCTGCTTTCCAAGAGATCTGGCGAACATCTACAAACATAGGATCTCTACAGGAATATGGGAAAATTTCACATTTCTGCAGTGTTTGGAAGTCCCAGTAAAATGTATCCAGGGAAATAAACCAAACTTCAGCTCATCTTCTAGGAGGCCCTCCTTTTCAGTGTCCCATTGCCATGATATAGTTCACAGCAAAATCTGACATTTGGTAGGCACTACATTGTCTGTGTCAGAAAAGGTACAAGTGCTACCTATAGAGTTGTGGTAGCATTTATTCCACCTTTCAGATTTGTAATTTTCCACCTTGTTCTACACCTGACTGAGAAACTCTCGGAAAGAACCCGTGCCCTATTCCTAACCCATGTCCCTGATCAAAGCAAGGAAGAATGTCAGCCTTTGCCAATGCAGCTAGAAAAATTAGATACATATACTGAAATCTTGTTCTCTTTAAAACCAAAGAGTATTTTATGCTTGAAGTTTAATCAGGTAGAACTGGTCCTGAAAGACTTGGTATATGATTTAGAGAATTAAAAGATACTAAATTGCCATTCCCAAGGACACCAAGAGTAGAATTAATCCAAAATAAACAGGATATGTCAACTGGAGATGCCTGTCTTTCTCCATTAACTATAGAGCAAATGTAAACAACTATTTCTTAATTATGTATTTAACCATTAGATAACTAAAGGTACCTGGGCCGAGTACCATCTTTAATGGGATAAGAACACAGTAATGCACATCCACACATCACATACCAATAGCATCACTTTTTAGAAGCCATCTTCCATCATTTGGTGTGAAGGCTTCAGTCCTTGGCTGAATGTCTTGCAAAAGTTCAGTCAGAAATGAGGATCAGGTTAGGAAACGTTTAAACAAATTGGACATACAGTCCCTGGCACCTGACAGGATGCACCCTATGAGTGCTGAAGGAGCTGGTTGAAGCCATTACAAGACCACTTTTGATAACTTCTGAAAAGTTCATAAAGGAATTAGTCAAAATTAAAACAGTCAAAAACTTAATAATCGAACTATCTAAGACCTTTAAACATGTTATTTCATCCATCTCAACAAAACTGTTTATCAGTGAAGATTTTTTTTATAAAAAGTTTATTAGCAGAGATTATTTTATTTAAAAAGTCAGTGTTTAAACAGTAGTTTATAACAGCACCACTTTGGACCAACTCTGCTTTTAAGTGTTAATTGGATGCTGGATTGCTGACATAGGTGTGATCAGATTAGTTCCTTGGATGGAACTGCAGAAATGTTTGGTCAGGATTTTATGCTCATGATGGTTAATCTGTTATTTTGTCCTAATGCTTTTATATTTCTTGAAAACAGAAGCTAAGCTGCCATTGAACCCCTTAATTTAGCTCCACTGTGCACATGCAGCCCTTGCTCCAGTTTCAGAGAACAACTATGGATTTGAGTAGGGCTGTGTAGAGAGGGACAACGTTGTCTGTGAGTCAGAAAACATGAAGTGGACAGGACAGGATTACTGCAATAGTAAGAACAGCTTTGTGCAGTAAATGCAGTTGCATTGGTATGCTGGAGAATACAGTTTTATGCCTGCCTTTTCTAGAAGTCCCTTGCCTGGTATGCTGACTAGGCCCCTGAAACACCATGTTACCTCTGTTTGGAATGTCAGTGTCTCATTTTCTGAATAAAAGCTACTTACATTCCCAGCATGCAGAAACACACAGCAGTTGGATCTGCCACCCACTGTCAATATGCATAGTGAAGTATCATGCTGAATTCTTTGAAGAATTACCTTCCAGTTTTCTTAAATCAGGCACCCAACGCTAATTTCAATTTTATTCTCCTCGTGCCCTACATCCACTTCTGTAAGAGGAAGGCAAAACTTATCTCAAAGATTTTGTAAAGAAAACTATTAATGAAGAGACAGATATACTTGTAACCATCACACGCCCATGAGAAAATTCCAACTTAACTTTTCAAAAGGGATCTAACTAAACTGCAGTGAGTGAAGTATAGGTAGATGCTTCATGCAAAACAATGAGAAAGAAGTAGCATCATGAATAGCTACTTAGTAAGCAAACACTGTTCTTCCTGTGCATCGAGTGAGGCAGAAATCCTGCAGGAAACAAAACAAGCCTCCTGGGGATATGTGGTCTGTCCTGCTCCAGGCTGCAGTGATCAGGCTCAACAGGGACACTACAACAGCCCTGTCTGCTTTATTTCATATCCCTTCCACACACACCCCCTAAATAAGCAAGCCACCCTGTTTTACTCTTTCCTCACTGGCCTCTGTTTTGCTGACCCTATCCTTACTTGAGAATTTCAGCCTCGGTCAGCACATCCCCACCACTGTCCTTTAAAATTTTCAACTACAGGGAGTACCCCACACTCCCTGTTCACATCTTTTCCTTGTAGTCCCTCTTGTTACTGCATTGCTATTTTAGCCTTGGGTTGGCCCACTCCTTTCCCTGTCTGCAATGCCAGCAGTTTCTCACACTATAAGCCCGTGTTACCAGTGAGGAGTGAGGGCAGCTCCAGCCCGAAGTCCTGCTGTTGCCAGCACCACAACAGCTGAGGAGCAGCACAGCGTGCACATGTGCCTTTGGCTTTGTGGCACACACCTCATCTCCCTCACCGAAGGGTACAGTGGTGTTTGCAGTGAGGTGGAATACACTCCTCCTCTCACTGGCTGGTGGCACGAGATCTGGTCCCTCTTCATCACCTGTGCTACAGGCAGGTCCGTATTGAACACCAAACCTTGAAACAACTCTCCTGGCGACAGACTCCAGGGGCCATTGCTGTGGTGTCTTTCCAACTGATTCACTTTACCTTCCCAAGGCACCCAATCATTTAGTGTAAACCACCGTCCAACACCCTTGACAGAGATGATGTAAAAAACTAAAGGCTGTATCATAAAGGCTGTGCTGAAAATGTCAGACTAAAGGACCACTCAACCCAGTATCTCTATCACTGTCTAAGTAAGTTCACAGAGAGGAGCACAGACCAGAGCAAGATGCTTCCTCAAAAAATCCCAACATCTAAGGATTTGTAGCTAACCACCAGCTAATGGTTGTATCCCTGCCTGTTATAACTCCTAACAACTCTTTTAATCCATCAATTTCTCTGATTATTTATTTGAAGTCACCTATCTGGCAGATGATAACACACAGGGAGCAATCATTTTGTTTTCCTATGCTACATGTTATTATCATATTCTTTGCCTATCTGTCTTTACATAGAAAAAAATAATTATCTATTTAATTATTCTTTATATTCAAACCATCCTATGTATTGATCCTTATCAGCACTCCGGTTTTCTTTGAGAGGGGAGAACTGAACTGCATCCAGTATTTAAGATGTGAGCACACCAAGAACATCTAAATGCAAAACTATGTTAGCTCATTTCTTTTTTTAGTATTTTCCTAATAATTCTTGAATTCTGTCTCCTTTTTAGTGGCCATTCAGCACTGAGGTTACATTTTTACATGCTTGCCTGTTGAAGTTCCTGAACAGTACCAGCTAGTTCAGTCTCCATCACTATGTATTTAAAGCTGAGATTGGTTCTTGCCATGTGCATGACCTTGACCCATATCTACACAAATGTCATTGTCCATTTAATCACCTGATAATAGCATGAAAGTTTTTTGCCATTCTTCAGAAGAACCTCCTGTCTTCATTAATTTCAGTTTTACTAAGTATCACCAGCAAACTTGACTTGGCAGCCTCAATTACTTTTTTTAAAGTAATTAATATGCTAAGTTTATAAACATACTTACAAGCAAATAGATTTTTTTCCAATAATAATGGTAAAAGTTCCCCAAAGATTAAAAATGCTTATGACATGCATTTACCTTCTTTACTTGAAGTTCATTAATTTCTGCATGAAAATTTCAAAGCCAGATTCCAAATCTTTAACAGGAAAGGCAGCAGAAAATGTTGTCTGAATAAGAAGTGCCAGAACTCTGTATTTTTTGTTGTTTCCATCCTCAAACATTTCCCTTGCACTTTCACCATCTCTTATATCTTTTCCTATAAAATTACCTTCTTATTTTGTTACTTTCCATCTGCTCCTGTTTACATTTTTATCTTGGATTTTTCTCTTCCTTTCAGTGTCCTTTTTTTGTTTATTCTGCTTCATGAGTTTCTACCCTTTTTTTTTTGCTTGTTTTGTAGGATCCTCTGCAGTTCTGTGTTTTTCCATTATTATGATTACAACCATTCCATCATTTAATGCTTATTATTTTTACTGCCCTACTGAATCAATAAACATTCCTATAAGCCCTGATGGATCTGACAAAGAGCTGAACACTTGGCCTAAGTCAGTGACAAAACATAATAGGGAAAAATAGTGGGTGTGAAACTGCAATGTAAGAGCAAAAGAGTTAAGGGGAGTAAGCTGAAACCATAGCGTGTCAGTCACTTGGCTCTGCTGACTGGAGATGCTACATTGTTTGAGAGGCAATGTGGAACTTCAAGGAGTTGTTAGATTTTCCACCAGTATATAAGGGGGAAAAAAAGTACTTGTAGAAAATTAGTTACTGAATAAATAAAAAAATCATAGAAGAGATGCTTCAGAAGTGTCTTAGGGCAAAGCTAACATGCCAGTTTGGTGTCATTCCCACCTAGCCCCCACTTACTCTGACATAACTGGGGAAAAGGGACACACATGTTACTCCTTGGAGATGTGTTCACAGCTGCCTTTAGCATGTATTATGGAAATTGGATGTTGTCCCCTGATATTAAATCTGCCCTCAAACCTGGAAAACAGACTTTTTAATTACAACTAACATTATCTCCTTATCCTGGTTACAGAGCAGTCTGTAGTGCATTTCTCTGTCTGCCAGCTAAACTCTCCAGAACTCAGTCTTGCCTCCTTCTCTGTGTTTGATGGGACAGGAAGAGCAGACTTAAAGGAAGACACCAAGAAAATACAGTATACCAGCAATAGGTATATCAAGTGTTTAAGACTTGCCACATTCAGCTCTGAACATCTGATAAACCAAGGAACAGCTGAGGTAAGTATGCTAATTCTTGTAACAGCCCTGCAGGGAAAGAAGAAAAAGGGGTCTGAGGATGTTGATGTGACATATGGGGCAGCCAGGTTGAAGTTGCTTCCAGTTTCAGAAGCAGAGGGAGTAAGCATCCTTTTGGAAGGCTAAAAACCTAGCTACAACACAACCTGTGGATAAAAGGTTCATCTCATTCCTCATCCAAGAAGGCAAAGTCAACCTTCTTCAAAGAATAAATTATTTTTATTATTATATATGCTTCTCTGAAGAATAAATAATAGGAAACCTCAACCCATATAATGCAGAAGGACATCTCCACAGCAGTAACAGGTTTTCTTACCTTGGATGGGGGAACCAGCTTTTCAAGTGCTTCAGTATTTGTACTCAAAATTAAAAACAAACAAACAAAAATAAAACAAACAAAACCCCCAAACAAATAGGGGAAAAAACGAAGCCAAAACCAAAAAAGCCACCAGACCTCCTTGATGTACAGGAAAAATAAGTGAAACAAAATCCTACATTTGTTAAGGATTCCCTAATCCCTCTAAAGAGATCTGTGTATCCTGTCCAGAGCAGCAGAAGCATTAAAGATGGAAGATCAATATAAAATAGTCAGTTTTTCTGAGCAGTGATTTTGGCATTAAAAGCCCGGAAATCGCTGCAAGAAAATTAACCTCTACGCAGTGTTCTGTAACAAAGAAATTTTAAAAAAAAATTGTCTGACCATGCTGCCTGAAAAATTACAAGAATATAACATTAAATATGAAAACAAATAAAATGCAAAGCAATCAAAGCAAACATGAATATTTTTCCTTCACAGCAGCAATGAGAAATCACATCTTGTGAGCATATAACTGATTTAGAACATAATTCTGCAGAAGCTTCCAAGAGTGTAGAAGAGACTCATGCAAGCAAAAGCTTGCATAAGTTGCGTGTTCAGCAATGCCGGTAACAAACTCAGTGCACAATAATGAAGACTTTAAACCTGTTGGGCAGTAGAACAGGTTATTTTGGTATCCTTAACACCTATTCTATTTTGATGTGCTGCCAAACACGGAGTTGCAACACCTTTCTGAAGCTGACTGTGATACCTACATTGCTTTCAGCTAAAGGAGGGTAATGTCCCTTTGTTTAAAAATAGCTAAAACAATGGAAAACCACCATCCCCAGAAGAGGTCTCTGGAGAAAATGGACAGGAATACTGGGGGGGGGGGTTTCCAAGGATCTGCTAAAGGTGAGAGTGGTGAAAGACCGGTTTATATAGCAAGATAATTGAGAGATTAAAAACAGAAGAAATATCCAAGGAGCACTCCAAGAGAACAGCAAAGTCATTACACAGGGCTGTTGCTGCAATTTTTCTGATACTTTATTTTTGCATAGTCTTCAAAAGAGAGACAGAAAAATAGCATGGTTGCTATGAAACTGCTTCCTGTTCTTTGGTTACTCTCTATCTACAGGATGCAAAAACAGGATGGCTCCAGAAAAAACCCAGCCACCTTCATCTCCACTGTCTTCTCCTGAAAGTGATAATACCCAAACTATAAGGTACGGCGGATTAGTGGGATTTGGGGAGACCTCCAGGCCTTAGGATGCTGGCCCCATAACCTGTGAGGTGAATGCCCTTCCCCCCGCCCCTGCACGTGGCCCGGCGACCCTGCAAGGAGCACACACAGACCACACAAGGAGGGACGGAGGAAAGAGGAAGTTTATTGTGGGGTTGGGGTTTATAAGGCTTTTAGGAGGGTCAAAAGGGGACCAATCACAAGGTCAGGGTCACACAGAAAAAACCATCAGGTAAAGGGTCAACAACCAATAGAAAGGGATTAACAAAGGACCAATGAGAAACACCTCAGGACACCTTCCCAGGACACTCTGTGTGAGACAATAGCTTCACAGGGGGTGTCTGGGAGAGGGAGACAGTGACACTGCAGAAATACAAAAAGCCATTTTGAAACATGTTTAAACCACAGTAAAAACTTCTGTCTCCATAATGTTTGAGCTGTTTTCCTCACCAATCCATCTCTGACAGGACTCCTTCCATCCTGCATATGGCAAATACATTGCCACAATAAGGAAGCTGTAGGAAAGGGTGAGGCTGTTTGCAAGAAAAAAACCCTTGAGTTGGTCTTATAATTTAGCAGGGAGAAAACTATAGGTGCTTGCAAAAAGAAGTCACTTAGGAATTATGGTCTGAAGAAATTAAAGTAAGAGCTGATTATTTCACAGAAGGAATTAACCAATTTCAAAGGTTTCCTGGAAAACAAAACTCCTTCCATGAGGACATTGATTGCTGGAAAGCAACAGTAACCACCCAGCCATGCAGAAAAGACAAGTATCATCACTTACTGGCGGAAACAGCAACACAGACCATCAGGGTGGCCTATATTCTGTGGAACAATTTCTCCAGAAAAAAGGAAAGTCAAAAAATAGCTTTGGCCAGCTTGAAACTTGCTAGACATTCTCAATGAATGGGATATATAGCTACACCAACCAGAAAATACCAGCATTTCTCTGCCCCATGAGTAACACACAGATATCCAGAAGATCAAGAGCAGACCTGTGGCACGACACAAGAGCCCATTTCTTTAAGTGCAATTCTATAAGTTGCCTTGCAAGACTTCAGGAGATGTAATACTACAGTTCAAATTAATAGTTTTGGAGAGAAACAAAATAAGAGAGATTAATTTGTGAAACCTCCTGCTCTTTGTGTTTTTTGCAGTGCTGCAAAATATGTTGCCAGAAGAAAAGTGTGTTCATCAGATTCTTTTTAAAGGCATCTGTCAGTCTGAGTGAGACAAGGTGGGAGTGGGAAAGGGAAGGCTCTCTCCAAACAGGTGGGCAGTGGACAAACAAGATTTTACTCTGGGTAGATTCAGTAGAGATACTACAGATTAATTGACAGCAGACTAGTTTACTGCTGCATGTAGGGCTTGGATTTGCAGAGTAACAGATCACAAGAACAACAGAACTATGAACAGAAAGCAGCTAGTACTAAAGAAGATGAAAGTCAAACATTGGAAGAAAAAAACAATGGAAATATTAATACCCTTCTGTGAAAAGCCTTCTGTGAAATACCCTTCTATGAAATGGGCTACACAAATGCAGCTTTTAACAGGATTCAATACCAAGATTTTCTGAAGTGCAAGGAAGCTTTGCACTTGCATTTCCTGAGTCTTTGTATTTCATCCTGTAATCTAAGTTCACTACCAGAAAAAAAACCACTTCAATCGTCTTTCACTCACCTACATTTCACTAAGTGTAATATTTTAATTCTTGTTGTTTCCAGATTAAAGCTTCCTGTTCTTAGTAGATTGTCTGAAATTCTCCTACTATCACCAAAAAACTATTGAGCAGGATTTGTGATCTCAAGCTCCTGCCTTGAAGAAAAGCAGGTGCTTCATGATCATGGTAGCTAGAACTCCAGTAAGCAGAAAGAGCAAAAGAGACAAAACTGCCTTCTAATTATCTAATACCCACAGAAAAACAAAATGGCTACTAAGCGAGGTGATTGGAGAAAGAAGGGATGAACTATTAGTCCAGTTTTCCTTAACACTCAATAACTACTGTTATCACTCTGAAACAGAAGGTCTCAGTACCTGTACTGCCTGCCTGGTTCTCTGCTCAGATATTACTGCCACAGTGGCCAGTCTGGATGCAAGCCTCTCAGTTTGTTTCTCAAGTAGGAATCTCAAATTCAAGCAATGCAATGGTAATGCTAACTCCCTCCTGCAACCACAGCTGTCCCCTTTTTATGTAATGGTCCCCTCTCTCCCTCTTCGCCCCTTTCCACTGGAGAAGAACCAAGAAGTGTCTGATTGAGCCCCAGGCAGACACAGTTCATTCACCTAAAAGACCCCCCCAGCAGAGGGTTTTCCCAGGGATGTGAGCCAAGCCAGTGAAAACACATGAACTTCACTGTTTAGAACCACAGACATTACAGTACCTGTTGGCCTTTATCATTTACACAACAAAATCTATGTCTGGGAGGTCTCCTGAATTTCGCAGTTGGTTTGTTTCTGATCATCTGTTTTGCAATCACCAAGGGGTACTTGGTCCCCTGCAGTCAGCTGCTTGCTTTTGGTCCACAAAATTAGGCATCCAGTGAGAGGAGATGGGAATAAAAACATGCCAGAAAGTCACCTTCCCTCCTGTCTTCCTTTGGATGCACAGCAGAAGCATACAAAGCAGACCAGCACTGGCCAGTGAGCGCAGCAATGCCCGCAGTGTTCCACCACCTCGAGGTGTAGCAGTGCTCAGAGCTCTAGGAAGCGTTAGTCAGTTGCATTGCAGTGGTGGCAAATGGAACCTCAGGGAGATTAAAGAGATTAAATGACCTGCTCACAGTCAGATAAGTGACATCTTGCAAAGCTAACATGTAAATCCAAACCATCAATATACCAGTTTAACACATAATAACCAGGCCGCTCACCTCTTCAGTTTTTTCAAGAGTTTGTCCCTCAGAGCTGGTGTAGACCTGTAAAAGTTTGCCCCCGTTTTTTCCAGTGTTCTTCAATCTTTTCCAGTCTGATGCAGAGGGGCTACAGTCAGACTATTCTGAGGGCTCGCAGGTGTTGAGTAATACATTTGGTGCATGTAGCTGGGTGTGCAAGATGCAAGTTGAGCTCTGGGTGGTGGGAGTCCGAGAAAAGAGGCCGTGAACAGCCTCCCTTTGCATAACAAAAGGCCTGCGGCACCGGCCGGGGCAGCGGACGCTCGGATACCGGAGGAACCGATGGCTTCAGACTTTCACGCGCACAGACTGTAAGGACACAAAACCCCCAGGATTTCCTTTGTTCAGGGGTCCTCCTCGGAGGGTCAGTCTCGAGCTGACTATTCCTTTGTTGAGCCAAGATTAAATTATTTTAAGGATCCATAGGTCTGAGACTCTGCTATGGGAAAGCTGGGGTCGAGCCGGTAAGGAAACCTGGTCTGACTGTGAGTGTGGTGAGTGCAGGGAGTCAAGCGGGGCACCCGTCGGCTCGCTGGAGCCGCCGCTGCGATGGGACCTCGGTCCCAGCTCAGGTGGTGCGAGAGTGACCGACAGAGTGGCTCCTGGATGGTCGGACAGGACCATCCAGTTTCCTGTGGAAACTTTCCTTAACACAGATACATATTTCAGTGTGATCTTAAAGATACTTAGTCCAGGCTTTCCAGATGAAGAGCAAACAGAGGTTTCAACTCTCCAAATATCAGTAAATTCAACACCAAGTCATCTTAGGTAGAACATGACTATGTCAACAGTCAGGACCGAGCAACACAATTTAAAAAAATGTGCATTGTGTGGTCATCCAACCACAACCCAGAGCTCCGAGCTAAAGAGGAAAGACTCTGCTTATTACAAATTTCATTCAACTTAATCTTTTAACTGTCTACACAGTGTTTTCATATGTGTGTTTTCTATATATCTATATATACTTAAAGCTTTTTTCCTCCCATTGTTAGAGGTTTAAGAACAAAAAGCTGAAAATGTGGTCAAAGCATTTAACTGTAAGTAGTTATCAAAAGTAAATAAATCAAAGACCATGGAGACACATTTGCCAAAGAGTAGGAGGAAACTATGAAGAATTTTGCTTGAAAGAGTGTAGTCATGCTGAAGAGCAAGTTCAGACTAGTTTGGAGAGCCGGTAACAAGGAAACCATGTTTACCTTGATTTATTCTGAACGAGGCCAGTGAGTGATTTCTCATTTTTCATGAAAGTGGTAAGTGTTCTACTCTAACTGATCCCAGCAGAATTTTCACAGTGCAACTGCTTAATGCAGAGACACAGAGACAAAATGCTGCAGAGACGTCCAGACATCACATAACCCCCGATATTCTGAGGGCTCATTCTGCCCTGACTGCGGCGGCAGAGGTCAGACGGGAGAGGGACGGTGGTTTAAAGTGGTTTGAACCGCAAACACAAATGATAGAGAGTAATAACACTCTGCCGACATGAGCACAATCATCTGTCTACGCTGTCCTCTCACAGGGAGGAAGAAGGGGGACGGTACAGGACACATCCGAGCCCTGTTGGGAGGGATTTCTCACCTCCCTGAACACTGCACGTTGCCAGTGTAATTCCTGTCAAAATTTTGCTTCCCTCGGTTTCTCTCCTCTCGGGATTTCGTTATTATTGATCTGGTGACGCCTGGGGCTCTCTGTCTTCAGGCAGAGCAGGTAGGGAAGGGAAAGGAGAGAGCTGAGCTGCTGGCCCGCGGTTACCAGGCTTCATCTCTGGTCCTGGTGGTCCCTCTAGAGGTAACACAGCAGCGCTGTTTCCAAATCTGCTTATCCACATATATCCCTGCCGAGTTGGCAAACAAGGAAAAGAGTGTGAGTTCTAAGAAGCTGGCATGTAGGTCTCATGCTCAGATTCAGCTGCTACAAATTACCAGGTTGTAGTATGTATGCATCAGGTTGCACAAATTTAACATACCTATCAGCTGAGCATGGGCTCTGCTGCTGCATTCAGTTCTGCCTCACCCCCAGCTCCCCAAACCCCAAGGCTGAAGACTTCAATAAACTAAGAATGATTATGCTTGATGGGCTATCTATTTCTTTTTCCATACATTCATTCCTTTCACCTCCGGCATGCATGTTTTCATTTTCAGACACTAAAGGGAAAACTAAAACATTTAAATGAGGACTGTTATGTGAATAAACAAAATTACATTATTGATGTTTATTGATTTTTTTATACCCTCCAACTCAAGTTCAATTACACTCAGGAAAAATATCCAAGTGTTACTAATGAAAAACATATACACATGTGTGCACATATATATACACAAACACACACACATATATATATATAAAAGGAACATTGGATCTTTTGCTTCCTTCTCACAGTGATTGCATATTTGATCACAACAAGCTCCTCGAGAGAAGAGAGAGCAACAAAAGCTCTTTGTCTGATTGCTCTGCTGCCGATTGACAGCATTTCACAGTCTGGATGCCCAATTTCACACACACATACACACACAAACACATATGCCTTCTGCTCTGCAGTCGCACACAGTCAATGGAGCCCTAAGTCAACAGCTTGTCACTTACTGTTACCAGATGAACTGTGTGGTTCAAATCAGCTGGGCACCCAAGGGAGTTGCACAGATTTCGCCACTGCATTTCAGGGCAGCTAAGCTGGATCCTTGGTGAAGAGTACAGAAAAAAATGTACATGTACAAACCTGGAAGCCAAATGCCTGAGAGCAGTGCCTTGCATTGTGCCTACCGAGGCTGTGGCAATCTTTCTGGGACTGCAGCTACGTAGTCACAGGCTGCATTACTCCAAACTTGAGTCTTTGCTATCAGCACTAGTTTCTCACCACAACCCTTCACTAGATCCCAACCAATCTAAGCATCATGGGAGACTTTCCACGATACGTGTTGTGGAGTTAGACATTGATACCAGCCGGCTCTAACCAATATATCATTCATTACCCAGCAAAACCAAGTCTTTGTGCACATGCATCAACTGGATAAATTCATTTAAAAAAACCCCAGAAAATTCTCTGGCACCCTTTAGCTGAAGTGACTAATCCCAATGGCACACATGGGATGTCCACAAATACCAGGATGGTTCTGTACCTAGAATGACAGGAGATTCAAGAATCTACTAATTCTCTTATATATGAAAATGATCCTGAATCTAAGGCAATCCCATGCATTCTCAGAGTTGAACTTACTTTCAACTTGTTGAAATTAATTTCAATCATTTCTGTTTCTTTTACAATAGCACCATGTATATTATAACTGTTTCAAGTGAGGTACTTCAAAATACTTTGCACACAAGCAAACCTGACAGGCTTCCTCACAGCAACCACCTGGCTACGTTTTTGTCCACAGCACACAGAAGCACCTGGCTTTTCTTTTATACTGGGGCAAGCAGCTTCAAATCACATTGCATTATCAAGAGCTTGCAAATGACCTGTAATCTGTCATAGCTTCATATTCAGTAACTCCAAGCTGAAGACTGGAACTTAAATGCCTCAGAAGCACACAAAAATTTGTGGGCATGTGGCAATCAACATCAAATTGCTGTGAAGTAAAAGCTGCCTGTTTTTGCTGTTCTCTCCTTATTCTCATTACAAAATTACTCTGACTTGGGTTTCTGCATGCAACATCTTAATTTATTTGAAACCATTACATGTACATATTAATCTACCCAGCTAATTTTGCTAACAATATTCAATGCCATCTTTTAAATATGTGAACAGGGTTTATCCCAGATATACACCGCAAAAGGTTCTGTTAGTAGGAGTAAACCTGCAGCAATCAATAAAGAGAGTTAGGAAGAGAGCTTAGGTTTTGGTTTTTGTTTTTAATATATTGTTTCTTTGTCCTCTTTAAACCAGGACAATCTGTGAATACTACTGAAACAACAGCATCATTAGATACTATAGGAGAATTAGAAGGCAAGTGGCAGTGCTAGATTTGACAGCTCTATAAACAGAAACATTTCATTATCAGGAAAAGGGCCATGGCAAATTCAGCAAATTCCAGCCCAGAGCCTTCACCATTGTTGTCCAGTTTTCATGAGCAGAAATCACAACAGTTGCCATAGCTGTCCCTATCCATGCTCTTCCTAAATACTGGTCCTCAAAGTAGCCTGTAGCATGACATTCTCCTAAATCCATTTGCTCCATATGCAAAAAGCCTGCAGGCAGTGTGACAGTGTTTGGGAACATACTGAGGATGGAAGATGCACTAAAGGCACACTAAGGCAAGCAGCATCCTTTAGGCTTCCAAAGAGCTTCTCTTCCTGTGACAGGTGGGACACACTCAGTGATCTGGCAATTAATGCGGCCTCTAAGCCTTTTTAAATAGCATGCATACACAATTATTCAGTCTTCTGATTCTGAAGGAATTTATATTCCTCAGTTATGTCATTAATATCCCAGGTAAATAAATTCTGTGAGATAGAGAGCTACTCTCCCAGATCATAGCTATTCCTACAGCTGGGAACAGGAATGGTACCAGAACAGTTTCTAGTGCACGTGGCACTGAAAGTAATAAATTATTCAGTAAAGAGTATCCAGGTTTGACAACTTAAAAACAATAGCTTCTCAGTATCAAAACTTCAACTGACTTCAGCGGGAACAGAACCAAACTGTTGCAGTAACTAGCATCATATTTAAAAATCTGGATTATGGGTAGCCCTCAATTAAACCTTGGTGATAAAATACTTCTGACACATTTAAATTATGCTAATACAGTCTTTGAATGTTTTATTAATTCCACTGAGCAACCTGGCTGCTTCCCAGCCAGTTGGAAGCAGGTCAAAGCCAGGCTAGGCAATGTTTTCAGGGCAGGCTCTTGCCAGACATGAGTAATTACCCTGGAATCTTACTCCTGAGAACTCTTTCTAAATGATGTGAAAAAATAACCTACATTAAACTGCATTCTCCAAATGGTCATTTTCTCTCCATATCAGGCCGTTAGTTAAGTAAGTAGTTTAGGTGTTCATGAGAAAACCCTGGTTGTAATGATACCATTTATTCTTCTATTTCAGGAAGAAGCTAAAAATAGGAAGATAAGACAAACACTGTGTTCCTCTGCAATACTGCTCAGTTCATCTAGCTGTTCATTATACAGTTAAATAAAACAGTGATGATTCTATGACACTATAAAATTAATCTTGATACACACATATAGATTTATGTTGCAAATAATCCAAATTTGGAAATAGCTGAAAAGAGGTACATGCACTCCATACCACTTCCCCTACATCCATGTATCTACTTTTCCTACTTTGTGATCTATGGAGACTTCTCTGATCATATGCTGCTGGCTTGCTCCCTCATTTTTTCTGCCTAAAGTATGTGTTAAGAAGTGAAATGCACACTGCCATCATTAAATTTTACATCATGACTTCAGTAGTTTAATGGCAAACACAAAATCCCAGTCAAAAAGGATGGGGACAGTGAAATAATGTTTCTCCTCTGGTGAGGATGATGTTGTAGCTATGCTGGAGAGCTCTGTCAATCTGCTTTGTGTTCTGCAATCTCAAGAGTATTTCACTGCTTGCCCTCACTTAACTGCAGACCATTAATCAGTCAAAAATGTATATTTTGGCTTTGGAAAGTACTCACAAACCACTAGAGAAATGCCATGAAATAATATTCAGTATTACTTAACCTGAATTCAGAAGCAAACCCAGTAGATTCTTTTATTACTGCTCCTCTGTTTTTTCTTTGAATTCAGACAATCTGTGTTATGTTTCCACAAAGTTGAGCAATAAGAATGTAATTTTATCTTTTTTAAATAATTTCAGTTTCCAACCTCCTCCATTGATGGTAAAAAAAAAAAACTAAAGCCTTCATTGTCTTTTTGCTTCCAGTAACTACATTGATAGTTGTTCCATCTTATGTACTCCACTACATCATGTTACTCATTTGGTTTCAATTTAGCATTGAGGTGAGCAAGATTTGTGAGATTTGCACCCAATGATTGCATGGCATGACTGTCACTCAGTTACTTGGGCCACAGCTACCTTCTTTACAGAACAAGGAAGTGGAACTCAAACACTGAGGATGCAGATGTTCTTATCCATAGGTAAGACCAGACTTCCACAGGCACCAATCTATGTGCTGTTGGATCAGACAGCAGCAAAAATTTGATCAATAGCAGGATCTATACAGATCATATTTAGATGTGATTGAAATAGTAAGAATATAAATTACAGAGCTTGTACTGGATTTGTCATTTTATGTGAGTTTTCAGAGGCTGTCAAAGGACAGGTGATTCCTGTTCTTATATAATGTAATTGTAGCACCAAGACATAAACAGCACAAGCAAAACCCAATAAGTGTTTTAAACTGAGATGAACTATCAGAGAAACTTTATGCCAGATCAAAGCTTTGGGTCATACAGCAACATTTTTAAACTACTTGTAGAAGTCCAAAAGTTGGACTTCAAATTCTGTTAAGCTACAACCCAAATTGGTTCCAGCATCAGTGGCTCTGTGTCTGCAGCATTACACCTCTGATTTTCATAACAAAATTAATAACTTAGATTTACGTAAAATGTGGGTGAGGTTTTTTTCTAATTTCACTTCTAGATCGTCATCACGGAAATGTTTATCTGAAATCCTTAGTACATGGTCAGGCAGTAAAACCTAACTGTTGGAAATCTAATCTGACGTGTTTTTTTCCTCCACATTTAGCCCCTGTGATCTCACAGACATGTTCATCCAGCAGTCAACATCTGATCCTGTTCGAAGAACTAACTTTTCCATGGTGACCCCGACCAAGCACAGTATCGCTGTTTGAGCATAGCGTTGAATATCAGCCTCTAAGAACTTATTAGCTCATTGCCAATGCTATTTATCACCTGCTTCTGCTCTTCTCCAACTCCATGCCACCATATGACCCCAGCCCTGTTCAATCATCTGCAGCCACATATTCACACCAACATTGCTGAGATGCACTTCCCTTCACCTTCTGCGGTCCAGAGCTCTTGCTCCCCTACAACACCACAAAAAGCCAGTTTTGACCATGTAAACACACTGTCACAGGCTCAGGATAACTTTAAATGGCACTGTTCATGTTCACAAACCTTTAAAAGAGGATCAGAACTCAGTTCAATTCAATTCTGATGGTTAATTAAAAAAAAACAACCAGAAACCAACAATAATGCCACTTGGCTTTTATAAATCAGTAACACAGTAAACTACAAACTGCAGATGGCAAACTTGAAAGAATTCTACAAGCATTTTCAAGCAAAGAGTAATTTAGAAATTGTAACAAACATCCACAAAACAAACATCCAGCAGTATCAATCAATTTATTTATTACAAGCAATACTTACTCTAATCACAGTCACATACTAAGCAAAGTAATGGCTCAAACACAAAGATTGACTTTTGCCATCTGTTTTGAAATTGTTGGACCACCACTCAAAGAAAAAACACAAGCTGGCATTTCATAAGACTGAGGCTATTAGTGACAGAAGAAAAATGAAGTGTTGTTGAAAAAAAAGTTTGTTTTCTTGCCAAAGAGAATCTTGCAAAAATTTAAAATATGTAGTATATGAGTGTTTCACAGATACTGTTTATTTACCATATTGATATCTCAAATTTCAATCTGAGATTTATATTGTTTTTTGATATGCAGTGTTTTGCACTCAAAAAGTTAAGCAAACATGACTCCATTTTGTCAACAGCACAAAAGAGATGGTTCTTACACACTGTCCTTCAACGTAACTCTGGAATGGGACAAGAAAACGAATATATGACTTCATTAGAAAACATGCACATGATCACAGCAACGTGCAAAGCAACTAAATAGAGCCCACAGATGCACACTGACTCGACAGCACTTTTCCTCCAAGTCTGAGGTTGATTAAGGTCTCACCAATTCCTTTCACCTCTTACACAGTGGTGGTGGACATTGCCCTTCTCCTAGAGCAGAACCTGTCTTAATACTGCCTCTTTCCTTAGTGTTAGAGAAGCAGTCAGTGCTGATTAATTTCAACAGAAAAAATACCTCCTACTGAACCCTTCCTCCCATGAGGTGTTCACTACCTGTTAAGGGCACAGCTTTTATACACTGCATATGTGTTCATCAAACAGTCCCAGAGACCCTAATTCAAAATGGGGGTCATGGTTTCAGATGGGAATTACCACTGGCAAGGAACTGTGAAACCAAACAGTTTGGGTTCATTTTAGCCTTCCATCCAGATATCCTTTCAACTGGACTGATCATTTAACAGGCTTGTTAAATCAGTCATCAGAGTTTTTTTACTGATGTCCAAGTGCATGTATGTTTCTGCCTTTTTAATAATGCAGTGGGTGTAATGAGTCACAATGCAATGAGTGAAAATAGAGTCCTGACTCATGTCTGTTAAAACATGTCTCAACTAGATGTGTTGTGACGAGGTAATTATGTACTAAAGAGCATAAGGAGATATTAAGAAGCAGAAGTGAAGGTCTAATCTGTGAAGCTCAAGAAAGGTACATCCACACACTGGCTAGATACAATATTGTTAATCAGCTCCTTCAACACTTGACCATGTGCCTGACAGTAAAATATATCCCAAACATACAAAAATCTCAAATTCTTTCAGCATATTGAGACGCTAAGATTACATTAGGAGCCCCTGGGCTCTGGCTATCAGAAGCAGAATTGGCCACAGGCCTCAGACACTGATGCAGAACCAGAACCCAGACCTCACTGTGATCCACGATCATGCTGGGAAACACTATTCGTACTTACTGCAACCCCAAATCACTGACTCATCCCTAACACAACTGAATAAGGTGCAGTACTTCTAAATAATGGATCAAGGAGCACAACACTTTTAACACACATAAACCCTGGGGGATTTGGCAGGATTTACCCTAGCCACAAATCTGCTGAAATTTGCCATTCTTCATTTTTGGTCTGGTTTGTTTTGGGGGTTTTTTTGCCTCATAGACACAGAGTAAACCATGCTGTGACCCCGGCAAACATCCTGGAAGGGAGCACAACATAGACCAGCCAGCACTGAAGGGAAGCTGAAGGCTACTACAGTAGCAAGGTGAACATGAGTCAACTGTATGGCCTGGCACTGAAGAGGGCTAACAGTGGCCTATGTTAACAGAACCATAGCAAAAGAATACAAAGAAGTGATTATTACCATTTATTCATCACTTGTTGAACCACATTTAGAATACCGCATACAGTCTGGGGCCCCCTTCTCCCCCCAGTACAACAAAGACATTAAGTCATGGAGCAATCCATCAGATGGCCACCAAAATGGTTAGAGATTGGAGCACTTGCCCTTTGAAGAGGCTGAGTGATCTGGGCCTGTTCATCCCAGAGAAGATACAGCTCCAGAACGACCTTAGAATAGCCTTCCCTAACCTAAAAGGAAGTGCAGTGTTCTACACATCTCTGCCCCACCGCTGTGCACCTAAATCAGGACAGATTAAAGAAGCTCAGTAAGTCCTCTGAAAAGAGGACAATAATGGTTACTTTCAGCAGTAGCAGTTGAGTGTTCATTAGCAAGAAACTGGAACTGTGAAGTTTTCCACTATGGCCTGCTACAGAGATGAAAACCTACTAGTCATGTACTTGAACAAAAAGCACCACAAAGACCAAGTGCCCCTGCCCCAGGTCTGCATGCAGTTCTTTTCCTCGGTAGTCCCTTGAAGGCAAAAGCATTAGCTTTTGTGGTACTCTGCCTGGGCTGGCTTCTAATTTGGCAGCCCTAGACATTGTATTAAAAAAAAAAAAAAGAATTTTTGATGGACTCTAAATTTGAAATGAAGAGCAACAGGCCACTTTGCCCTACCTAAATTCTGTAGATATAACTAAATCAAAACACGTTTGACAGGAACAACAGCATATTACTAACTGTTCTATCCCTCCATCCCTAAACTAACTGCACAACAAATAACCTTTACTAAATTCCAGTCAAATAAACTGAAGACTTCCAAGCAGGAAGTACATTTGCTTTAGATGCAAAATTTCTCCCGTCTGTCTTTTTAGTTACTGACAACCAAGAGTGTGACTTACAGAAAAGAACCATCCTTCAGTACAAATTACATCCACCAACACTCTTCCACTTATATAAGTGTTTCCTTCATCCAACACATTACCAAAAACATATACATTTATCCTAATGCCAAATAAAACATTCATGGGCACACATTTTTATAGTAGTTTCCCAGAAGATGGGAAAACATTTAAAGCCAAATTGTTCATTAAAATGCTTCATGAAAAGCATGTATCATTCTCAGATGTTTTCTCTCTTAATAGTCATATTAACTAAAGTCAACTGTTCCAAAGGATTTGGAACTATTTACCAGCTCAGTTCAAACCTATTAATCACATTTCAGTAGCTATTCTGGGAATCCAAATCCCCAGACAATTTGAAAATCTCACCCACAGAGTACCTTTAGCATTCAATACAGACTTCACAAATACAACCCTGGAGTACTTTCTTTAGGAGACTGTCCTCATTAATGCTTCTGAAGTGTTAGGACTGTTTTACCAACATGGCACATTTCATCTACCACCACGCTGCAAAAGAGCTCTGTGAGCAATTACAGTCCTGTCTTCACGGTGATTCATTCTCTTTAATTAAATGCCCCTGAAATATTACTGCTATGAATGTCATCAGATGCAGCCTCCATTTTAAAATAAGATGAACAAGGGCAGAACAGAAGCAGAGCTAACATTCTCAGCACCAAGAAACTCAGAAAACAAGTTTGGATATTTTTTTTTTTTAATAATTCTCAGTTCTACAAAACTGAGATTCTTTTACATTATAACTCAAAAAGTACAGTCCTTCAAAAATGCCTTTAAGGAATTACCATCTCTTTATTCAGATGAGAATGACCAAGGAGCAACAAAAAAAAAAACCAACCAAAAAAACAAAACAAAAAAAAGAGTAAGAGGGAATAAACAAAACCACAATTAACATAGCAACTGAGCTGTTATTTAAATATTTCTGTCAGTGCTATGTCACTCCAGAATTTAGCTACTATCCTGGGCACTGCTTACATAGCTGAAGTGTTTGATTCATCTCATTTTGCCAGTCAAGACAATCCCAAACTTCAGAGATGTATCTTATGACAATGGGCACAGAAGTAGAATAGTGTGTCAGTCTTTAGAAACTTGTACTCTGTGGCTGATGTACCATTAAAACTAAGAACAATACACCAGAAACAGATCCTTTTTTATTAGGGGGTTCTAATGTAGAGAGATGATGGTTTGCAGGATCAGAGCATTTACTGTACTTGGCAATTACTTCCAAGTTCTTAATTTGTATTTTAAAACCCACATTTCTTTTTCCACAGGCCAAGAAGAACCACCAGAAAAACGGGAGGAAAAAGCAGCTTAAGCACATAAATACATGCATCAACTCCTGAGATACAGATCTAACCTTCCAGCAACTACAAAGAGAAGCCAGCTCACCCACCACGTCTGAAACTGTGTTAGGACTACAACCTGTGAATTACAGATCCATAAATTGTAAGACTTCAGCAACATCCTCTTTAGAAGATTCCACAAAAACGATACAGGCATTTTACTCCAGATTTCACAGGTTACATTCTAGCCTGTTTTGGATGTAGTTCAGAGTAATAATTTTTCTTGGTGAGTTCCAAGAATAACAGTGTTTCTTGCTACTTGGCACCTTTTCAAAGCACAGACAGCAGCTCTCAAAGGCAATTTCATTCCCCCCTTGAGATACATGTATTTGCTTAGGTGATCCAGGGTCATTTACAGAAAGAGGATACCAATTTCAAAATGGTTTCATAACATTTAATTCTGTTTTCTGTTCTCTCAGGTTCCATATACCATACATACTTCACACTTTTTGGTTTCTCGCTAATGAAAACTTAAGGACTGCTACTGAAAGTTATGTTTAATTTTCTCTGTTTATTCTAAAGACTTACTGAGTTGGTTTTATTCCATCCTGACTTACATACAGAGGACTACAGTAGGAATACTTAAAGCACTGCACACAACCTTGACCATTAAAAGTAGACAAAATCTGGACCAGTCAAAAAAATACCACTGGTTAGTGCTTTTAGGATAAATTATAAAACATGCAAAGAAGCTGTATTAACCTATTCTCATTACAGCTGTGCTACTCACATTCCCATTTAAACCCCTAAATTGTGATCTTGCAAACTCTGAAAACAATCAGCCGCAGTTTGGCACTCCAAGACTGTACTCAAATCTTCCAGTCGGGGCCAATGCACCAACTGAGGTCATAGAAGGGGAGTGTTGGAAGGGGAGCTCCAGGATCATCTGGTCCAAACTTTCTTGGCAAAAGCATGGTCCAGACAAGATGGTCCAGCCCCCTATCCAACTGAATCTTAAACGTGTCTAACGCTGGGGAAAACCACCACTTCCCTGAGGGGATTATTCCAATGGCTGATTGTTAACAGCTGAAAAGATGTATGCTTCCTGCAGATAACGACCTGGCCGTACATAAGCGCTTAGCCTTTTCAACAGGATGAGTTTCTGAATATCTCCAGGAGAAGAAAAATGCATGCCAGGAGCAATCCTGGCCTTGGGCGGGATGATGCTCTTTCCAAACTTATGTTTTCATTGCATGAAAAGCAGATACACACGTAACTGTTCACAAGATCAGCAACTCAATTAACATAGGCTGTAATGGGAACTTGGGAAAAGTATCTGAAATAGGTAATTCCACAGCTCACTCAACTTTCTAGAGTGGCAAGTAACAGCGACATAATTGTTTTTCTGTTACATATAAGTGAAATAGCCCTCAGAGCACATAGCCTTGTGAGGATGGTGTTTCCTACTCCAGTCAAAAAAGCGCACCTGAAAAATAAGCCAGCAAGTATCAATATTTTTTTCCCCGCTTCACAGTTCATCAAAAGACTAATCCACATAGCGTTTAAAAGCTCTAGGGGGAGGCAGCAGTGCTAGTAGTCATAACAGCAGAAACATCACTTTCCTGTTTCAGCCCATTGTAACAGGTTTTTAGCATGTTGGTGTTTATTAGTTTTCCCCTCTTCATGCAGGCAACACATTTTTGAAGGCCATAAAGATTTTGTAAAAGACAAGGTCTCTGTTTGGAATCTGCTTTTGAGATTTATCTTACCCTTAAAACATACTATTTGGTATGGCCTTTCTTCAAGGATAAACAATTTAAAAACAATATCTCTGCAAATATCAAAATTAGCTTGAGCATGCACTTGCCTATAACATAATGTTATAGGCATAAATTAAAACTGTCCAAAACTGCATCCTCAAAAACAAGGGTTCCCACCTATGAGCACACATCCTCAGAGGAAAGGGACTACTGCAGTTCATAGACACTCATGTTGAAAGGAACAGGCTTTTACAGTCCCCACTACAGAGTAATTAAGCTGCTTATGTCAAAAAGTTGGTTTCCATTTTCTTAATTAAAAAGAAAGGAAAAATGTCTGAGCAAGGGTAAAAATGAAAAATTAAATATACTCCTTCAACATAAACTGCAACCAAAGCACTTCTTCTCCAACGCTTTGCCTTGTACCAGGTTTTACATTGTCATCAGCTGGTTGTTTGGATATTCAGAAATTCAAATACGTAAAGCACTATGAAACACCAACTATTGCTTTTGTTTCCGTAGCAGGGGGTTACCGAGAAGTGGCGGCACCTAGGAAAAGTCTTTCTGAGCACAGAGCAGGTGCCGAGCACCTCCTGCTGACACAGGGCAGGAGCTCCCGGTGACCAGCCGCCAGGACGCGGACCCTGCGCTCGGGTGAGCGGCACAGGCTATCGACAAGCGGGATGTGTGCCACTGCAAACCGTCCCACTGGGATTTAGCCAGCAGGGAACAAGCGCTCGGCCGCGAAATAAATCCAACACTGGAGCCTCAGAGCTCCTGCAGCCCAGGAGGGCTGTGCGCCCCGCACTGCTCCCGGGACAGTGTGCCTGCGGGGCAAGGGCTGAGCGAGGGGCCACCGCCACCACGTGCAAACACTGCACAGCTCAGCCAGACGGGGAGAGAACCGGGGAAATGGAGGGAATAAACAAACAAACAAATAAACAAAACCCCAAACTAACAAAGAAGAACGTCTTATCCAGAGCTCGGGACGGAGGCTGAACACTGCCGTGCTCCGGCCGGGCGAGCCCCGCCGATCGGGACAGCACAGAAACTCCACAACACTCACCCAGCCCGACCCCCTCCCGGCCCGGCCCTTTATCGGCGCGGCCGCGGAGCCCCCGCGGGCCCGAAGCCCCCCCGCGCCCGGCCAGCGAGTGCCGCGCGCTGATTGGCGATCGGCGGGCGCGCCGCGCTGTAAGGCGGTTGGCCATTGGCGGGCGGGAGGGCCGTGCTGTAAGGCGGGCGGCCATTGGTGGGCGGGCGGCCGCGGGCGGGCGCTGCCCGGCTTTGTACACGCGCGGCCCTTTAACAATGGGCGCGGCGCGCGGCACCGCGTGATGGCGGCGCAGCCCCGGGGCCGCCGCGCCGCGCTCGGGTGTCCCGGGCCGGGCCCCGCCGCCTCCCCCGCGCCCGCCGCCACCTCCGAGCCCCCCTCGCCCGGCCGTGCCCCGCCGCGGGAGGGGGTGGCTTAACGAGCCGCACTTGTGCCCCGCATGGCGGCCAGCTGGGCCGGGGGGCCGGGGGCGCCCCGCGGCAGCTGATCGCGGTTAACCGGAGGCGAGCCAGAAAGGGGCGAGGGTGGCGCTGCCCGTCCCGCCCTCAGCCAGCGCCGCTTCCTTCCCGGGGCCCGGGCCCGGGTGCTGCGCCGTGCCGTCGATGGAGCTGGAGGCGCAGTGGTGGACAGGACAGCTGGCGGCCGACATCCACCAAGCGCTTCGGTACAAGGTACCCCGGGGGGGTGGCCCCGGCGCCTTTGTGGGGCTGCGGCGGGCGGAGAGCGCGTGTGGGGCGGCCCCGCTAGGCCGCCGAGGCTCGGCGGGGTCGGCTTTTGTAAATCTTGTAAACCTTGAACCCCTTGAACCTTGAACCCGCCGTGCCTTCCTTCCCTCCCGCGGACGTTCGGACTGTGTGCCCTGACAGCGGGTCCGAGCGGCCGGACCGTGCCCTCGCTGCTCTGGAAGGCACAGGGGTCACGGAGCGCCCGGTGCTGCTGTCGGGATGTCTACGGCGGTCCGGGTCTGAACTCCGCGGGGAGCGTGGTGATGTTATTGAAACAAAAAAAACTCAGACAAACAAAAACCCGATGGTACAAACGCTGGGTGCGGTAAGAATAGTAGAGGGTTTAGGCAATCTCTCGGATTTGCTTCGACTGACTCAAAAGTTGCTCTTTGGGGCTACTTTCATAGAAAAAGCACATCTTACGCACAGAGCTGAAAATCAGTTTACAGTGACTGAACCTACTAAAAACGTGCCTTTGCTGCCTGATAGTAGTCGGCCAGCGGATTATTTTTCCTGAAGGTGTGGCTGCTAAAGCAACTTTTTTTTTTTGATGAGGGGGTATGGGGACGTGAGAGAAGGACAAGGTCATTTATTTGCTACCAAAGTTATCATTACTAAAGCTGAGTTGCTGTGGAAGGTGAATTCTGAAGCTTAGTAGGTGGAGAGTTGGTTTATGCAGGGGTTTTTTCACTTCAATAGTATGTTTCAGAACTTTGAATTCACATTAAAACTTTTAAAAATTTGTGTGACTCCATTCCTACTTGATGTCATCAAGTTAAATTAATCACGTTAAATCAAATCAAGTAATTTCTGCTGGAAATGTAATTTTACTCAAAATCCTATTTACACATTGTGAGTGGGCTGCACAATCTAACTCATAAATTTATTCATGATACTGCTGTATACAAGAGGAGGTACTGACTACTAGGCAGGAGCCTGAGAAACGATGTTTTCTGCCAGACCAAATTTTTTGCTCAAAGTAGATCATGCCACGGATTTTTCTCAGCTTTCGTGTTGGTAAGGCTTTGTTTCGAGGGGTCCCCCCTGGAAATCTGAGACGATGTGAGGTTTGTGTACACTTAACTGTAATCGGCGTCAGTGCGACATCGGTCAGGTCAGCGTTTAAACACACGCATGCAGCAAATGTTGGTACGTGCACTCCCCGTTCCTCTTCTTAAGGTTCATCTAGCTGTTAGTGGTCTTTTCCTGGAGGCAGGAGATTTGGCAGCATTGGAACTTGCAAATACTGCGGTGCAAAGTCTGTTTGCTGGGATTGAGCTGTAGCAAGAGAGGGGTTGAGTTAAACTATTGGACTTCGAGTTGAAGCAGCTGAGGAGTACTTGCATACCCTTGCTGTGTCCCTGCTGGCAGGTACAGCCTTTGCAGCAGAGGTAATACAATAGAAACTGTAAAAGCTGAAGTTGCTCTGGCAGATTGCCCAGTTGAAAGATGTTAAATTTTAAATTGTTATACTAATGTTGTGTAGAAATAAAGTATTTCTTAGTTCTTCTGTAATACAACAAAGAGATTTTGTTCTGTAAAAAAGGAGTCCGAGATCATGTGAAGAGAAGGAAGAAACCCTTTATTCCATGATAAATTGGAGAATATCAGCTATATTAATTTGATACCAATTAATACCAAACTGAAATGATGGTTTTAATAAAACTACCTGCTGCTGTCCACTTAGGAGCTGAAGCTGCCCTCCTACAAAGGCCAGTCTCCCCAGTTACACCTGAGAAGATACTTTGCAGACCTGATTGCCATCGTGAGCAATCGGTTCAGGCTCTGCCCTGCTGCGCGACACCTGGCTGTGTATCTGCTGGACCTCTTCATGGACCGCTATGACATATCCACACAGCAGCTGCACGTGGTTGCTCTTTCCTGTTTACTTTTAGCGAGTAAGTATGTGGTACCAGACTTTATATAGATTATAATAGAGATATATAATCTACAGATAGAGATATATAATTGAGATACGTAATATAGGTTGTACTGCCAAATGCAAGTTGTGTCTTGGTGGGATAGAGCAGATGGGGGGAAACAAAGTGAATATAAAAGATGAGCAGATTAGTGTGTATCAGTTTGGCCCAGTTGGTAGAGCCTTCCTTTAGACTCTCATTTTGATTTCTGTTGGCACCTGATGAAACTGAGGGTAGAAAAAACAAACTGTGATTAAAACTAATGTTTATGCTTGGAAGCAAATTATTCTAATGTGAACTTTTAGAGCTATGTTGTAGGAGCAGAAAAACTGTCTTTCTAGAGATATCTCAAAATAGGTAGATCATGTGGCGGAAATGAGAAATTTGCATATCTGTGATAAAGGAAGAAGTTAAATAAACCGTATGTAGACTGCGCTGCATTCTGCTGATGGTGCTTGTGCTTCTGGAATACTTCAGATTTTGTAAATTGCAATGTTCTCTAAGCAAGCTAAAGCTAACATAAATCCTGTATTGTCACATACAAAATGTAATGCTGGTGAAATACATTTGTCAATGCACAATACTCTCAAG
Organism: Lepidothrix coronata; assembly: GCF_001604755.1. Classification (NCBI taxonomy): domain Eukaryota; kingdom Metazoa; phylum Chordata; class Aves; order Passeriformes; family Pipridae; genus Lepidothrix; species Lepidothrix coronata. The sequence goes on from NW_016690188.1 coordinate 8,203,605, forward strand.
ACAGAACTAATTACAAACAGTCATTATGAACAGTGCTGCCTGTATTGACCTCAGCTAGATTCTTGTGGTGTCTATCCATCTTTCAACGTTTGTGGACCCCTTTTCGATGTCCCTGAAGAAATATGGGTGTGGTTTGCTGGGAAATCTGCTGGCACTTGTTCTTAAACCAATAGATTCAAAGAACCTGGTCCTAGCAGCAGAATTAACTGTTGGTTCAGTTTCTGATGATCTGTTTCTCTGAATCTATTTTCATTTTCTCAAGTAAGGTGTATCACACTAGCTCTAGGCCCTCTTCACTACAAAATTGGAGCGCTATGGTGTTGGCTGGTTTTGGTGAACGACATCCTTTCATTGCATCCCCTGTCTCCACCAACACAGCCATTCAGCAGAATAGTTAAACCAGAAAAGCATTATTTCAGATTCTTCTAAAGGGTAGACATTGACTAGGTACCACCAGCCAGCAATCTTCTTTTGGCAAAGGATGTCATGCTGAGTATGAAAACCTTGCCTCAGAAACCACTGTAATCCATTTAGGAAAATGGATTGGCTTTGAACTAATGCCAGATTTTCAAATTAAATTCATGTTCTGAAGAGGATTTGTTTGTTTTTTTTTTTAAATGACCTCTGCCATCTTTCATGACAAGCTGGAAGTAGCTCTGAAAGCCTGGAGTACTCACTCTTCTGAGAAGCAGTGTATGGATTGGTTCAGAGAGCACAAACTAGAATGCTATTTTAAACTTTTGCCCTGAGTGGCTTAAACAAGCAGTTTAATTAGTGGTGTAATAAGTTATGACACTGATATATCTGATAAAGTTATATAAGTAATAAGAGAAATTATTATGTGACACCTGAAATTTTTATTTCTGTAATTGCTAGAGTATGAGAAACAAAAACTAACAGACTGGGACTGGTATTGGATAAGTACCTCCACTGTTGAAAAAAGCAAACGTTCGCGTATGTTCAGTCCTGCAAAACTCAAAGAATGTGCATTTACAACATATCATGTAGTACTGAATAGAGTGTAAGATGGAAAGAATTTGCAATGAAATTGAAATAGCACAACCATATGGCAAACTGTATGGAAATGTGACACTTGTTTCTTTTATTAATGGGTTTTCTACGTACATAATTTTGCTTTAGGCTAAAAACATACACGCCTGACAAGTTAAAAGTCTAAAAGTCCAAGGAAAGCTGAAGCTGCTAGCAGTGTTAAAGTTGAAACTGTGTATGGCAGAGGGGGTTTTCAGATGCACATTGCTGAAATCCACTTGTTTGAACTGCTGGAGCAGTTTGCCAGCTCTCAAATCTAAAACTGTACTTACCATAGCAGGCATTAAAAGCAGCCACATTTACTAGAGCTCTAACTATGCTCTAATGAGCTCGAGAAACAAAAAGGGTCTGTGAGGATGGGAGGGTGATTAAAGCCAAATGCTGTGGTGGTTTTTCGCCAAGTCACATCACAGGGGTATTTCATTGATGATGGGGGCACATTACACAATAATTTGGTGACAAAAACTTGCATATGCAGTGCCAGTGATGTCCTAACAGATCTTACTTTTGCTCTTGGCAACCAGCTTCTGTGTGCCAGCGTGAGAAAACCAACAGGAAACATGGCACTGCACAATATCCTACCCAGTTTGACATTATCTGCTGAAATCTAGCTGTTTATAGTACATACCCCTTTTTGTCTCTGATGTATTCCATTTGAGCTTTGCATCTGCAGGAAAGTCTCAGGCTTGTTTGACTTAGTAGAATTGAAATATGACCAATGAAGACATTAGATACGATCCATTTTATTGTTCACTTGTGCTGAACCTTTTTTTCCCCTCCTCTTTCTGTTCACCTGAAGGTAAATTTGAAGAAAAGGAAGACAGTGTTCCCAAACTTGAACAGTTGAACAGCTTGGGCTGTATGACTAACATGAATTTGGTACTAACAAAACAGAATTTGCTTCATATGGAGTTGTTGTTGCTAGAAACATTTCAGTGGAATTTGTGCCTCCCAACTGCTGCTCATTTCATCGACTATTATCTTTCTATTGCTGTCCATGAGACTGATCTTCATGATGGCTGGCCAATGGTCTGCTTAGAGAAGACTAAGTTATATATGGCAAAGTATGCTGATTACTTTCTGGAAGTATCATTGCAAGGTGAGTTATGGATATCAGAGTATGACTCCTTTGTTGTCTTGACAGATAACATCAAACTTAATCTTTTTCTCATTCCTTCTTTCTAGATCATGAATTTTTAAATTATGCTCCATCTTTAGTTGCTACTGCATGTGTAGCTTCTTCAAGGATTATCTTGCGTCTCTCACCAACGTGGCCTACCCGCCTGCACCATCTGACTGCCTATTCCTGGGATTTCCTGGTGCCCTGTATTGAGCGACTGTTGATGTAAGTTAACAGCACCAGCTTTTTTAAAGCCTGTTTCTGCATCTGTTGTTATGCTTAATTGCTGTCAACACTGCATTTAAATTTCTTTCTTAATTTCTGTTTCTCTGTTCTAAAAATACGTAAGTATTAGGGAATATTGTTAGGTAATAGCTGTTTTGTTCTTTCCAAAAAAAGAAACTTTGTCAGATCTCTTTCCTGTTCTTTCAACAAACAAACCTCAGCCTCGCATTTCCACTGAACATCTTCTGGGATGCTTTGAGAATCTTAGATAACTTGTTACCAATCTCTCTGTTCTGCTCAGAGAGCAAAAGGAGATGGTGAAGCACAACGAAGGCATAGGAGCTTCCATACAGAAGACTTAGAAGTTCAAGGCATGCTCCAAACAGATGATGGATCAAATGTGCAGACTGTTTGAGTGGCCAGCTTCTGGGGGAGGAAATGACAGGGAGTTTGTATCTATTTTTGCTGTATCCATTCTTGCACTACAGTGGAGAGATACAGTTGACATGAGATAAAGATGTCAACGTATGCCAAGTGAATCTTACTGGGAAAGGATGTTACACAATCTGCTTTCCCCCTACAGAAGTTTGCTCTTGCCCAGATCTGAACATAATTTTGATCAGCAGAAGCACAGTGGTATCTAGAAGAATCACACTGGTGTTAGAAGTGTGACATTATGACCCCAATGGCCTCTTTTGGTTTCACTAATGTGTGTAATGAAAGTCAAACTAGTACCTGAAGCATGCAAGTGCTGTTGCAGAAGTGTTTTCAGTATTGCTCTGGAACAGTTTGTGGGGGGAGCACCATAACAAATTAGGAATGAAGTGTGCACATCTGCTTAGCCTCAGCATAAGAGCAAGAAGGAGTGTGTCTAGATATACTTCAGACAGGTGTAAATCAAAGGGAATTCAAGTGAGCCTACTGGATGGTGTAGAAAAAAAGGGAGAGGAAGGAAAAAAAGAAGTGTTTCTGCTTCCCAGAACAGGATCCAATATCAATATAATCAGTATACATATGAACTTTAAGTACTGTAATGGAGATCTTAAAAACATTTCTGATATCCTGTCTTCAAAAACTTTATGCTCTGTTTAATTTAAATGAGGTAGAAGTAGCAAATACCTTCCAATTTCAGGTTATGATAATCTGGAAATTTATTGGGATAATAAAGTACAGTACCAAACTTTACTGCACTTTAATTCTAGATACTGCTGTATTATTTGTATTGTACTTGGCTATCATCTGCATTTTTATTGCTATGCAATGAAGTGAAATGCTGAAAAAAGACTGTACCCTAACCAAATTTTAAAACCTTAGATGATTGTAAAGGGTAAGCTAAAACTATTTTCTTTCATCTTTTAAAAAAGCTTTGGAAGATTTCAGATATTTGCATCATTTTTAGGGTACTCTTTAAAAGTTAGCCCAGAAAAGTTTAAATAGTATCTATTTTGATGTATTCTCTGTTCTCCATTTGTTTCAGTGCGCATGATAATGACGTGAAGGAAGCAAACAAGCAAAAAGGACAACATGCTCAGTCTGCCCAACACTCTGTATTTCAGCCCCCAGCCCCAACCCCCCAGCAGGCCAATGCTCAGCAGCACATACCCCACTATCTCCAGGCTCATCAGTCTTCATTACAGTACCACCATCAGACATCACAGCAGCAAAGCTGCCAACAGATACTGTCATCTAATCACACAGCATCTTACCCACTTCAGACTTGCCCTGCTGCCTTACAGTCCAGTGGTCAGGCCCGAGGCCACGTACAGACTGGTGCTGCCACGTCCTTGGCTGTGCCACTGGAAGTGAAGCCATGTATTAGTGTCTCCTACAACCGGAGTTACCAAGTGAATGGACGATATTCCTGTATTACTCCCTGCTTTGAGAGGTGATAACTACAAAATATTTTTGTGCTTGTTTGTTTGGGGTGGGGAGTTGTGTGGAAATTGTTTCATTTTTTTTGTTAAATCTCAAGTTTGAGGGCAAAAAATTGAATAAAAAAGGTGTCTTTCCAGGAAAAAAAGCAACTGGATTGGCAACCGGTACCACAGCTCAAATACAGACTGCAAAAAATAAACACTCAGACCATCCTCTGGAAAAGACTCTGTATGCTTGGGGATAATAAGTTCTTACTCTGACACTCAGCATATTCAGTTCTTCTAATGCATGTCTGTGAAATACTATTCAAAAGAAAAATAGCTGTGGACTAACTACAGACTTACCTTTTAATGAAGGAGATAATGCAGTATTATTTTGAAGACATTTATGTAATACCACCATACAGTATTAACAATTACCTTATATTTACTGAAACTCAAGAATCCACTGAATGCCAGACTTCTACAGATACATGGTGATCACAGGAAGAAACAAATCTCATTTGGCTGACTCCATACTCTTGCCCCTTTTTCACCACTTGCGTTGGATATTTGCTTTAGGCTAAGGCATGTGAGTTAACTGGTATTTTGGCTAGTTCTTAAGTTCTGTACCTTGCAGGAGAGACAATATCTTTTTGCCTCTTTTCTCCTCCCTATCCTTTTTATGTTTAAAGTAACTCTTTCATACTAACTCAGGGAATTTTCTATTCATTACTCTGTGCTGCTGGTTTGTACACTAATTGGGGTATAACTTGAGGAAGGAAGGCAGAGAGGGAAGATACTATAGCAAGTGAAGTGGCTTTTCTTCAGGGCATCTATGCAGAGAACCAAAGGGATATGTCAGTGTTCACAGAACATAGATGTGAACTACTGCCCAGCAGTGTGGTAATTGAAGAAAAGAGAAAGTTTCAGCTGAACTTGTACTGTACTAGAACTTCTGCACTGGCTGTGATTGCTCTGTGTACACACACAAACACGTGTATTATTAACCAACAGAAAGCATCCTCCAGTTGTACTGACAGTGTCACTCGTACAAAACAAGTACAGTTAAATGCTTACAGAAATCCAGTTCTGTCAGGCTTAATAGTGGAGGGAAATTCTCAGGTAATAATGGGGCAACTTTTTCTTCTACTATTTGGGAGTTCTAGAAGAAGATACAGAGATTTACTCTTCTAAATGGGTGGATCAAAAATATATTGCAGAGCGAACTGCTTTATCACAATTAAGGTGCTAATTACGTAACTTTATGGAATTACACTCTCTCCTGTGGAGTGGATAGTGTGAGGGTAGAAAGCTTCACTCATCCAACTCTTGGATGAAAATGGTGGTAGAGATATTAATGGAGATGGTTTGGGGGTTTTTTGTTTGTTTCTTTTTGTTTGGTTGTTTTTTTTCCCTAATACAAGAGGATACCTGACTTTTTCCTGTGGTAGAATGGGAGGAAGAGGTATGGATGACAGGACTCTTACTATTTAAAAATATCTTTATAGTATATAGGCTTAAGGGCTTTTTTTTGGTTGTTTTATTTGTTCTTTTACCACCTTCTCCCCTGTCTTAGTGGCAGCACTTAAAATTGTGTACCATCAAATGACACTGAAGTATTGTGAATCTTACAGAGACTGTTTTGAAAGCAGGGGCAATTAAGTTACAATATCAATATTAAAATAAAGCCTTCATGACTATAATGTTCAGAATGGAGGGAGGACAGCTGTGTTCATTCGTTCTGGTATTGAATTATGTAACATGCTATGAAAACCTGTTTATTGTTGAGGAGAAGAAATCCTGTTTCTCTTGTTTTGTCTTTTAAATCCCAATTTTTGTTGTGGGCTTTTGTAGCATAGATGTGCAAGTCAAGAGGGATGGGAGGGTGAGTGGAAAAGATGACCCCCTCTGTTTTATGCTAGAGAATCAACTTTGAAATAGGCATAGTGTGATCAGTTCTTTATTAAAGAGCAAGTTGGTTTGAGTTTTTTTTCTTCTCCTCTCCTCTTAATGAATATTTCCCCATGTCTGAGAGTAGTGTTAAGTAGAGACTTTCCACCTCATAAGATGCCGTGCTTTTTACTTGGCACTGTTACCCATTTTAGAGGGAAATGGACTTCTTTCTGCTGGTTTGATTTGTTGCAATGCTGTATCCAAGTCCTCAGTGCTCTAACTACCTCTGATGCTATGAATGTACAGTCTTGTAATAGACCATGACTTGAAATAACAGCAGATACCTGTAGCAATTTTTTTCTGTAAAATCTTTAAATCAGCTAACTTGTCATCTTTTTTGTGACACAGCAGTATAGGCTCTTCTTTTTGGGGGGTATTAGTAAATTTATTCCATAGGCATTCAATATATAAAAATTTAACTAATACTTAACACTGGAATTATAATGGGTGGGGGGCTTATTCAGTTAGTTAATACTGCAAATTTGCATTTAATAGGGTATTATTTGACTATTTTGAGACATTAGGTCAATTGTAAAAAGATCCACTACATGCTGTTTGTTTTTAATTTATTACTTAGTTTGCGGGTTTTTTTCTGACACTACAGCTGCATCATGACTACAGAGAAAATGTACACTGAACAGTTTCAATCTATATTATTTAAAAGGGCTTTACCAGTGTACATTAAAAATACACTGTTCTTACTATTAGAACCAAAATGTGTTTTTTATGGCATAAATAAGAATGGTGCTCCTAAATGCAAAATGTCCAAAACAATGGAATCTTTGTGAGTGCTATGCATTCAACTTATTTTTTAAAATAAAACTAGTTTTGAGTAAGAAGGCTCCAGTGTGTATTATGCTTGTGTGTGTGTGGTTTTTTAAAATATGTAAACTGTCTTGCCCCGGGTATGGGCTGAAGCTGTAAGGACTTCTTTCTGTCCCTTCCCCCTATCTTTCTGTAACATTATCATCAGCTTCAGGAACACACTGACTTCACAATTGAAAAAATAGGAAGGAAATCATGCAGGAAGGGGCTTTAAAACTAATTGCAGCCATAGCATATGCTAAATATTGTACACTTCAACAATGTGTCTAGTACAGAGCTGTAACAAAGAAATCAAGAACAAAAGGACTGAAGTAGTTCAAGAGCCTGGGGGATGAACTCATTTTGTTCTTATAACAAAATCAAGCAGTGATACTGGCAGTCTCCAATTTCTAATCCTAAAAATCATTTAGGACACGTAGGAATAGCCAGTTGTCAAGAGCTACAAGCTCTTATGTTATTTACAATAGCTGTGAAGGCTCAGTCATGCTGAAGGCAGCATAAAATCACATGATGCATCCTAGCACAAATATTTTTGATTGTTTTGAACTTCTGATAACTGCTTCTTAGTAGAAGAAATTCTAGTTTTTCCTACCAATGTGCACATTTCACATTGGTAATAAGGTGGTGATCACGGCTAGCGTTCAAAAATTAGGTAGCTTGCATAGAATTTAATTCCTCTAAAGTTAGAAAATGAAGTTATGAGGCCTCAGTTAGCTTTCACCCATCCACTTAGGAATAACCTCTGTGAAAACCTTTTTTAGAGGGCCTAGAGCCAGAGGGAGAGCAAGCTCTGCTCTGTCCCACTAAGGAACAAGGGCAATGCTCAGCATGATGGTGGCATGGACATTACATGGGTACTTTGATCTGGAAAGTTTCATCCTCACCCTTAAGGCTGAAAAAGTCAAGTCTGTCTAGACTGTCTCCTTGAGATTTCAAGGTTTTATATTTTTTTTAATTGTAATTACAAAATAGGAACTATCCCTGGCATTTATGAGTCTTAACAACTACAAGGACTGCCAGATACTTTTCAGCATTTCAGTAGAAGTCTCAGATTCAGATATTAAACTGCAAGTCTGAGGCTTTTTTTGTGTTTGTACATAACCAGAAAATCTGTATCTCTGCTTCCCGTGACCCAGGTTCATTATCTACATTAAAATATGAGTATATTTAAGCATTGCAAATTTAGCTTAAAAGATGAAATTTCAAGTTAACATTTGCGTGACTGGCACATCACCAGGAATAAAGACTTTTTGCAACTGTAGTACTGCTGTTTATACAAGCCAGAAAGTAATGCAGTATCCTCCTTTAATACTTCATAAACTCTACAGTCTGACAGTTCACAGGAACAAAAGTCTTGTGAGTAGATAAGGCCTTATCTGAGCGAGCACAGTGCCCAGTTAGTCATCTCGTACTACAAGGCTGTCAACAGCAATTTTTGAAAACACGAAGTAAAGCAGCAATAACAAAATACACAGCTATTTTTAGTCTCCATCACAGTGATATTTCAGAAGTTATGGCACAAGCACAGTTGTGAAGTTTACATTACACATTTTGCTCTTTCCCTATAATTAAATGGTAGATAGTAAATTTTGATAACTTCAATAAACAAGACATACATTCTGACAAAGAAAAGCATTTGCTACACATTAAAAACAACATATTAACTGAATTAATTAAAGGGTAACCATATAGAAAGTAGCTCCAGGTTTTAGAAATCCACAGTGCAACCAAGGATGTGGACTTCTGCTGCCAGCCCTACCAAGATAAGAAGGGAACCTTAAGGAAGACTTCCAGGTGTTAAAATTATAAACTTGAGATTCAGTATATAATGTTCATATTCATCACTGCAAGTCAGTTAAAATTATCACACCTATTAGCTGGTGTATGCATTCGAAAACTGTTTAGAACTATTATTTGCTTTTCTTTGAACATTTGCATTTACTCTCTTGAAGGAGCAAGATACAGGAATACTTCCATAGAACAACCCATTAAAGCTCTTTTAAAAGAAAGTATGCACTTCCTATCTTCTATTAATAATTTAAAAGACCACTCTAAGGCTATATATTCTGTAGGAATTTGTTCATGCTAATCAGTCAGTAATTACTAGGAGATTTACTAGGAGCTATTAGAATACCAATTTATAGTTTATTCCACAAATAACGCATGGTTAGCATCTTCCTGGAACAAATAACAATTTTTTTGTGGTACTGAAATGATGCATTATGGTTTTGCCACATTTTGCAATGAAAAAGCTGCATTTCCTAGTTTTCATTCCTTATCTAGATGATTGCTGTAAGTCCTTCCAACTGAAATATAGAGTCTATTATCTTTTTCATGAGAGGTCAGCAACAGTAACTATGTTTTGAGACATAATTTAACTAAAGGATTCTTTTTGCATGCCTGATAAGAGAAACTTAAAAAGACCCACAAATATTTGAATATGGATGAAAACACTTATCAAGAGAAAATTCTTTGCTAGGAATTTTGGAAAAATAAGTGCCAGGTTGATACTCAGCTTCAATTACTAACTGCAAATGCATGTGTGGCATCTGCATACGGTATCTGATAACTGGGGGAAAATTTATTACATCTGCAACAGGGAAGGATTATTTAAGAGGACAAAACAATTGTTACATATCTTTATCAACAACCACTCTCTGGTTAAAACCTTTTAATTTATAAAAGGTACTCTACTGCACGTGCAATGCTTATAGTTAAAATGAAGCATTTTACAATTACCTTTTATGGACTTTGTTACTTGTCAATTATTACATGTCAAGAATTATTGTCAAGATGTATTGTCAAGAGTTATTTTTTCCTTATCAAGAGTAATTTTCTCCTTAAACACCTTTTTCTATGCATTGAGGTATCTTTATCATATTTAAGAAAACAAAGATATGTAAAACATTACTTAGAAATTTTCAGAAAACTGTAACATATAATTGAGTAGAAGTATTTGAAAATTATTGTATGCACAATGGATATGCACACTGTACACACTGTGGATATTCCAGTACTCGAGCTCACCAGATTGAGTACTTTTAAGACTTACCCTCCTTTCAGCTCCCCCTCAAATTTATTAATGAGACTCCACAGCGGAAGAGAAAGACAGATTATGAATCTGCTTCTTGTCAACACAATGTCATGAAAGATTTTGCCAAATCCCTCTTTTACCCTCTTCTACAGTCATCTACTTACATATTTTTATTCCAACCACCAATCAACTATTTTACTTAGAGAGGAGCTTTCTATTTATTTTGTTTGCTTTTAAAGTGGTAACAGCAGCAATGCTTTGCTAAGTGTTGCAGTGTGCTTAGATGCATAAATTTTGCAGGAGGGTAGGTGACACTCCAGATGGTTTCGCTGCAGATCTCCAGAGATGGAGAAATTCTTCAGAAAAGCCACAGAAACTGTTTCTAGGGAAAGTGCCTGTATTTTGGAGAGCACTTCTATGCTTCTGGCCTTGCATTGTATCTCAGCGCTCATATCTTATCTCAGTGCACGCTCACTGGGGTGCAATAAGGACAATCTCCAAGGACTTGGATATTCCATACCCTTCTAGCAGAGATTATGAATACCTAGACTATTTTCATTGACAGACAAAGGAGTGGGTGTGTCTCCTAAGACTTAAGAGAACTAGCTGGTAAAAAGGCAGCAAGCATGCAGCACTACACCTAGGAGAGACCTAGGATGTGGAATTTTTTCCACATCCTCAATCAGCTAGACTGTGAGAACACAAAACTAGCTTGGAAGCATTTCCATTGCAATTTTGTCTCGGCAAATGCTCCTGTTTTGTTTGTTTCCATAAGCCATCCCCTGTTTATATATTCCTGTTTACACTTAATGTTAGTGCATGCATTGGTTTATTTTTAACAGGATACTATCTTATCTCCACATTCTTGCATTCTCCCCATTGATGAAGCATCAGCATTCTGGAGAGCATAAAAATGTATCAAACTTCTTGTAACAGATCCCCTTGCAATACAGCCCCATTAAGAGAATCCAAAAGAATTTTTCTAGTTAGTACAAATGCCATTTTCCCTCCTATATCAGTACAAATGCCATTATCCCTCCTATCAGCACAAAATGGATATCAGCAATGATGTGCACCTCCATTAGAAAAGAAAGTAAAAAGGCTATTTAGCTTCCTTATATACTTGCAGTAACATTATAAAACGGATTTAAAGCAGCACTTTCTTCTGCAACCTTTTACAAATTGTTCTCTTTCCTTTGAAAAAATGTGCAGGACAACTCTGAATAAATCAAAGTCAAATATGTCAAAAGAATAATTACAGCACAAATCACAGCTGTCTTGAATGCTACTGTATATTTAAAAACAGGATTAAAGAAATCAACTTCCGTGAGTATTTAATTTTACCTCACAATTGCAGTGACTGCACTGACAAATTGACAAAAAATGGTATTGCTTAAAAGATTCTAAGAAGACCAAACAGCAGAGGGATGCAAAATAATAACACAAAGAACAAAACAGTGTTCTTATTCATCTCTCTATTATCTAAAAAAAAAAAAAGCAAGGAACATTTAGTGGAACTGAAAGGCAATGTATTTAAATCAAAATTAACTAGAACAAATTATCACAGCTTTCAATGAGGGCAAAAGCTTAGCAGGATTTTCAAGAGATTAAGCCTTTACATAGCTAATGAAATAATTCAGGATTTAAGCCAAATACTAATGGAGGCAAGGAAGAAATATCTCTTAATGCAAATTAGTCAATAAGTGTCTATGAAGGGATTTCTTGCACCTTCCACTCAGAGAATTTAACTAAATGAAGAAAGGAGAGGACTTTCCTAGACTTGATAGAGTAAAGCAGTTACTTTTCAGTACATTTTTCTGTATAATAGATGTATATTCAATTCTGCTGAGTACATCGTATGCTGTATGCTTTCTTAGGAACACAAGTAAAAATGTGCAAACATTTATTGAATTGAAGACTTACTTCTAAAAAAGACATTCCCAAAAGCACCCATGCTTTTTTCCCCAAAATACAGAAAATATTTACACAAGTATTGCATTATTTCTTATTGTTCTTATTTCCCACAGTTGAATTGATGCAATATTACATACAGAAGTATAAGCACTGAACTTTACCAGAAATCATGTCCCCTCTCTGTAATACTGTTTCTCTCCTAGATTAAAAAAAAACAAACAAAAAGTGTGTTTTTAAGAGAGTCTCTTTCTTCCTCTGCCTCACACACTTCCTCTAGAGCTCTTTGAGGAAAGAGTTTCCAGGGTTTGCATAATTAAACTTGAAAACTATCCTGTAACTGCATTATTATGTGGTTATTTCTATATACAGCTTTGGCTATTATAGCAAACCATACAGTCTTTATTTAGCTAGCAAATAAAGATTTTACAATTTTCCTCTCTGTAAAGAAAATAATTATTCTGCAAGAATTTAAATGAACTTAAAACATTGTTTCAGTAATCTCCCACCTCATTTACATTTATTATGCAATTTTTACATCTGATGTTCTCTAAATATCAACATCATTTTCATCCAGGGTGTTTGATACATAAGGTATTAAAGATACAAGTCAAGAAAAAAGGAACTACAAAGATTAAAATATATGTAGAGTATGCATGTAATAAATAGTAGTGAAAGAACAATACACATTATTTAAAAAACATCTATAGGAATTATGATAAAAATAACACTCTGCTGGTTCAGCTTCCATAGCCACTACCAGCAAATTATCAATTACAGTGTTAAATTGTCAGTCAAAGACTAAATTCACAAATTCTGGGGTTTTTACTGGATGATAAAAAATAAACTCATACTTACCTAAGCTGAGATCAGCATTCAATAGCTCTTGTGACAGACTCAGCACTTTTAGTACAGTTCATTAGTAAAATTCTTTTTCCTCTGTTGTTAAACCCAAAGTTATTATTTATTCTGTTTGGAAACAGTGCTTACATTTCTTTTAGAAATACATGGTCTTTGAAGAAGTGTTTCTTTTAGTGTCCTATGAATTAGAACATACAAATTACTTTGATTTGTAACTTCAAAGGATGACTACAGAGGAAAATCATGTAGGTAAATAACATGTGCTCCAAGGCATTAATCTATCTACACACTTCTGTAGGAAATAAATGTCTTATTCAAGCTGTATCCAAGTAAAACTTGTTGTGTAGTCACATGAAATGCACTACAATTAATTTATTTTTGCTGATAGATCTGTATTACATAAAATCACTTTGATACCACATAAGAGATGGTATTTAAGTTATAAAATACATTTTATTTATAACACATTATATGAAATAAAAGGAAATTATAATTATTTATATCTTCCTCAAAGGATTCTACTCACTAAGTTTTGGAAAAGGACAACAACACTTGAAGAGATGAACAGCAGTGGACTTTTCCCGGGAGATATATCCTGTGACAAATTCTCTTGGGAAATGGTCTTTTGCTAGTCTTCTAGCCTCAGAGAAGTGGAAGGGAAATCTTTGCATGATGTACTGAAACATTATAATCTAAGGAACTTGTAAAATTAAATTCACTTAGCAGTGTTAGCTTTACGGTTGGATTCAAACTTCAGGGTTCTTTTCCAACCTACATGATTCTGTGGTTCTATTCTGTCATGTTAAAATGTCCAGTATTCTGCAATTCACTTCCCATGACCTATTCAAAATGAAAAAGTCAATTTAAATAAAAGAACTTTAAAATAGCTGATTAAACATTTTATTTCAAACACAGCTATATTTGCAATACCCCTTAATTCACTTTTTTTTTCTTAAAAACTTCCTACTTTGTATGTTCCCAAGAGAGGCATCAGCTATGGCTGAATGCAGAGTCTGGAGCTTGAATAGAATAGAATCCAAATATTGTAAAGGAACTTTCTATTAATCTCAGAACTCCTTGTGTTGCTCTGAGAAACTTCATTTCAGTTCCTCCTTGAGGCCTCCATGCCCTCCTCATCGTGATGGAAACATGCCCCCACCTTCCACTGTAGTCACAAATCAGACAAAAGAAGTGCTTCCTAAAACGGTTTTGGAAAAGGCTATTTTGGAATCATGCTAGCAAAGTGGGGAGCTGTCTTCACATCAGCTCCAAGACATACAGAGACACAAAGAGTCCTCATAAACAATAACATTCACTGCAGTTGTTGATATACTATCTACTACTGGACACTGTAGAACATCATCACTGAAAATTTAAAAATCCTACCACCTTGCTTTTATAACAACCAAACCTCCTACAGAGTTTTGTGAATACCCCAGAAATATTTTGTATTTCATTTTGTATGACTTTCAATTGCTCTAGAGGAGCTGAGAACAGAATGATAACTGATCCAAGCCATTCCTTTCTCATATGGGCGGATGCTGTGACACAACACATCGTATCAAAAGCAAAGATGTTATAATTGAGAACACAAAGCTAAAACTATTTGTTGGCAAACTGAACAAGAAACAACTAACAGTGCTGCTGGTATAGAAACCAGCACTGGCTCCTCACATGTTAGCTTGGATCGAGCCAGTTTTCTTAGCTCAAGATGGAGCATAGTGTTGATGCAGCTGTACAGTTTCCAAAACCCATGGAAGTCAGACACGTAATTTTCATGCAGCATTTCACTTTGAACTAATAAGCACTGCTGGATCCGAGACAATGCTCTGAACATCAAAGACTCAAGTCCCAAGCTCAGAGTTCACCTTTTCAAAAAACAAAAAAACCCCACAGAACAGCAAAATAACTATCCCAAATTATAGCTGCAGCATCCAAAGCAATTCCTGTGTCAGGTGAAGGGTTCTCAGTGCTATGAACACTTTCTCATTTCACCACCTCTCAAACTTCCCTGAGCATCATGGAAAGAGAAGCTTTGCATTTGTCTGCTTTGCATTGAAGCATTTGGGAAGTTCCCTCTGATGACAGATTTTGAACTATCTGGAGAACAGTAATATTGCAACATAGGAAAAGCTTGTCAAGACTGGAAACAACAGGACAGAAGTCTTGACAAGGAGTCTAGAGCTCAAAGAAGAGAAAACCCAAAACTTTAAAATATTATAAAGGTAGAGATGTCAAGTTCTGGTTACACAGGTAAAGTAACACTTTTCCTCATTAGGATATTAGTGTTTTTCTGCCACCTACTGATACCTTCCAGCTCCCTTTTAACCTTTGAGTTTAGTCATATGATATTCAATAGATGAGTAGGTGAAGAAGTAGCAGCTTCTTCTGACATATGCACATACAATTATAAATTTATTTGAAATTACTAGATAAATTTAAACTTGATGTACATGACAGAAATAAAACATTGTGATAACTAAATATTAGGACAACTCTTCTAAGGGTATGATAGATATATCATCATGATATCCAAATTTTAAAATTACTAATTGAAAGAGGAGCCATAAGACTTTTTTACAAAGGAAAAGACAGAAGTTCATGAGTTGGGTTGCTGAAGAAAGTCAACTCAGAATTTCAACAGCAACCGTATTTCAGAGAATGTCAGGTTTCTTGGGAAATTTCTAATTGTAGCTGGAAAGTTCACAGTTTAGAGAACCCAGAATTTTTCCCAAATCAGTAACATTTAAAAGGAATAACGTCCATACTGCTTTAGTGCCACTGCCTTTGCTGACTCTTGCTCTGCCTCAGGACTTCATCTCATGATAAATTGTGGCAGCTCATTGTCAGGGCTCACAATGTTTCATGTTTCTATACAGTCTCCTTGGTAAGAATGTGACAGAAGTATTGCAGTCTACAACAATCAGCATGCTAGATGCAGTATCTAATCGAAAGGTTAGTTTTCAACCTAATTTTTAAGTTTTTACTCAGCATTTCACTTTGAGAACATTTGAGGGAAAAATAGTTAATTTTGTGCAAAGCATCATAGATCTAGTTATGTATCTAACACCTATGAGTAAAATTTTTCTAGCTGGAATAAAATTCTTATAGGATTTTGATCACATAATTTGTATGGGTAACTAATATATCTAAGATGCTTCCAATTACAGTTAATTGAAATATAAAAGAGGGAATATACATAGATCTGACTTGGTATTTAGTGTTATAATGAACTAAATTCTCTGCTACATAAACAGAACAGGAAAGCTGGATTCAGAAAATATAAAAAAAGTCAGAGATTAAACTTAATACAACTTATCACATACAAGTTTAAACAAAGACTATGTCTGAAATACCAAATCCCTGAAATACTGTATATGGTATCTCCCTATAAACAGAAGTTTAACTACTTAAAATTGTAAATTGCAACAGCTGGAAGCATTTACACTCTCTAATATCTTCTTCAGTAACAAAGTTAAATTCTTCTTGCAGCTGTTCAGAAGTATTTTGGAATGGTTTGTTCCTTGGATACTACATACTGTGAAAGAATGTAAGAGCAAGGCTGGAGGGTTTTACCAATTGTCTCAATTTCAAAATAACTTTTTTCTTAATTAACCTTTACACAGATTTCCTTAAGACATCTGATATATCTTTCTGGCTAGCACCAATAGCATAAGCATATGCTAGTTTGTGGCTTATCTGAGCAGAAATTATTTATAAGGTCTAATTTAAATGTCTTTTATTTGTAAATAAATCCACAGGTTTTTTTTACTGGAGTGAATTTTTCAAAAGTAAAAGAATGTTTTAATGCTCCTTCTACTTCCTTTGTTGTACTTTTACTTTAAAGCGTACATAAATATTTTTCCACATCAAAAAATCGTCCTTTTCTAATGAGTAGTATTGTAAATTAAAGATGTTTCTTGCAAAGGAATTCCATTTATTTTTTCTCTTCTCACTAGATTATCAGATACTTACTATCCCCGTTAGTTACGAGGTGCATCAGATATGTGGAGCACAAGCCAATGAACTGTACAGGACACGTGTTACATCAGAGTTACAGCCCGTGCACTCCGGAGTTAATCTGAGTACATGCAATAAACCCAGTGCGTTCAGAACACCCCAGAGTTCCTGAGCGTGCACAAGACATCTGTGCATCCTGGAGAGGGCAGGACCTTTATCTCAGTCACACGAGTGACCTTTGTGTAACTGCAGCAGAAGATACAGCTTTCTCAACTTGGTTATTCTGGTAATCTCAAGCAACAGTTCTGCACTGGCGTTTTAAATAACTACGATAACTACCGACATTTTTTCCCAAGCTTTGCTTTTATCTATTAAACTTTTTAGAAACATAATGAGTCGTAACTTGGTCCCTGTTATTTGCAATCTTGAAGCCAAAGAACTTGCATGAAAAATATTAATAGTACCTACAATTACCCTGTCTCCTAACACAGTACAGACAATATGTATTTTCTTCTAAAAAGCATGTAAAAATGTTCTATCAAAGTCTGCTAAACATTACCATAATCAATTGCATCATCTGTGAATACCATCAAACATGAATACATAGGGTATTTGGGATCAAACTCAATGGCTTTAGCTCATATGTGACTAGCCATCAAATGCCAGTAGCTATTTCTGCACTGATATTTCTTGGCACATTAAAATAAAACCATCTAGCATTAATTGCAGAACATTTAAAGGAACAAATGGTGATTGCAACAGAAATTTCTTATAATGTATACAGTTTTTTAGAACACCCTTCAAATTCTGACAGATTAATCAGGTTAACATTATAGCTATCTAAAAATGCCAAGGAGGAAGAACTAAGAAAACCTAAACCATCTTACAAACAGTTCCCACTGTTCTGAACATGAAATTCCAACAGATGAGAACCCTGATAAACCTTAGAAATATACAATTCATTACCACCTGCATGAAGCAGAATTTATCAGCTGAGAAACAGGTGCTACAGAAAAGCACTTCCTTCATCAGGTGCCCACGATGAAGCACGCATGAGTTTGCCTGACATCAAAGCATATAGTTTCTCTTTTTCATCTAGAAAGAAAGGTACATCTAGATCAAAATTTGTTGACAGAAGAGAAAAGACCATTCAATAAGAGTGTGTGTGTGTGTATATGTACATTTTTTTTAAATATATCTGAAGACTTACCCTCTTCCCTGCTCCAAATGAAATGAAACTTCCACTTTGTTTTAATTGACCATAGAAACTACGTGGCTTTCAAAGAAAATTTACATTTCACTACCTCAGCTATAGCACCTCACCTGCACTTTAACATCTGAACTGCTGATAAGCATGTATTTTCCTGAAGGAGGATGGTTTCTTGAATTTAGAGTTAAGGAAGGAGAAAAACTGAATTCTCTAAAATCTTTAGAAAACAATTCACAAAAGTTTAACAAACCAGTCAGAGGTCAGTATTGCAGCCTGTCAGATCAGAGTTCAGAAAGGACTTTTTTTGTGGGGAAAAATCACATCCTTTGGTCCCTTTTCAGGACAAGGACAATGGTGTTCAGAACCCAGCCCAGACTTCATCTGCTTTATTTTTAGCAATTGCCTATTGTAGCTGTAACTGAATTGCTACAGAAAAGGTACAGTCGTGAACTTGGACACTTCTACTACAAATCAGGCTAATTTAACTTCAAATATTTTTCTTAAAAACTCTAAAAAGCACAAAAAGCTCTAAAAAAACCTGTAAGCTGGCCCACCTTGACTGGTGACAATTTTAAAAGCATCTGAGCACCTCAAAAGCATCTGAGCACCTCAAAACCTTATCTGTGGTTATCCCAGTAATACCTCATCAGTTAATGAAGTGCCACTAAGCTGTTTCAGTACAAAAGAGCAGAAAGATGTACCCATAAGAGCATTAGCCACTTTTACACAGGCATTACAGTTATTTGACATCTAAATTATTTTCAAAGTGACTGTCGAGAACAGTTATATTTTGTAGATATACCCCCCAATTTTTTAAGTATTAATGACATTTTAATGACTACAAACGCAAATTTTCATAAGTGAGTCATGAAAAGATCTGCACCATGAGTGCCTCTATCCAGGAGCAGATTTTTCTCAGCAATTATTTTAGATCACTTTAGATGAGTGGGGGAAAAAAATATTGAAATTTCATATTATTGAAAATAATAAGCCGTGGACTCCCCATCCCTGGAAACAGTGAAGGCCCGGTCAGATAGAGCTCTGAGCAATCTGGTCTAGTGAAAGGTGTCTCTGCCCATGGCAGGGGGGTTGGAATGAGACGATCTTTAAGGTCCCTTCCAACCCAAACCATTCTATGATTATATGATTCAGATTTACTTTCATGAAGAGTGCTTCTGTGTGATCACAATTTATCCATTTGCTGACAGTTATTTTAACATCTAATCTTTATCCAAATTTTAATACATTTAACATATGATTACTGATACTATAAATGATAATTCTTCCTGAACTTTTATCTGTTACTAACACATTAGTAGTCTTAAAAGATATTTAATCAAATTTATCAACCAGGTTTGTAATTTAAGCGTTTTTTAAAGTAAGATTTATATCAGCTGAACTAATCATACTCCTGTAATTCAGTTATTGATATCTCTTATGTTTTCAAGTCTTGAGGATTGATGTCAATCCCCCTACAAGCAATAGTATTTCTCTGAATTTTATAAGAGTAACAGAGACCATGCACAGCAGAGATATTCACAGGGAAAGTGAATTACATAACTGTATCTTAAGATCAATTTGGTACCCAAATCCTAAATATCTAATGAATATCAAATTTCTGATGAATATCTGATATTCATCAGATAGCAGTTTAAAAACTAAGGAAGACACTGATGTGCTGGAGACTTGCTTTCCGTTTTGAAATATTTTTATAAAATGCTTGTAGATTCTGAACTTTTGGGTTTTTCCCTCTGTTCATTTCTTTTGTGGTAGATAAAGGGCAGAACAAACTAACACGTACAAGAAAGTACAGAAATGCTTTGCCATGATATTCCTTTTGCCCACTAATTTCTGTATAATCACAGAATCAGAATTACATCAGCCACACCCTTTGAGGGTGGTGCTGGAATAGACCCAAAGATTCCTTTTGCTATTAATTCATAATTTGATGGACAAATTAACTCCTCCTATAACACAAATTCTAGCTGAAACTAACAAAGAGGGTTTTACATTATTTTCATTAAGCAATGACATGATACTGTACACTGACTGCAAAGAGTACCTAAGATGGCATTTTCCTAAATTACTTATTAATCTCTATAATTTATAGATTTTCTGGTCTATAACGTGTGATAAAAATAAAGTACACAGTTACTAAAAACCAGGTTCTATTCTGAAGGATCTTGGACTACCCAAGAACTCTTATATTAAATTATTACTTTGTATACTACTACAACATAATTCCAGAGAAAGTAAAGATGCAGAAAAATGGACAAGAAGGTAAATTGTATTACTCCTCTTTACCAATACTGAAAGAACAAGGCATAAATCAAACTCATTAATTTCCAGTTATTCTGTGTTCCAGCATGTGGTTTAGAATCTGCAGGAGCTAAAGAGGAAATGAGAGGAAGAGATTTAGTCAGGAGACAGAAACCAATAGCTGCAGGATGGATGAGGAGTGTCTGAGCAGAGGGAAGGAAAGTCAAGTGGAAATTGTAGAAGACTGAATTTATAAGTACTGGTCCCAGCTTTCAGTTAGGATACCTGGCAAGTAGATGTCTGATCTGAGTAAAAAAAGCACAGTTGCTGTAGGGGGCACTGTCATCCTGGACTTACTCCAAGATCAAGGGAATCGTGAAGAGAGGTTGTGTGAGAACAGAGAAATTAAAATGGGGTCACAGGCAGCTACAGCAGGATCAGGACATCTTGTAAGTTCCACAAACTTATGTCAACTACTGACACAATACAAGTGAGCAACCATTCCTATACTTATTTGTTTTCATACATTTAATAATACACCTAAATGCAGATACAAGTTTCCCTACTGATCTCAGTAAAATAAATATTTATACGCCCCAAGGAAAACTTGTTCTACCAGATGTTACAGTCAGAGTGGTACCATTAAGTATACAGCCATGCACAGCCATGTCACTCTAAATGCACACCATGTGTGCTAGACCAGATTTTCCTGTTCATAGCAGTGCCATTTGTCTTACGACACAGCATAAGCAGTAGGAAAGCTGCAGAAAAAAAAAAAAAAGTAATGGATCAGATTCTAGGTCTATCTAGGCACTATTTCATCTCCAATAAAGACAATAAAATGCATCTGCAACACAAGTAAATAATACTTCAAGTACTCTTTCAATATTAGGTAGTCTGTATTTTGCATACTGGTTAAAATTTAGTACCTTTATATGCATTTAAGCTATTTAAAGCTTAAACTTTTCTTCACAAAACACTAAGTCATCAAACCATGGGAAATGCCACCAAGTTCAATGGGACTATTCAATACAAGCATGTAAAAATAAAATTAATACACTTTTAGCTGACTTGTTAAGTTTTGCTGCACAATCGCAGGAAATATGTAAATAAGTCTTTTTACTGTACTGCCTTCCTGCAGATCCTGATTTACAAGTTATTCTATTTGTCGTCTTCCAACATACTCAATGTCTCCAGTAAACTCTGAAAAACAAATGAGGAAAAGCTTTCATTGATGTGTAAACCGCATATCGGTTTTTTCCTACATGTTAACTGACCAACTTCTGTCACGTTTTTATTAGCGAGTGTAAATTTTGATGACCTAAAGTGCCCGAAGTTTCTTATACGCGAGATTTCACACGTACAGTTAATTTCCCAACGGGCTGTTTCCTGAGGGAAACCCGGGAGCGGGAGCGGGGCAGGATTCCCAGCCGGGACGCCCCGACCGCGCCCTCTGGTGGTGACGGCAGCAAAGGCGCGGGGGAGGTTCCCAGTTCGCACTGGTGCTTTATTCAATGGAAATAATAACAACAATTTTTAAAAAATTACTTTTATCTGCATAGTTTATTATTTACTACTATATTCTTTAAAAAAGCAGACTAAAGTGGAGGTTTCTTGGTTCACGATACAGGAAGAGATTAATAACCAGCAAAACGAACCTATCATATTCAAACCAATATTTAACACTTAATTGATCAGAAGAACTGAGTAGTGTCACACCGTACCATTACAAAGAGAACGCAGCTCTTGTTCCGAGGGCTGCTTTAATTTTTTTCCAAAAGTAAAGGTTACCTTTTCAAGATCTTTGGTTTACAGCATGGCTCAGGTGTGAGTACTTGATCTTCTTTCAATCAATAACTGCAGACAAGCATTCCTCAAAAATGTACAAATACTTATTTGAAAAAAACCCAAGCCAAATCACTGGACGCAAGTGTTCTCTTTTCAAAAGGGACTCTGCTCTCAGCTATGGTGATGCAAATACACACATTCAAAAACAAACCAAGAGGTATTACAGACTTATACCAGCATTGCTATTAACAGAATTTTGTCTTTTGTCTTTTCACTGACATCTCAAAGACTCCTATTAAACAGAATAGAGTCTATAACTTCAAGGAATGATTCAATTAAAAATGTAAGTGCTGATGTTTAGTATTTAGACAGTAGATGAAAAAAGAAAGTTATACTAAAAGAAATATGCAAAGATGAGCAGGTATTAGCTATCAGTTTGTACGGAAAACCAAGAGGACGAATCCAATATGAAATGCATCAGAAACAGTCTATGGAAAGCAGATTTCTAAGTTTCATAAATGAGGCACCCCAAACTGCTGCACCAAAGCACCTACTCAAGGACAAGACTGAAGAAAGCCTTTGAGGAAATAAGATACAGCAGAGCAAAGAAAAAAAAAAGTCAACAATATATCCTTAAAATATTTAATGTACTTGCTTCATGAGCCATGTTAAATGAGACTGTATCAAGTAGATGTCAAAACATATTAATAAGCAAATTGTGACGACCAACACCACAACAGCTGTTTTACTGTAAATCATGGTTTAAATTTTCAGAACATGTTTCTAGTTCTGACAACCATCCTGGCTGTCACCCACTGACAACTGAGGGTAGTGTGCAGGAGTACCTGGGAATAATAAATTTCAAAATCTTTAAAAACAAAAATAAAATGGCTTAAGCAAGCAAGATGATTAGCTGTCTTTTAAATCCACATTACTTGCACATCCTTGACTGAGGAAGCTGATCTATTTCAAAATATCTAGTTAGAAAAGAATTTGGCATTAGCTTTAGCTGTGAGGGAGTTACTCTATTTAATCCATGCTGCTATTGTATCTGACACTACACTCAAGTGACAGCCAAGAAAAGCACAAGCTTTGGGAATGTGCCATAATTCCAATGTACATATACTGCTACCACCAGAAAACTGAATCTAAATAGGGTTGAGTGATAACAAGAACTTGACTTGAACCTAGAGAGTCCCTTGTGACCTACAGATGACAAGGTTTAGTGCACAGACCAGAACCTTTTCCTTTTTGCCCATAAAATAAAGCAAGTATAAACTCCAGATCACAGAACAAAACTGATGAAGAACAGTCATTTCTGACTGAACAAAAACAATGCATATTCTTCAAGCCATGTATGCTCATACAAGACACTTTTTAATAACAAAGCTGCACTATGAAAGGAATGTACATGACACACACAGAGGGTATTGTGAAAAAGCAGTAATTGTAAAAAATTACCTATAAGTTAGCAAAAAACCCCCATCAAACTGCAGATAAAATTCCTTGCAAACATATCATCTTTGGTTATAGAAACAGCAACAATGTAAGAGTACAGAGAAATTGAACACCTATATAGTACAGACATGGGCAACACTGACACAACTGAGTAGTCCCTGTTTTAAAACAGGCAGAGCAAAACATGAAACAATACCGTAAAAAGCTGCAAAATAATAATTGGAAGGCTGGAAAAGTTTCTTATAGAGGGATTTGAGAACTGTAATAAATTACGTAGTATTCAAATCACGTTTCTGTCTTCTTAAGCCCACTGAAATAAGAACCACATCCAAAATGACTTGGCTTTCTCTTGTAGAGAAAGAGAAATCAGATCCAAGAAAGTTAATTTAAAACTCCAAGTAAAATATGTTAATGATTAAATATGAGTTTAAACAAAGAGGAGGAAGTTGATTCTTCAGAGAGATGTAAAGAGAGCGGGAAGCTTGTTTGTATTCTAACTTTGAATATGCATATAAATCAATTCAGTTGATCACCCTGAGATATAAGGGACTCATGCTGAAAAGTAACATGCTCTTCCCTTGTCCTCACTGCAGGCATCTATGAAACAACACTAAAATAATTCAACACAACAGAATTTTGCAAACATTACTCCAGGTTCAGGCAGTAATCAAAACTCTTAAAAGTTGCTATAATGCACAAGGTAACAAACAGCTCAGAAGACCCTGAAATCTGTCAGTGTTGTGACATCCTACTTAACCTGTGGAGCTGAGGAGTTCTGGTTATTGCCTGCTTTCCTTGTTTGCACTACTTGGATAAATGGCTGCTAATTACCTGATTGCCTGATGTATTCTCTCTACCTTGAGTGGCAACTTCTGGAATTGTTCTACACAAAACATTCAGAAGAGATAAAGACGAAAACAGGCATTTTCTTTGCTAAAAATTATATACCAGACATATATGATATATGTATTGACCTTCTTACTCTAGGTCTACGAAGATTATTTTACTTAAATCTTACTGTAGGTTCTAAAACACCTCCCTCTGATGTTGTCTTTGTAACTTACAAGCAATGAAGTGACTGCATTCACTATGTCCCACCTTGCTCAGAAGGGCCTTACTGACAAGCAGGTTTTCTAGCAAAAGAGAAAGGACACTCAACAACTGATACAAGTTATCATTTAAAGTATTAGATTTCAGAAAGTTAAGTGTAAGAAAGTCAAATTCAACTATTCTTCAAAGATTAAGTATTATAAGAATTTCAAGAATTTATGGCCCTTTCTTAAAAAGGCCACATTATGATTTCACAAGATTCTTGTGGTCTTTGGCTTTCCCTCAGATTGAAATACTTTAGGACTACAGGTTTTATGTTTTCCATCTTGAAGACATAGAAATATTTTTTGTCTGTTTCTGGAAGTCAAAAAGACAGCACAGCACTATCCTTGCATAAACTCTTGAAAACATTGCTACGAAACACTGATGGTTGTGTTATGCTCGATGAGCAACATCGAGCATAACACAAAACCTTGTCATCTGTAGGTCACAAGGGACTCTCTAGGTTCAAGTCAAGTTCTTGTTATCACTCAACCCTATTTAGATTCAGTTTTCTGGTGGTAGCAGTATATGTACATTGGAATTATGGCACATTCCCAAACAACATAACATGTGTTATGCTCGATGAGCATAACACATGAGTAGCTTTCACAACACTCACAAGTCTGAAGAAAATCCAAGATATATAACCTGCATTTTACTATTCCCAAACTGTTTTATACTCCAAAATAGAAACAAAACTCGTCATAGTTACCTCTAAGAAACAAACGCTTTACAGAACCCAACAACTATCCAAACAATTAAAAGATACAACGACAATTTAGTTTGCTAAAAAAATACTGGTTTACTGTTAAGTTATAAATTCATTAACCTCTTTAGTACTTTTTTTTTTTTTTTACAGTGCAGCTACAACACAAACATCTTCATGGGTGCAGTTCAATCCACCTTCTGACGTCGCACTTTGCTGTAGAGCAGAGAGGGCAGCCCATGGCCCAATCTGCTCTGTACTGAAGGCTTCAGGTCCCTGTGGGCCAAATGCTGCAATATCACAGAACAGCAGTGCAGAAAGCCAAGTGATGAAACGCCACGGAATGCCTGACCCACTCTAAAATAAACTGCAGAGAAATGTTCAGACCGCACTTCAGCAAAGAGAGTGAACATGACTGTTTCTCACAGAAAACTTACTGTGTGCAGAGTTGCTTGGTTAAGCCAATAATGCCTCATTGAAGGCATGATCAGTTTTCCTGCACACAACAAATGGATTTAGTTCAGACTTACAATTCTACGTGGAACTATGCCACAATATTTCAGCTTTGCACTGAGTTTTGGGGGAGCTGAGAGGTGGTGGTTTTTTTGTTTTAAAGAACATGAAGATATTTCTACTTTTATGCATAGCCCAAAGATCACTACCCTCTTTCTAATCTGAACTCTCAGATCTAAAGCATTAACTAGAGACCTTCTGATCAGGACCCATTTGTTTGAAGTGTGCATTAACAACAAGTTGTAACGCATATACAGGAAAAAAGAGCACTGCTTCAGAGTCCCTTCAATTCAGCAGAGTAAGCAAAATACTACATAAACACTGCTTTAAATTGTGCACTAAAAGAGAGGAGGTAGCAGTAAGACACTAATGTATATCCAGGAGTTAACAGTTGGGGGGGGGTTCTCCAGTACAATAATTTAAAAAAGAAAAAAGGAAGAAAACAAAACCAAGTCAAAACACAAAACTGCTGAAATCTGTAATAGTCCTAAAAATGTTAAAAGTATACTGTGTTGACAGGCATGAAATTACTCTATTTCTCCAATACCATAACAGTATTTTCAGACTATGTTGCAGCTCTGTAATTAATAAGCCGTTTTATCAATTATGCCGTAAACAACTTCTACTCTGACATGTAACACTTCTGTCTCATATAAACAAGTGAACAGGAACCACAAAAAGGCTGTTACCATTTTGCAGCATCTGTATATTGTCAAATACTTAAGTATTTTTCAATGACCAAAAAATGGACAAGAAGGTAAATTGTATTGCTTCTCTCTACAAATACTGAAAGAACAAGGCATAAATCAAACTTATTAATTTCCAGTTATTCTGTGTTCCAGCATGTGGTTTACAATCCTGTGCTGGAGGAGTTTCAGAAACTATATAAACGCCGCCCTGAAAGTGGAAATTAACACTATCACCACAGCGCACGCTGAAATAAGTGACCCGGCAGTGCCTCGCCCATTACCCCACCTTCCATTCTAACAAGAGGAGGGAGGGCACGTCCTCTCCCCTCACGGCAAAAAAAAAAAAAAAACAACCAAAAAAAAACCCCAAAAAACAAAACCAAAAAAAAACCCAACAAAACCCAAAGAAAACAGAGTGAGAAAGAGCCGAAAACGTCTCTGAAACCCACAGGGCACAACTCGACTCAACGAGAACCGCGAACTCCCGGGAAAACCTAGACCGCACATACCCGCCCCGCAGCACCTCCCACAGCACCTCCCACCGCCCCTTCGCCCCGCCCGCCCTCCACTCGCGGGGCAGCTGCGCACGCGCAGAGACACTCCCGCCCCTCGCCCCATTGGCCGGCACCCCATTGGCTCCCCGCGCGCCCCGCCCCGCGCGCCCCGCCCCGCCCGCTGCCACCCCCGCGCAGGCGCAGTCGCGGCCGTTTCGGGAAGGTTCTGTGTGGCTCCGGCCCGCGCCGGCTCCGCCCGGGGGATCCTGTCCGGGTACGGGCCGCCCGCAGCCCCGCTCCTCCCCGCCCCGCCCCGCCACCGGCTGCAGCCCGCGCCCTTCCCCTCACAGCCCGCCCGCCTCCCTCCACAGCCGCCCGCCCGCCCCCCGCAGCCGGGCCGCAACCTCCCCCCGCCCCGGTGTCTCTTGTTTGTCCGTGCCCCGAGCTCAGCCGCTGCCGAGCCCCGGGCCGGACCCGGACCCGGCGCTGTCCCGGGGACATGCGGCGGTGAGGGATATGCGGCGGTGAGGGACAGCTTCACGCCGCCCGTAGCCTGTCTCTGGAGCGGCGGAGATGGGGCAGCGCCCCTCGCCCCGCGCTCTCCGCCCCGGCCCCCCCGAGGGCGGCGGGCCCCGGCGGTGCCCGGGATCCCGCGGAACCGGACCCGTCCAGGTCAGGGTGGGGCAGGGCACGGTCCTTCCCTCGCTGAGGTGCCGGCCTCGCCTCTTGCAGCTGCCTGGAGGTTCTTCTCGTTGAGACGAGTTCTAACTGGGAGCGCAGGGGCGGGACAGACCGCTCCGAGCCGCCGGAGCGGGACGGAAGGGGCTGCCAGGAGGATCTTCGTCCTTGCAGCGCTGCTGCCAGTTAGGAACCTGCCGCCTCTCCTCTCTTTCTTGTGATCTCCAGGAGAGGAGAGGTGAGTTGTCCTTCGCTCTTGTCGTACTTTAGCAGTGGAGAAATAGGCTAGCTTGGAAGGTGCAGAACTTGTTCAGGATGGCTTCAAGCCCCAGCTGACTGCTGGGTTTATTTTACTCGAGTCTCAGCCCTGTAAAAAGGCCCACTGATGGAGAAAGAGATTAGCACCGTGTTAACTGCGCGGTTCTCTCTCCTTTGCTGCAGTGCCCACTTTCACCGCTGCCTCCTGCTCTGCCTGCTCCTGCTTTCAGCATGGTAAAGAAGAATACTATCCCTGATGGGTAAGTATCCTTCACACTAAGCAAGAGGCAGGAGCGGGCACAGCTCTGCCCACAGAGAAGGGGCACTGATTGCCCCAGGCGCTTTCTTGCCTCAAGCAACCTCACCACCTACAGCCAGGTAAGGTAGGTATCTTCTCCAAGACAGGAACAGCCCAGCCATTCATCCCCCAGGTGAGTATAATGCTCCAGCCTGTCTGTGAACACTTCTCCTTCGTCGGCCAAACACAATCCCTTCTTCCTAATCTTCTTACCCCTAGTGTTTATTTACTGGGGAAGTGGGAGAGTAGTCCATACTTCTGACTACTTGGACATTTGCTGTTAGGTGTGGAGGAAGAGACGATAAGATGGGAGCAGGTGATTGCATGCATAAGATCAAGGCATATGTTCATGAATTCAGGTCCAGAAACATCCTGCATTTTTCTTTTTAAAAAGAGGACAACGAAAGTGTTGTATCAGCAGAAATAATCATTAAAAAACTCCAAATGCACTATGCAGGCTTTCTGATCACTTGATTGGGAGTGCATATGGGGACCACAGAATGACCTCATTTAAAACAGATACAGTTCTATTCTTCAGCTCTAATCAAATAAACAAACAAAGAGGAAGTCCAAGTTTAGAATTTTAACCCATGTGTTACTGCTGACATCAATACAAACTTTTTGGATAGGAGAGCATGCTGAGGTATAAAGGTACACAGTAATGGGACAATAACTTGCAGTTTATACGTTATTTGAGGAAAGATTGACATTATCCTGGTTTCTGGGTAAGTGTTAAATAGGTTTATTAAGAACATTCTTAGGAGGAGCAATAAGATAGAAAAAGCATGAGTTCCTGTAATATGGGTTGTCCTAAAAGCAATAAATAGAAACACGAGATGAACAAAATTTAAAAAATAACTTCAAAAATTTGAAGTTTTTTTCTAGATGACAAACTCAGGGATTAAAATTAGAATAACATGTAAGAAAAGCTATTTAAGCATGTCTTTCTCTGAAAGTTTCTATGAAATTTCAGTTAAATTATTGACAAAGTTGAGTAAAGTGGGCAAGTAGTGGTGCAGAAATCCAGAAAGAATTAACTGTCCTTGTTTTCTCCATACATGGAAATTATTACTAAAACTTTGAGAATCAGGTGCTCATTTCTCCCTTCTTATCTCCCCTTACATCTGAACTGGAGCCACTTTCAGGCTGCATGGATTTTTTAAGTATAGAAGAAGCAGAGGACTGTTTTTTCAACTTCTGTAACTGGAAACTAACACTTTCAAGGAGAGAAACAGCTACTGTCAAGTATTTGGTTATAAAGTTAGTATTACCATCTGACAAAGTGCCTGATACTGAAGTGCTTTTAGCTTCTCCAGATACTTACCTTTTTATACTACTAAGAAATCAGGCTGGACATCCACAGTATTGGGGGTTTGGGAATAAAGAAGTTTAAGGAATTGTCAACCCACTGGTCTCATGCAACAGGATATTGATGCCATCCTTGTGCTAGCACAACATGTTGTTGTTCTCTGTGAATTTAGTAAGCCAGGAAACCATAGCAGTGAACCCTGGAAGGAACTAAGGTGATCCTGCACATGCAGTTTACTGGCCCCAGAAATAGTTGTTGGCAGAAATGAGATTGTGGTACACTGTAGCATAAGGACAAGTCCAGACAGTTCAGACTGTGGAACCACAGCCTCAGTCATATCATCTTGTTATAACAGCAGTAGGTCTAACAGTGACACTTCTGATTTAATGCTACTGCAAGAGAAACAGTGGAATAGATAGTGACACTACATGTAGCCATTTTTTAAGATTGTCTTTTTGTTATTGCCTCAATTCTTAACACTTTTAATCCAAGTTTCATTATGCTAATTAAAGCAATACAATAATTTTGAGGTCTCAGTTAAGTTAGTAGGTAAGAATAGTGCAACTATGGATCAGGCTCTGAGCAACTTGGTTTAGTGGAAGTTGTCCCTGCCCACAGCAGGAGGGTTGGAGCGAGATGATCTTTAAGGTCACTTCCAACCCAAACCATTCGATGGTTCTGTGATAATGGAAAGTGTTTCTTTCTTTTCCCAGTAATGTCTTGGAGCAGAGCTGTGGTGTACAGTGTCCATTGCAGTCTCAAACCTAGAAAGTAGTGCTGGTGAACTAATTTTTAGCAAAGTGAGACATCAGTATAAAAGAGGGATCCAAATGACCCCTTGCTCTGGCATTTCCACCGTGGAGTCAAGTTCTGGTTCTTCACGGTGTCTGAAATGGTATAATTCTTCAGTGGTTGTAGACTATGATGTTTCAGTGGAGAACTAGACAGTAAAAGGAGTCCAAGTTGCATAACAAACCATTAAAAATACTGTGATGTTTTTACATATTTATACACTTCAGCATCCAAAATCCTGCTGTGGGTATAATTACATAAAATCAGATTCAGTTCTGAAAAGCATCTGCAGAATTGTCACCTTCTGACATGTTACCCTTGAATGGTGTAAAAAAATACTGAGTGGGATCTTTTTGTTACAAGGAGAAAGCTGAATTATTTTTGCCTAAGCACCATAAACAGACTTCTTAACTGAAGTTCTGTGCAGACTTAAAGCATCAGCATTTTTCATTTAGACAGGGATATTAAAGACTGTGGTGTAAAGGGTTGTGCATGTTCCACGGTGGGTGGGAGAGAAGGGTTACCATAATGTGAGAGTTTATTTGTAAAAGTGCTTCATACCATCAGTATTGAATCTGGTATCTATGGAGGTATGGAAGCCACTTGGCACATAAGGCTGTGTTTATATCATGCAGTGTCAGTAGCCAAAAAAAAAAGAGGTTCCAAGTAGTGGTTTCTAAATGATCTTGCTACAGATTACAGTATTTCAGACTTGAATTTTTCTACAGTTAGAATAATTATTCCTTTTGAGTGTTTGGGAATTCAGTTTCCCAGGTAAGTTCTAAACTTATAACTACTTCTCAATGAGAGATGCTCATGAGAGGCTCAAGAATTGTCGAAACTCTTGAATTGTTGAGCATAGCTTCAGATAGTGCTCTCTGAACGTAGTTCTCCACCCAGTGTAGCTTTTGAGTATTGTATACCTGGTTACACTGGTTTAGTAATGCTGATTAACTATTAGATGAAAATCATTCTGAATGGATGCCTTAAATTCAGTACTAGTTTCTCTTACTCTGGAAGAGTGGAACACATTATTGGCTTTAGAAAGACCAATGAGATTCAGCTGTTTGCTGTGAAGAACTTGTAGGGTATCTGTTGACAGTTTCCTGTGCTTTATATTTTTATATGACTCCATCACTGAGATCTGACAAACTAAAGACATGAAACTTTAAAATTATTTTCAATTCAGTGGTTCCATTACATTGTAGCTATGAATTATTTTAGGGCTTTCTTATCTAGCTTGCCATTAAAAATATACATAGTATCTTTATGGGGAATATACTGTATTTCTTTAAAAATCACTAGAAAATAAATGGCAAGGTATCCATTTCAATGATTCATTATGAATATCAGTAAAATACATAATTATTCAACACAATTTTGAAGTCTATTTGAAAAGTTTATTAATTTGATAAGAGCATCATCAGTAGTTAAAATAAATCTTACTATGAATCAGTTCTAAAACATAGCAAATTATACTGGAAATTAAAGCTTCTGCATGACCTTAACAGTAATGTTACACTAAAATATGAAAAAACTGTGTGTTCCAAAGCAGATAAAATATGCAGCTGTGTGCAATCCATACTCAGTCAGCTACTTCATGTCCAGATTGTTTTTCATTCAGGTCTCTGTCAGCTCTTAGTCACTGGTACAGGAGGGATGATGGTGCCAAGTCTTGCAATAACACCTTTGACTCCTGCCTGCCTTCTTTCCACCTGTATTCAAGCAGGGCACAAACTATGTATTAAAATTCTCATTTGTACTTGTTAAAATGTTTAGTTATGTCTTTGCTCTTGTAAATCCTGTTTATGTGACTACCTGCTTGCTGCTCGTCTCTGATAATTTCTGCCTTTTATCCAGACTTATTCTGTAAGAGTTTTACTTTCTTTAGTCTGGGTCACCTGTTCCTTTGTTGACAACAGAACAAACTTGAATTTATTTCCTTAGCTAATCTTTGCTTAATTTCAATCTGCTGGGTTTATTTTGAGGTAATTTTTAGTTCTGCAGCAATATGCTGAAATTTCCTTTTTAAATATTTTTGAAGATAACATGGAACACATACCCTTTATATTTTTGATGAAGAATGCCTTCTGCTCATTTCCTACCGGAGAGCTGTCAGCAGCTTTTCAGTTTCTTGCTGATTTTGCGGATTTTTTTTCTGGTAGGATTTAAATGGCTTTAAATACAAGTGAATAAACCCCCAAGTTTATTAAGGTCTGGCAACAAACTCTGTAATCCTGGGGCATTGTTCTGTCAGTCCCCTAATATGAAAAAAGTTCAGAATTTTTACAAAGCCTTTTTTACATTACTAATTAAGGAAAATAAGATTTTAAAGCCCTTTTTTGATCATCTCTTATTAAATTCTAAGTGCTCCCATTTATGATAATTACGGTTGATTTCCATTCATACTTTTCCATGAGAAAGCAGGTTAAAACAGCACTGAATTTCTGGTCTTAATTGATTCATACACAATTTATATATCGTGAACAGGAATAAATGGAACATAGTCTCAGATTTTTGTTTTCATGTTTTACAGCAAGTGTACAGCTACCAGACTCCAAAGTTTAGAGTCTTGAAAATTCACTTAGGAAGACTTGTCAAGTCGGAACACTTCTATAATACACAGTATGTTATTTGTAGAGGACTGGTTTTGTTCCCTAGTTGCAATTACAAGATACAAACTTCCTGCAAACATGTAGAATTTAGTAAAAGGTTTTACTGCAAATACCTCTCAGTGATTTCATCTCTAGCTCACCTTTACACCTTCTTACTTTGTATCTGCCTTCTACACAACTGCTGTTTGCAACAACCTTCCTAACAATGAGTTATTATTACTCCTTTGTTATTTCATTTGTTTTCTATTAAACTGAGCATCTGTATGCCTACACTGTGAGCCTTGATCTATTCTTTACCTCATGATGAAGATAAAAGAGATAAGTTAGTGCTAAAGACATGGATGTAGTAAATCATAAAATGGTCACCATGCCGTGGGTTTCCTTTGTTAGCTCCAAGTATCTGTGAATCGTGATGTTATTATTTATATACTATGACAAGTATAATTATGGATATTTCATTGAGAATTTTGCCAGCCAACTTCTAGTTTTTGTTCTGATATGGGAATTGTGAACAAAGCAAAATAATCAGTGGTTAGAATATTTTAAAATGAAGTATTCAGTTTATTTAGTAAATGATGTGGTTTTATGGAAATCAGAAGGGAATATAGAAATTGTTATGCTGCCTTTAAAGGGAGATATTAATTCAAACGTTAATTCCGAAAATTGTAAGTGAATGAACACCAGTGTTAAAGAATCTAGTGGAAATGTTTTGTATTTTAATAGCTGAGGTATTAGCTGAAAATGCAAAAAGGCTGTCTAGATTTTAGGTCGTTCAGCTGCATCATCTGAGGTTATAGAGATAATTTGCCCTTACATAAGAAGAGAAGTCCTAAATTTAGTAAGTAACCTCTTTGAAGGTAAAATTGATCTGTTGATTAACTTGTTTTCCTCTTCAGGTAATCCTTTTCATATTCTTTTAAAAAATGGAAATCTCTGAAATGTGATGTATCAAGAGCTTTTTCAGTGCAGTGTAGAACCTGTGAATACCAGTTCTTTGTGGTCTTGGAATTAGTAGTGGTTTAGAGTGTTGTAACAAACCTTCATAATAGTAGGTCATTTTTGGTAAGTTATGGTGTGATGGAATATTCTCTGTATTTTTCAAAGTGCCAAGAGAAAGTGCAGTTGAGAGTGTTTCTTTGAAAAATAAGCATATTACAAAGAAAACACATTTGCAAAATATAAATTTATATTGTTAATGAAAGAAAACTTCACATTTGTCAATCAAATGACTGATGCACGCATATGATAATTTTATAAGGTGTTTGATTCAACAAAGTTGAAAAATGTCCATCAACTATAACACTACTTTTTTACCTGTTGAACCTTACACATCTGCTTTGCTTTATATTAGTTCTACTTGTTGTAAATGCTGTCCTGCCATTAGGAATTTTTTGGAAGTTGAAGATGAAGGAAGAAAAAGACTGTTTTCAAATGTCCTTGAAACCACTTCATGGAATAATTGCAGATTTGGAGACCTAATTATAATGTATAATAACAGCAACTTTTATGTGCTTTGTGCTGCAGGTGTCTTCTGATGAATCATGCAACTTGAAAATATTTAGAAATAAATATTTGTTTCATTACAGATGGAGGAGTTTGACACCAGTTGGACAACCTATACCAGGAACGAGATTTATTGCATTCAAAGTACCTTTAAAGGGGGTATGTATAAGAATTAACTATAGATTGGTTGTACTAGATAAACTGGAAAAGTAATGAAAAATAGCATGAATGTTCATCCAAACTTTGAAGGAAAATTTTTGAAAAATAATTTATTTGAAAAATAATAAAAAGATTTAGCCTTTTCAGTAATCTGCTAGGGGCTTCTTAAAAATATTTATTTTTTCTATTTTTTTTTAATACTTGCTGTTACTCTTTTTATTTATCTTTTAAAAATCAACAAGTCAATCAATCAGCACCATTCATTTCATCACTAATAAGTGGCCTAAATTCATAATCTTATATAACATCTTTTTATGGCTGTTGTAAGAAATTACATGGAAGGGGCTATGATATGAAAAACAATCTAGGCATTGTAAGCCAAAATACAATTTTATGGAAATCAAGCAGTTGCTAAAGGATACCAGCCACTGCAGAACTTCTAAATAACAGATCCAGATTGCCAATTTCATAAGCAAAAAGCTTTAGCAATCTGGAGCAATGTAGTATATTTAAAAAAGAAGTCTTCATAGATTTCTTTTATTAATGTGTTAGTATTTCCTTTAAAGTCTTACTAACATCTTAATCTGCTAAATACACTGAGTCAGGTCTTTAAACTCTCTGATTATAAAAAATGTGGAGGCTGACTTGTTTTGACTGTTCAGTACTTTGGTGCCCATGCCTCTTTGGAGTCATAGGGAAAATTTGTCCTATTTGCCTTTCTGTATAAATTAACACAAGTGCTGTATAAATTAACTCTTACAGGTCCTTGCTTTAGATACAGAGGAAGTAAAAGTTTCTAATTGCTTTTGAAGTTCATTGCTTTGACATAACCTTAGCAGTTAAGAGTAAATATTCTGTCTAAGCTGTTGTCTACAGATTGCACTCTAGTATTCACACAAAAAAGTTTTGGTTCTTTGGCTATATTCATACACATTTTATTTTCAGTCACCATTCAGTTCACTTTTGTCAGCAAAGACTGAAGTGGAATGCTTGCAGGACTTGCTTCCTGCACCTTCTTTTACAGCTTTAGTATCATGGTTTGGTTCCTTTGACACCAAAGATCTCATAGTTAACATTGGTCTTGTTCTTCACAGTACAGATGGACTGTACAGTAGTCGTGTGTCTTTCTACCAAGACCTCCAGTGAACAGATCGAATCGTGAATATAAAATCCAGAGATTTATAATTGGCTTCTTTACTATTGGGTTTTTTGAAAGATTTTTTGCATCATCAGCTCCTGTAATTCCACTTGATCCAGCGCTTGATCTATGCAATTTTTGCATAGATTCACTATTGTAGGCAGGATTTGTTCAGTGCATATGTATTTCCAGTTCCTGTCACTCCAGCTTTCAAAGGAAGATATGTTATTGCTCACTTTACTTTTCCCTGTAGTTCCACTGATAGTCTGGAAGAAGCTACACCAGAGATCATAAAAAATCATTGTCAGAGAGTGTTCATAGCAGTATATCACAAGTAGGCACTTATGTCAGTGTGTTACTCCCTTTCAGTCCTACTGATCTCATGGGGCATAGATCTCTGTTCTGTGAAGCTGTCTTTGAACTTGGCCAGATATAAAGTCTGATACCCAAGAATGCAAAATCTCTTAACATTTCTGTCCCTTCAGTTTGTTCTGTCTCAACCATGCAAGACAGAGAAATGACAAGTCTCCCAGTGACCATGTGCTTGAAGCTCGTGGAGTTTGTGGCAGAATACACATAAAATGTGTAGCTGGCTAGACTGGGGTGTCTTTGCAGAGGGTAGTAGTCAATAAATCTGTCTGAAAATGCTGAAGACCTGATGGGTCATCATCTGTCAGAAGTATTAAGCTGGTGGTACAGACCTCTTAAATATGCAACAGTTTTCTTATTTGCTACTGATTAGGAAATTGATGATTGGTGATTTCACCCAAAGGGAGAAAACATATTTTCAGAATTTGAAGACTCAAGGGTTATTGTCATAGCAGAAGATGTGCTGTTAGTAAAGACTTCAAGATCATGTGTTTACCTGAAAGGATTTTCTATCCCTCCTTTCAGATCATCTTTATAGTGCTAACAGTAACATTGTAGTGTAGTAAGAACAGGGCAGGTTCTTTCCCATGCCATTAGAAGGATTTTTAGAATTGATAGAGATTTCTCTGATTCTCAAAGCCCAGTTAAATACCTCAAGTACTGAATATTCAGCAGAAGTTTTTCAAAAAATTCCAAAAAGCCTTTCAAAACATAGTATTTCATAACACATTTGACTGTTTACCTAATCAAACAATATGTTTGGAGAACCTTATTTTTGTAAATTACATTCCTCCTCAGTTTGTGTGGCTTCACATAGTAAAAGTTCTTTAATATTCTACTATAGACCTTTCGCAGATTCACCTTTTGTCACCTCAAGATTGTTAAGTTCAGTTTCAGATTCTACTAAAAGTCACTGCTGAATAGTGGTGAGACAACTGACTCATGTTCATTTTGTTTAAACTTCCACAACTTCCACTGTTTTTTCAGCAGTGCACAGGTGTCTGAAATACATAGGACCAAATACTTCATTATATGCTTTCTACCCTTCTCCTTTTAGCTTAAGCTTCCTAACCACATACAAGTTTTGACAGGACTGCCCTGCTGTTTCTTCTTTAATTTGTTTTCCTGTCTCTGTTTCCAGACTCGAGACAAGTGCTTGCTAGCATTTTAGATTATAGTCTGTACAGTCAAAACAAAAAATGGTTAGTTACCCTGTAGCATCTGTGGTTCTAAGAAGTATGTGGTCTGTGGCTGCCTTCCTTTCCATTAGTTCTGAGTCCAGTCTGCTTGAATTTCTTGTTGACAAAGGAACTGACAGGTGGTTGAGGCTGCTGCATCTTTTGCCACTGTCTTTATTGGTTCTGGCTGAGCCTATGTCAAAAGGCTCTCACAATGGACAAGTGCACTGTTCACAGAAAATCCAGTCTTGAGTATATGAGGCATTTTCACACCTAAAGTGAAGAACACATTTCAAAAAACACAGCTACAATAGGGTGAGTAAACATTTTTCTCACTGTTTCTATCAAATGAATTATTCATTATCCACCAACATGCAGCTTTCTTAGTCACAGTATTTTAGTCATATTAAATATTTCCCAGTGCTAAAAGACATGCAAGTACACTGTCAAGAGATGAAGCAGGGATAAAAATGTCTGCACAACATTTGTGGGAAGACAGTTAAAACCTTTAGAAATGAGATCTTGTATCACAATTTTTAATGTTTTATGTGAAATACATTTAATTTTGAGTTACTGTGCAGGACAGAGTTTTTGGGGGGAAGTGGATTGTGGTGTTTTGCTTTTTACTGATGTTTAGTTACATAAAAATCAGTATATACATGATATATTTTGCAGAATTTTTGTGTCTATGAAATTAATGCTTATTTTAATAATGTTTGTTAACACTGTACAAATTGAAATGCTCACAGTTTCTTGCATATTCATCTGAATAGAAATACATAAAAAAATCTTTGCTTTCTTTTTAATTGATCTCTTTTATCTGTATAATACATTGATGTGGTTCTGATATTTAAAGAGTTCCTTTCAAATACTGATGTTTCCTAGTACTCATTATAACAGCTGAATATTACAAATGTCTTGTTATTAGAATGTAAAAAGAAAATATTTCTTTTCCATTTTCTTTGTAGGCAATTAACCAGAGGCTCACCCCAACCCAGAAATTTACACCAAAAGACTTAATTGCTGCAATGAAAGCCCTAAATGTGGAGCTTGGATTAATTATTGATTTAACATATACTACCCGATACTATGAAGTTAAGGTAATAAAAGCCTAATAAAAATGTAAAATAGTTTCTGCAACTTGTGTTTTGAAGTGTTTACATGTTTGCTTACCTTGAATTGGAATAGACAAGTGTGCTATCTAGAATAATTTTGTGTCTCCAATAGAAAATAAATGTTTTATCACAAAGGAAATAACTGCTTTTCCCAGCTAGTTGCATTTGTGGCTTATTTGTATTATGGTAACTGAGTATTGGGTAAAGACTTCAGTGCCAAGCACTACAGAAAAGGTGCAGAAGAGTTACACTCTTTGTTCTGAAGACATTCTCATTTATTCCTAGGGTCTTTTTTTACTAATCCTCAGTGGAATTCACTAAGAAGGTGTACATTTTTAAACTACTTTCTCAATTTCAAAATTTTTACCAGTATAGTCCAAACAGTTGTGATTAATCAGCCTCCTACTGAAAAGGAGAATAAATGGTAGTGTTATAACTGAATGCTGATCTTTGAATGTACATGGGCTCTCTGTATTAAGGGGGTGAATATGTGAGTAGATGTATGATTGTGGGTGGGAGGGACAAATACTGCTAATAATTGTAAAATGGGTTAGAATGGAATTACAAGAATCTACTCTCTTTAGTTATGTGCTGCCTTGTTAACAGGGATAAATAAATCTTCTGTAGGAACTGTTCTTTGCTTGAGATCATCTTTAATGTAGAAATGTCAATGGTATTTTCTCAGGCCATATCTCTATAGAATTGTGTCAAGTTTGTTTTCACTTTCTGTTCAAGGTTTGAACTACTGGTTTACATTGGCATTGTGTTAGATACTGCTTATGGTTTTTCATTGATACAAGATTTGAATAATGTTTACTATTGTTTTTTAACTTTTTGTTGCTAGGATTTACCTAAAAGTGTGCAGTATAAGAAACTTTATACTGTTGGACTTGAAGTCCCTGATAATGCTACTATTCTACAGTTCAAAAAATGGGTCAGAAAATTCCTATGGGAAAATGCAGGAAATGGTAAGTATCAGCATCCTATGCTATAAAAAACCTCAGTATTTTATTTTGGTGCTAACTGTATCATTTACTAATTTCAATAGATATTTATGAAACTGGGGACCTCAGACTTTCCACAGCAAGTCCCACTTTATTATCATAATAAGATCCATTATGTGAACCACTACCTATCTTTTATGCAACCACAACAAGTCTTTTTCAAACATGACAAGTAACTTAAATGCCCTTCCAAGTAGCATTATGTTTGTGTTGTGTGTCAAAGTAACTGCAACAAGGCCTTCATGTGTCTGACCCAAATTGTCCCCCACCAGCTGAGTGCTGTAGCTGCCAGCCCCTGATGGATGTTCTAAATAGCCCCTAGTCTCTCTGATGCCTCTGGGCACTGACACGTGTGAGCAGCTTAAGTCCATTTAGTCTGATGTAGTGGTTTTTTGATTTTTGAGTCCATTATTGCCCTCATATCTGAACAATTCCTGAAAATCTTATTACAGACACAGTGTCAATGTTTCCACAGCGTGGTGTGGCTCTGCTGCTGTTTCAGTGCTTATGCAACAGGGCAGTTCTTGCTGAGATTGTATAAGTTGCTTTTTGTGAAAACAAAATTTTGCCACAGTGTGTTTGCAGCTTTTAGACTCTCACTTCTTTTGGTAGTGATTCTTTGTAGGCAGATTTTACCTGTGTGTTTATCCAATATTGGTGGATCATTCTTTCAAGCTTTTTCATGCTGCTTGCTGTGCTGACTTTGGCATTTTCTGTGAGAAAGTAGAGAAATTAACTGCCCAAGTGCATGCAGTGTTTGCTGCAAAGCATTACTGGGGTTTTGCTGTGAATGGTCAACTCTGCTTTCTGAAAGAGCACTGGCATAAATTTCAGGTGTGAGAGCCTGAATTAGAAGTAATGGAAAAATTGAAAGGTAAAAGAAGAATCCTTTGTCCTTGCTCAGAAAGTTAGTTTGTTACTTCTTCCTTTGCTCTTTTTTGGCTTAAGGAAATTACTTGGTGTTTATTAGTTTTCCATTGTTTTGATCTAGTGATTTTTTGTGTGTGACAAAGAATAGTCTGTGTTTGAATCTAATATTGAGAGAATCAATTCCTAATTTGTTACTGGACAATGACCCTGCAGTTACAGTTAGTAAGAGCATTTTGGCAGAGTTTATGTAACTTTTGAGTTGGGAGAACTTTCATTTTTATGGTAACTTACTCCTCATAATTTGGCCTCTGTTTTAGAATACCCCTAAAATATCTCAGGATTTTTCTTACAAAGACTTTTTGAGAAGTTGGGTTTCTTTAATGTTTGAACTGTTAGGACATCAGCTTACAGCGAACTTATATGGCAATGTGACTGTCCTGATTTGTGGCAAACAGTTATATTTTTTCTCATTCAAAAATTTATCTAAGTCCTGTTTCAAAGACTGTTTGTCAGTACTGTCTCTGTCAAAACTTTGTTCTTCTGTTGACGAAAGGTTTTCTTCTAAAATCTACCCTAAAACTCTCAATCAGTTAATATGCGTTTATTCTCAAGCCAGCTTTGCCCTTTAAGTATCGTTGTTCTCCATTCCCATTATTACATTCAGTAGCTCAGATTTGTTTTTACAGACTAAATCAGACAAGCTTCCTTCTGTGACCATCATAGTAGTCCTTTCTCTACATATTTGATTTTTTTTATTACATTTGAATATGAGTATAAATAGTCTAGATGAGGTTTTACCAGCATGATCATATTAGTGTTTCCCTATTTCTGTTGGAAATACCTCATTTGAAAAACCCTAGTAATAGTAAGTTGTTCTACTTTTCAACCTTTAACTGATTAGCATAATCTTTTCAAAAAAACCCAAGATTTCTTTAGAGATTACTGGTTCTCCTTTCATACTCCAAGGCATTTCATACTTCCAGGTGCTTTATGTATAAGTTAAGTTCTTCAGTTTTACATTTGCTTGTTTAGATTTGCTTTCAGACCCATATTTCTTTTATTCTTCTCCTGTTACTGCAGTTATGGCTGAGGCCAGGTGCTTTACATGTCATCACTCTTCCTTTTTTCCTACATTCTGCAGAGTCAATCTCAGTCTTCACAGGTTTGGAAATAGTGAGCTAACTGCTGCTAGATATTCATCATGAAGCCTGTATGTATCTATTGTTTTACAGGCGTGACAGTATAATTTTGTAAATAGCAAGCATTATTTATCATTACTTCTCTAGAAAAATAGAGATTTTTTTTGTATTTAACTATTAAAGACTGTTTTCCTTTTTGATAGAGAAGCTCATTGGCGTTCACTGCACTAATGGAATTAATAGGACTGGCTACCTTATATGTAGGTAAGGTTGTATAAACACAGAAATCGTTGTCCACAAAAAATAGCATCCTTATATTGTTCTGTAATCCCTTTGGGACAATAATATAATCATATTTTTCTTCAGATACCTCATAGACGTTGAAGGCTGGGATCCAGAGGCAGCAATCCAAGGTATTTATATAGTTTGAACTAAGGCACGTGTCAGGTTGTACTTCACAACTACTACAATTGTACTCACAA
Organism: Lepidothrix coronata; assembly: GCF_001604755.1. NCBI lineage: Eukaryota > Metazoa > Chordata > Aves > Passeriformes > Pipridae > Lepidothrix > Lepidothrix coronata. The sequence continues at coordinate 8,245,516 of NW_016690188.1, forward strand.
ATACTACAATTCTGGTTTAGTATCTTTTCAGTAATTTCATGTGCTGGCTTACATAGAATATTTTTTCTGACTTGATTCTACTCCAAGCAACACTTGAGCATTAGCAAATTGACAGCATTGGAGGAGTATGTTTTAGCTGCTTTAAATCTTTTTTTTTCTTTTCACTTGAAAGGGTTTCCAGTCACAGTTTACTACTACTAGTTTCAGTTGTTTAAAAAAAATGCTGCAATGATGCCAGCTTGCTAAAGTATTAAATACAAGTTAGAATTGTTTCAAATTCAGCATCTCATGGCGAACAGAAACTTGCCTTTCGCATTTCTCAATTTGAGCACATTTCATTAGACTGTATTTTTTTTTTTTCCCTTTAGCTTTTGGTGATGCCAGAGGTCATCGCATGGATGGTCTGGTGTATCTCACAGACCTCAGAACACAACCAATGCGAAGGTAAACGCTTTTAGTGGTGTGCTTAAGATTGTATGTCTCATGGTATTTTTAAAAGTTCACTTCAGGTCATAAGTCAAAATTCTGTCTTAAACCTTTAATATGCAACTACACATGGATTGTAAAATATATATGTAGTTGTATGTGTTTTGTCATATGAATAACATGAAGTGCAGTGTACTTTATTCATCTTTTGAATTTCTGAGATTCAAAAGATTGTTTTTAATCTGACAACTACTATTGAACATTTCTGTGGTTTTATCATATGTGACAGGTGTATTAAGTCTGTATTCTTTCATTACAAGCGGAAAGGAGCCATTGCAGAGATGTCTTTATAAGCTCTATGATCTGCCTGCTGTTCTTGGCATTGTAGAACCAGATATTTAAAAAAAAAAAAAGAACTGTTTTACGAATAAAAAAGTATGAGAAAGTGGAAGATTGTTCTCATCTCCTCCATTCATAGTAGTTGTATCGTTTAAGAATTTTATGCTTATCTCTTAGGAATAGCTGACCTTTCCATCTTCCCAAGGTATTTGTGCCAGTGATACCTTATAGCAGTAAACTGATTTTAAAATGAATACCTGACTGATTTGCATCTTTTTGGCTGAAATGAATGCCCTTTGTTTTAATCCTATCATTGTTTCATAGTCTGTGCGGGATTAAGTTGGTCCCATGTCAGATTTTTAATAAGTGTGGTGCTTATCTCACATCCTTTAGGATGTTGTTCTAAATCTACGAAGCTCGGGTATTCTCTTTGATTTCCCTGCAGCTCTTTCCCAAATAAATTTATAAGATTAAAATTTGCTAAGTTGTGAATGTCTGTAAGTTTTGCTGAACATAAAACTTCTGTCATTCTGAACGGAAGAATTTTATGTGGGGTTTTTTTCACTATGTCAATTGTATGTTTTTAAAAAGGAAGCTTATGTGAAATGTTTTTTTTCTTCTTAGTAACCTTGGAATGGATGTATGGGATGCAGATGAAGATATTATTCCCCCACCACATGCAATGGAAGGACCTGCAGAGCGGTTCCCAAATGAAGATTTTCAGGGGTAATAGGCTGAAACATGGAAATAAAACTCAACCCCCCCACCACACACAAGGGGGAATATAATTGTTTCTTGCTGAGAATAACTACAGATACTCAAAAGAGATTTTATGAATATAGCCTACTCATGTAAAATATATTTACAGAATGTGACATAACAGTTGCGAGATAAGCAAAAGAAAGGGAGTGTATGCTCTTAGAAGTCTGTAATTAGTTCACTTAAAAAAATTTAGTTTTACTTTGCCTGTCCTTTATTATTCTACAATAATCTGCAGTTATTTTTATTAATTTTGAATCACTGATTTTGCCTGTTTAACAAGCAGTATGGAATTACAATTGAATGTTTTTCACAGCTTCTGCTCTGACATGGAAGGTTTTATAATCTTACTTACAGTTTGGACTCTTATTAGTTTTGATACCTGACTATTTGCAATGTCTTTCATATAAATTCTTGGTTAAAAAGGAATTGTTTTCATTAATGATTTTTAGGACTGTTCTGTTTAAGACAAAAACTTCTTTACAGGTCTGGGAAAAGATTAAGAATTTATGACGACCACTCTCACAATGATTTGCAAGGACAGATACAGTTGAGAGATTTTGACTTCATTAATAAGGAGCCTGGACAAAGACGAAGACCATTTCATGACCACCAAACTCAGGATGAATCAAGAGCATCAGTGCAGATGAGAAACTGGGACTACAATCGGGGACCAGAACAGAGACAAAGACCCTTTAGTGATCACCAATTTTATGATGATTATCAAGAAGACACACAGCTGAAGGACCTAGACTTCAGTAACAAGGGCCCTGGACAAAGTTTGAGACCTTTTCATGGACACCAGTTTTGTGATGATTTACAGGCAGAAAGACAGTCAAGGGACATTAACAGAGGCCGTGGACAAAGGCAGAGATCTTTTCCTGATCATCCATTTCCTAATGATTTGCAGGAAGACAGGCAGTTAAAGGATTTTGATTTCAGTAGCAGGGGCCATGGCCGGAGACGAAAACTGTTCCATGACCACCAATCTCGTGATGAATTTCAGGCTCAGATGCAGTTAAAAGAGTTAGATCCTGTCAGCAGAGGTCCTGGCCAAAGACTAAGATCTTTCCATGACTATGAGTCACATGATGACTTAAAGCCACAGATGCAGTTGGGAGATTTTGAATTTGTTAAAAGGGGTTGTGGGCAGAGGCTGAGGCCTTTCAACGATCACCAGCCTCACAATGACTTACAAACAGAGATGCAGCTGAAAGATTATGATAATAAAGGCCCTGGACAAAGGCGCAGACCTTTTCATGACCATCAGCCTTATGATGGCTCACAGGAACAGACTCAGTTAAAAGATTTTGATTATGTTAATAAAGGACACGGACAAAGGCCAAGACCTTTTCATGATCATCCAGGTCATGATGACTTGCCACGTGAATGGTGTTCAGACAGGTAAAGCATCCTTGAGCTGAAAAACAGAATTAGAGAATCCTAAGACCAGAATTAGAGAATAAAAGTGTAAACCTCAGCAGTTTGAAATTAAATTTCAGATCAAATATTTTTTAAATAAATTATTTTTAAATCACTTAATCATCCTTTTAAAATAATATATAATGATAATTTTATTAACTCTTTTTGTTTTGACTTATGGAAGAGTTTGATATAAGCTGGAGTCTTGCATCTTTGAAAGCTAATGTTTCCTAAATTGGGTTTGCTTCTTTGAAGTTTGTGTTTTCTTTACCTTTTTAGTCATCTTGAAACAAAACTCTTTGTCCTGCCTTGTTTTGTGTAGAAACTTATACTTAAAAAGCAATCCCCAAAACAGAATAGAATAAGAAATTTTATTTATGCCCTCAGCTAAACAGAGATAAACAGCAGTGCTACAAGGAAGTTTGACTTGCATTTGTGTATTCCATGAGTTAATAATTTGTTAGAAATCCCTTTGCTTCAGAACTTGCATCATATTCTTACAAATACCTCTATCACTTACTAGTAAACCTATTGTATTGACATATTTCAAACTATTTTTAATATTTCAGAATGTATTTCAGATATTTGTTGGACTAGTAAAATTTGATTTAATTTCTTCCATTGTACAGCTAAAACAGAGGATGTCATTACAATGAAGCATACCATTTTAAGGTGTTAAATTAATACAATCATTATAGTTTTTATTTTAAGTCAATTTTATTAAAAGTAAAAATATCTTTATTTAATGTAATTTCAAAATCTTACAGTCGTTTGCAGTCTTCTTAACATGCAGTTCTTTTGATTATTTGCAGAAGTCAATTATTTTGTTCCCATGAAAATGTAGCAGAACCTCATTTCTCCTCATCTCCTTCACTTCACAGAGATTATGGGTCAGATAATGATGACTTTAACAGAAATTACAGGTAAATATCAGATATTCTACATTGTTTTCTGACTTACCTTTTTATTGTAGTTTCCCAGCTAGAAAACACAAATTACCTTCAAAGCATGAAAATCTATGTTAATATATTTGCTTAAATGGAGTTTAAGCCATTGAATCTGAGCACTGAGCAGATAACGTGACTAATTTGTGGTTCACTGATACTGACTTTTGAGAGGGATTATTGTGCGAATCCCATGATAAGCACAGTTCAAGCTAATGCACAACAGAATATGAAAAGCCAGTATTAGTAAGCAAAAAAGCAAAATATAGATGCTATATTTAAATCTTAACTGCTGCTTGCAACAAGCTAGTGAGTTTTACTGTGAGGGATGGTCAGACACTGAAACAGGTTGCCCAGCGCAGCTGTGAAATCCACATCCTTTAAGATAGTAAGAATGGACAAGCCACTGCATAAACTCATCTACTGAGACCTACTTTGAGGTGACCCAAGGTTCTTCTAGAGATCCTTTCCAGTCTAAGTGAATTTATGGTTCAGTGAGGGAGAAAATTTTAAAATTATAAAGATTGTTTTGAATTTGCTTTATACACCACTTATTTTACAGAGCAAGGAAGGTACTTGAGAGTCAAGAGAATTTAAAACAAAAAAATATATTTTGTATATGCATTTTTAGATCCTCCTGCATGTATTTTGTAGCAGAGTGCGTATTCTATTGCAGAAGAATCGATAATAAAAATCTTAGGCATATTATTGCCTGTTGAGACTATGTACTAGAGAGCTGTTATTACATATTATTCACAAAAATGAAAACATGGGCTTAGGAACAAAAATGGCCCTGAGGTAAAAATACCCTCAGTAAACAGGTACTTTTAATTAGAAACAGCCCTTGAAACAAAACACCTACTAGTAGAATTACTTACTATGAAGGGCTGTAATTTGAGTCACTAGAATTGAAAAGTTATTATAAACAAGTTTGCGACATCCATAGGATTTTAATTTTAGGGGGTAAAAACAAGAATGAGGGTTTGAATTGTTCTTTCAACATTACATGTTTAGTTTCTAGTGGTGGCCAATAACAATAAATCAACTGTTTTATTTCTAAGAATTACACTGTTCACATTTGTTCTTCTTGCAGTAATCGACCAAACTGTCCTGAAGACAATAGGAGAATGCATCCCTCAGAGGAAATTAGTAGAGGAAAAAACAGATTCGCACCATACTCTTCACAAACAATGCACCCATCTTCATCTGTACACCAAGAAGATAGTTCAATAAACTATGAAAGAAAACCTTTTCAAGGTGAAACTCCCAGAAAGATGGAACAGAGAAAAAGATTACCAGTTGTAACAGTTGATTACAATTATGGTCTGCCACTAGACTGTGGACCTGAAGAAGAAGAGAAATCACATTATGATTTACTGCCACGAGACCACTTCAACTGGAACTGAACGAGAAGGACAGTGTTTGCTCAGCTTGCTCAGACTTACTTTTACCCATTTTCCTTTGTATGTGGACCATTTCTTTTTTTTAAACAAATTAGTTAAATGCAAATTTCAGTAATAGAGAACTGGTCTCCATTGTAAGATTAGCTTCTACTGATGTTTGGTTCTTTAAGTTTATTAAGGTGTATTTGTTAAGTGTAGTTGGAGACAAGGTCTCGGTACACGTGGAATTACAGTAGTCCTTCCTTTTAGTGAAGTTGGAACCCTGTACCTTAAAACAAACAACTTTCTCAGTGTTTGTGGTTGTCTTTTGTTTTGCAGTTTTTCAAAATGTATGTGATTTCCAGGTGCAAAAGTCATAATAAAACACTGCATTATCAGGTAGAGTAATTGAAATTATAGGAAAAATACTAAGAAATGGACAAAGCAAAGTTATGTTCAGTTCCTCCTTTCATTTGAAAACAGCAGTTTAAATTATTGCTATCAGTCACTGCAGCATTGGAGTTTAATTCCATATTTTGTGTACCATCAGCTGAACTGACCTAGTTGCACTCTTTTTCACAGCAGAATTTTCCCAGATTGCTAAGAACGTGGAAGTAAATGGAGTTTGAATACTCTAAATGCCAGACTTGCTTTTCAGTAATCTGAATATCCCATCCTGATTGTATCTTTTTTCGTGATCCCACAGGGTATCTATGTTTCAGAATAGCCCACTGCAGGTAAATTTAACCGATTTCTCAGCAACAAATCCGGATGAGGTGGGTCGTGGATCGTCAGCTCACCTCTCTCAACTGGCCAAGGCCACTGGTGCCTATATACTTACACCTCCTTGTTTGTCAGTCAGATCTGTCTTACTCTCCAGCTCTGTTTTTCACTAGTTTCTTCTTACAGCACAGCAGAGCAATGTAATAAAAGAATAACTTCTTCAGGTGAGATCCTTTTAATAGTCATGTGTGGAACAGTCTCCTCTGAACTGCCTCTTCAGTGAGTCTCACAGAGGTAGTGCAACAGTAAGTAATGCACCAACTGCTCCTACTGTGGATAAAAAAATGGGTTCATAGGATGGAAAACAGTATTACTATAATACTTAAGTAAATTTTAAAACTTTCATTTTTCATTATTATTACATTTTAATTATTATTTTAAAAGGCATCTCAATAAATAAGGATAAAGGCAGACCATTTTATTAAGATAATTAAAATGAATGCAAGATAGTTAAGTCATACAGTTAAGACACTCAAAAGCAGCAAAGCATCAAGCAAGAGGGTGTAGGTATACACTGGAAAACTGCAAAAAACCCCTGTGTTCATAGCCAGAACCCACAAAGTTTTTTTGTCTTTTAGCAGCAGCGTTAAACCCAGATTTCTGGTTCTGTACTAAAAAAGAACTAGATTTGAAACATGTGGAATATCTTGCAACTCCTGTTGGTTTTGTAACACAGCAAAAAGTTCTCCAAGTCAAAGGATTCTGTAGATATAAATTCAAACTGCAAATGCTTCATTGCCTGTGCAACTGGTAGAACAACTTTGCCTTTGTTCATTGTACAAAGTAAATAGTTTTCTCGTTTTCACAGCAGCTAGTCAACTGTATTTCCCATTAAGTCTCTGATGGTGAGCTTCATTCATGTGATCTCAGGAATGAAGCTCTGTCTATATAAACTTGTGGAACTGAGCACTAAATGTTAAGAACAGGCATTTGTTCTTTCACTTGCCTTTTTTTTTTCTTAATGAGGAGTGACTTGAGAATCTTTATCTAGGCTTCTTTATTTGGAAGCAAGGAAGATATGCAACATGGGCTACTATATTGCTAGATCCTTTAAAAAAAAATCAGCAAAAACCTCCACCCTTTCTGGTACTCCCCAGCAGGGCCCTAAGAATTAGAGACTGATATTGGAAGCATTTTTAGGGTTTTTTTACACCATGTATGCAGTATTCATAAAGTGAATAAAGAGCAGCAAATATTTGCCCTTCTTATTTTTGTTTTGGGGTTTGTTATTTAGGATTGAAGTGACCCTCCAGTCAATCCTTTGTTACTTGAGACTGGAAAGATGAAAAGCTGATGCACTGGAAAGCTCAGAGCAAGAAGAAAGAAACGTGGCATAAGGAGTTAGGATCAGCACTAGCTATTACTAGCCCCTGTCAGTTCCTGCAGGACCCATGGAGAGTTCAGATGCCAACACTCTGATGGTATTATTCCTGTTATCTGACAAAAGAAATGTCACTTTCATACCTATGTTGGATTTCTCTTTTCAAAGAACATTAATAGACATGTTTCCACAAATGGTTTTGGGATGATTATATGAAAATAGACATAGTTTTGTTTGTATGTTTATTTATGTATTTATTTAGAATTTAGGATAAGGTTTTCCACCCTATTGTTACTAATGAAATTAGGCAGAGCTAAGCCCACATAATACATTACAAACTCCAACTGACATTTATCTCAAATTCCACAGCTGATTCATCACTGTATGTACTATTTAACTGCTAATTGAATCCACATGGTGGAGAATGAAATTAAATGAAATAAAATGTTTTCTTGTTTTGTAAACGAGTATTGTATTACAGTGGCAGCCATAAAAAAAGCCCACAACACTTTCATTTATTTCACAGTTCTACAAAAAGGTCATAAAATCTTGGTCTTTTTTTGTGTATGTTCTTAGCAAACCTAGAAATAGCTGTTGTATCACAGAGCAATAAAAAGCCAGACTTCAATAGACAGTGTTGGTTTCCCACTGCCCTGAGTGTGAAATCTTGAATTAAAAAATAAGTATACAGAAAATCCAGATTTAGCACAAAATTATTTTAAGAAGTTGTAGCATTCTAATATATAAAACTATTGAACTCTTCTGAACTGTCAGAAAACTTCTGTTGCTGTCCTGCAATCATATTTTCATTGGAGGCCAGATTTTTATCAGATGGTGAAGCCTTGGGGTCATCTCGCCCTGTGGTATGATCATCCTGAGTTAGGGAATGTTCTGGTGGTTCCTGGAAAACAAAAAGTTCAGATGAGCTCTGTGCAGGAGGCTGAATCCCAAGAATGGTTTGGGAAAAAGAGAGGTCAGCTCCAACAGAAAACCAGAACACAAGGATATGACTGAATTTATATGTAGAAATCTGCACTGTATGTACAGCTAATTTAGTTTTCTGTGTAGAGAATAAACAGCTATCTAAAAAAGGGCTAGAAAAGGTTTGCATGTGACTCTTCTTTTCTCTCAGCAGGGGCAAAAGGTAAATGACCTACAAGGAACCACAAGTACAATTAAGATCCTTCCCTGTTTATTTGCCTCAGAAGTCACTGCTAGCAAGCTGCAGGCTTTTTTTCTCATGTGCAAAAATGATCAGTGATGTGTTAACACTTCAAATTTGGGATGCACTACTACAACCAGTGTGCCAGGACCAGCGGTTCAATGACCTGAGCAATAGCTTCTGAAGATCAGTTCTTGCCTTAAGACATCTTATGTGAAGCATCCAGAAATGCAGATACCCAAAAATCATTTCTGGCTTAGAGTCTGCTCTGGAAAGAAGGAACGTATCCTCCATCTGGAATTTAGCAAGGGGATATGAATCCCTGGCCACAGTGAAGAGCAGTTTATTTAAAATATGCAAACAGAAAGCAATAGCTTCCATGCTGTTATCAACCACCAGAGCTTGTTTCCTCTCCAGGCTGACTCTTACTTACTCCAGTTGTCAGCAGACCGTGCTTTACTAGCTCCAGTGGACAGCAATTACCAAACCTGCAGATCCCTTTCTTCTTCTTATGGGGACCCAGACAAAACAGATGACAAAAAGGAACCAGGTGAGGAAGCAACTTGTTTCTTTGTTCTCCTGAGATGAGAAAATAATGCAAGGAGAACAGGAAAAGAAATATTTTTAGAAATAAAAAGGAAAGAGAAGGGAAAATGAAAATTAAAATGTCGGGGAGAGGCTTATGAGTGTGAGGGAAGAAATGTGCAAAAGATGCATGTGTAAAAAGCTGGTGAAAGATTACTGAGCATAAAGAGGCCACGTGCTGGAAGAGTTCCTGGCAACTTCTTATCTGGGTCTTCTAAGCTGTGCCTGTGGCTCTGTGTGAGCACCATGCTGATGTAAATAACAGTTATCAAAAAAATACAGGAGCACTCAGACCTCTAATCCTTCAATAAAGTCATATGGGAGCTTAAAACTAATTAAGGCTTCTCCCTAAGCTTTAAATCTAGTCTATGTGTAGTATAATATCCTGAAGATATTCCCTGTTGAATCCAATGAGAATTTCAGATAAGCAAGTAAGAAACTACTCCACAAACCTGTTTCACACATTGAAAACAAGCTTGGTTTTTACTGGGTATCAGGAATCCCATAATTTGAGGAATTTGAGAATAAAATCCAATTTGTTTATTACAGGTACATACCTGTCCTATCTCACACTTTCAGGACAGCATCAAAACACACTATAAGGTTGCTATTACTGTACCCATCACACAAAACTTACAGTTATAAATTAGTTAAAGTGTAACAAACAAATCTCAAGTAATTGCCTCTGTAAGTACAACAAGCAAGCCAATATAGAGTCATACAGAAAGCAGGAGACATTTTATTCCTTTATGAGGAGCACTCAGGACTGAATGTTCCACAAAGGAAGGTGAAAGAGCCCCCAAGACAGATAAACTTGGTAAATTTGACACAGGTAAGGATGTTCCCCATATAGTTCTTCAAAGGACCTCTTCTAACATAAAGAGAGGTTTTTGCTTTCAGTTATACTACCAAACAAAAGTCTATACAGCGAAATTAACCCTTTAAGGAGAAGATAAGAAAGTACAAGCAGTTATTAATATCTGTTAATCACGTCTCAGTCCATCTTTAAGATGCACAAAGTAAATAGAAGAAACAAAGTATAAACTTTACTATATCTGACTGCTAGAGCTGATTGACCCTTGTCTGCACATCCCAAATGAAAAATAGGACCAACACATCATATTGTAGCTATTTTATAGCTATTCTTGTATACAGGGAATGGTAAATTCTGATTTTCACATTACATGTGAAAAATAGGCCTAAAGTATATTCTGAGAAACAGTGTTTGCAAATTAAAAGAAAAACATTAATTGTTTTCTATCATTTAAATACAGTAGTTATAATAAAATAGAGCGAGAGCAAAGAGTATGGCCACCAGACTTGTTTTTAAATCTAATTTAAACTCATTAACTGCAGCAGAACTTGTGATGATGGCCACAGATTAGCTTTCTTTTCTATCTTTGAAAAGCAACAGCTTTTGGAAAGAGCTGGACTAGATGTGAAACCTCTGGCCTTGTTTATTCAGCATTATAGTGTGTTTCTGAATCTTTATGTCCCTGATGACAGAGGTGCTTTTCTATCTATGCTCTTTGTATTCAGTTTGTGCACACTGGAATTATATGCACTTTTTTTTTTTAACTGCACAGGCTAATGTCCCTCTTGCATTAGCTCATGAAAAAAAAAAAAGAGGACAATTAGGCTACTGAAATTAAATAAACAAAAAAAACCCCTTAAGGCCACACAAGCTTACATAATAGAAAAACTTAATAATTTCTTTCTTCATGTTATTTTCATGTTACATTTTTTAAGGGGCATATGTAGAAAGACCTGCAGATTTATAGGGAGAGTTTGACCTCATTATTTCCATTTTTCTTTGTCTCTAACTGTGGCTCATTTTTGCCTGTTACCTTAATCCAAAAAAGCCCACTCAGATACTTGACAGGAGCTTTTCTCCCCTTCAGTCTTCTTTCTGGATTTGAAATACTAAATTCATTTTTACATATGTATGAATATCTGTGTATAAATGTATGTATATGCGCATTTTAAACATATATATAAATTTTTGTATATAAATGGAGATCTCTGCTCTCCTAAACATCAGTGAGAGAGCAGGTATAAAGATGAAATTGTCCATGTGAGTTACTATTGTTAATCTCTGAATACTTCAGAGTTTTTAAGATGGATTTAGTGAATGTACATTTACTTTAATTACTTTCCTGACATAGAAAGTGGTGTAGTTTCTAATAACACCATGCAGAGGAGGGGTCAAAAGAGGGAGGATTTAAGTGTAAACATAAAAGTTTGTTTGGAAAAAAGAACAACTGTATGAAGTGGATAGATAATACCATTTCCTAAAAAACATGCCACAGGAACAATAAACTACTCAAACTGCAAAATATTTATTTAAATTAGGAGCCTGGATAACAGCTAGACAAAACTAAGAAACTTTCAGGTTTTTACACATAGAGAGTACCCAAAGACTATCAGTAATTTAAGTCTTCATCTGCTGTAAAATAGGGTGGAAAGTAAAGCTAAGTTAAAAAATGAGAAGTTCAGGATCATGGAACAAAATGCTGAAGAAATTACAGACCAGGGCTAACAAAACCAAGGTGGTTGTACAACCTTGTACAACAAGGTTGATCAGTTGTACAGAATATCTGTTTAAAATGGAAATGGGCAAGAAGCAACACTTCTGAACAAGTCCATGCCATCTCGTGAGATAAAATCCCTGGGAACAGAAAATCACAAAAGGGAATCACAAGGTTTTTTTCTCTCTATTTATCACATCAGGAGCCTCTCATTCAGGAAAATTGTCCCGAATTTACAATGTTAAATATGATCAGAGGTAATGAAATCTAATGAGATAATTACACAGTCCTGGTGACATTTGGAACCTTTTAGATGTTGGTGATTTTCACTAACTGATGGTTATTACAATCCTGTTTGATGTTGAGAAATGGGAGCCCATCAAATTTTTTTCACAAATGTTGCTGATTCGTGTTGTGAGTGGAAGTGGCTTTGCCCTGATTTGGCTCTCAGAATTCAGCATTTCATTGGTATCTCTGAGGTGTTTTCGGACTACAAGAGCTGTCAGTCAGAATCCAGCCTCCAGCCACCATCACTTACTGTGAAGAACTCAAAAGGAAGGCCATGTACAAGTTGCCATTTTTTAACTGGCTTTCAAGAAGGTTATGCAGCTAGTAAAAAATCTCCGTGGAGTAAAAATAAGACCATTAAATTCTGAGAGTTGGCATGGAAACTAGTGAAGCTTAGATGATAAGAAAATAAATACACCTTTAAATAAAAATTAAGCTGAATAGCAACAAAAAGTATCAATTAGCAAGAAACAAGAGATTATTCAAGAAAAAAATAAATCCTTCAGCAATCAGAAATCTGCTTTTAGTGACACCACTAAAGAGCGGTCTAACCTACAGGGATAAAATCTCAAATAAAAACAAGAAAGATTAAATAATACTTGAAGAAGAAACAGTTAAATATATAAAAATAAATAAGAATTTTAAAGTATGTTAGAAATAGTCTACAAGGTAGCTGGTTAATTTGCAGATCTTAGAACACAAAGCACCATTAAGAAACACATGTTGCAAAGAACCTGCACAATTTACCTGCATAAAATCATAAGACTTCCAAGGGAATTCAGAAATCAAATAAGATAGCCACTCAAATGTGTGCAAATTATTATGAAAATAATCTTTACCAGACTAGAAGGCATCGGATGTTATACCTACCACTACAGAGAGGCTGCTGGGATCCTAAGCAAAACAAATCTAAAAACCTTCAGAACAAAAAAAACTAACTGGAAAAACAAAAATTGAAGACTAGAACATGTAGAAGATTATGTTATGTCAGGCCTAATCACAAGGGATTCCACCTGTGCCTCTGTCATCTGCTATTTGCACAGCTGTAGCACTTGGGGACTGCACCATTTTTTTCCCTGGGCTCCAGCAGCAGACAGAGCACATACGAAAGCTGCAGTCACTATGAATCTGCAGACTAAGCAACAAGAGTTCACAGGTGAACACAGTTGGTAGGAGGAGGAAAACAAAAACATTTGAGATGAATGCAGGAAGTACTGATCATAACATACCAACTGAAATTATTTATCTAATATAGGAACAGGTCTGAGAGAGTACGCTGGCACAGAACAGATCTGCGGGGGAGATTCTTTTAACAGAAGAAGAAAAAAGAAGAAAATACATGGCTTCTCCTTGAAAAATGGGGCAAAAAACAAATATGCAAAAAGAATTGATATGACTTACAGAGCAGGTGAACAGATGCATGGGCAAAGAATTGGTTTTCATAGGGTGCAGGAAAAGGATTGAGCAGAAGATATGGGTGAATAGTTAAGTAACAACACGCTTTACATAAATGTCACATCAAAATACAAAAATATGTGGTGTGAAACTTGAATGAATTGTGTTTCAGTCCAGAATGCCTACTATTATGTAAATAACAGATCATTCTTTCTGTCTTTTGCAGATTGTTTTGCTGGAACTGCAGTTTATCATAATTCCTGCAAGTACCCAGTGCCTAAGACCCACCACCAATATTTTCCCCACACTTATTTTTATCAGGTAGGACAACCTCTATGGAGTTGTTCAAAACAAATTTATTGCATGTTTGATGTGCCCTCTGCCTTGACTGCTATTAAAGGAATGCACAAAATATTTTTAAGGAACCTAAGAGGAAATAGAGTGTTAGAATTGGAAATAACACCTGAGGATCATTTCAATAATGCCCACAGCAGGACAGGATTGCTACTGATACCTGGCTAAACAAACATGGAAATATTATCAGGGATGTTTGCTATACATCCATGTCAACAGCACTGAATAGGCAAGAAAAATATCTCCACTCTCAGCCTGCTCCCTACCCCAATTCCCTGTTGTTCCTCACTATCACATGGCGAAATAGCAGGCACCCCATCCTGTGGAAACATGTAGGCACATGGGACAGGAGTAGGCATATGCCTCGGATCATGGCCAGGGACCTAGGCAGAGACACCTGCAACCCATGAGGGCACAGGATGGCAGAAAGGAAGGTGTGCACAGTTTTTGGAGTACTTTGGTAAGAGGTTCCTGGCCTCCAGCTCAGCCCACTGACTTTTCATGTGTATTCTGCTACAGGAGGCACATTGAGCTGTCTGAAGGTAGTTATTGCATCAGAGCCATGACAGGGAAAAGGCGTTATCTGGGTCACTGGGTCTAGCACTGTGACAAAAACTATGTCTACCACTGAAAAATGAATCTGTGGTTTGCTCTGGCCACGTTCTGTGCTGCAGAGGCCTCGGGCTGACTCACATTGCCGGTGTTTGGGGCCACTGTAATGCCAGCTCCCAGTCACCACAGAGCTCCCACTCAACGACAGGAGAGGGGACAGTCACCTGGAAAGTCACCTGGGACAAACTTTATGTAGGACTGAAGTATGGCGTGCACCTGCATGGATAAAAACAGATTGAAGTGACACTGTACCAGTGTCTTGTTTATAGAACTGTAAAAAGACAGTGATCACGCAGATGGCATTAGTATGTCTGTTGGAAATTCTGTGTTAGTGGGGAAGGAATGAGCCAACCCATACATGAAGAGTTAACTACCCCGGTGAAAGGGAGATCATCCAGAAAGGCTGGGGCAGCAGAAATCCCGATAGAAAGGTTGGGCATGAAACACACACCTCAATGGGCTTCAGAAGAAAACTTTTATCACACAGCATTATGGAAGTTCACATGTTTATTCAAGTTTATGCCACCACTTACAGGAAAGAAAAACCTATTATTGTGTTTCCAGCTTATCACATGAAAGGTTACATACGTCAGCTAACTTGATGTCCCCGTCTGGGACCATTAATTCAACGGATTAATCGAAGTCTAATTTCTTAAACTGGATCTGATGGAAGCTGATAGCACGCACTTGGAAAGCCTGGTTTTTCCCGGAGCTCAGGGGCACTGCTGGGCGGGATCCCGGGGATCCCGCAGCACCGCCTGGAGCCCGCTGGACCGGGAGGACAGGCAGCTGTCCCGGCAGGGACACGGCAGGAAGCGGAAAGGAACGCGGCCGTCCGCAGAGGCGCCGTAGCTGGGCCGGGCCATGTGCCCCCTCGGTGCCCGGGGTGGCTGGTGCTGGTTAATACAGCCCTGGGCATTCACCAGCCCCGCACTGTGGGGGCTCCGGGATAGCGCCCGCCCACAAGCCTTGCGAGTCCGCCCGACTCGACCCGGGAGCGGCGCGGGGCACGCCGGGAGTTGTAGTTCCCGTGGGCCAAGCGTTCGCGCCGCAGCACCGGGCATGGCCGAGGGGCGGCGGACCTCGGCAATGGCGGGGGTGCTCCGCGAGCTCGCCGAGCACTCGGCCGCCCTCCCCCGCCTGGGAGGGGAGAAGTGCCACGATCCGGTGCACTGGGAAGAAACGCTCGTACTCTGCGTTCTAGTGCCTTTGTTCTCCACTCTGGGTGGGGGACTGGGGCACTATCTTTTGAGGCCCCCCCGCCGCGCAGATGGCACGCTCCGGCGGCGGCGGGCGCCCCCCCAGCCGGCCCGGCGGCTCCATGGCCGGTCCTGCTCAGTGCGGGCGCTGCGCGCGCCCGCCCTCCTCGCTCTTAGAAGCGCCCCCGCCATTGGCTGCGGCCGGGCGCCCTTGCCAATCAGGAAGCGGCTCTCATGGAGGAAGGGAATAAATACAAGATGGCTGCTCATATAAAACCAGGCATTGGGCTTCGCCCCGGCGATGGGGGAATCGAGGCTTTAACCGGCGCTCCGAGGGTCCCGCGTCGCTCCCGCCCGCTCTGCCGCCGCCCCGCCCGGGGGAGCGACACTCCAGCCGCCGCCGGCCACTGCCGCGCTCAGCCGCTGCCCGCGGATCGCCGGCGGGGCCGAGGCCGGGTGCGGCGCCCCAGAGGCCCCAGCGAGGCCTTGCGCCCTCCGCCCCGGCAGCGCCCCGGCCCCCGTGCCCGCCGTCCCGCCGCCCGCCGCCAGCCAGGCCCGGCCCCGGGCGGCCATGGCCGTTTCCAGGTCGGTGGGAGTAGGGAGGGATGGGGGGAGGAGGCCCGTCGGCGGCGGCCTGGAGCTCCCGGCCCTCGGTGCGGCCTGGCGCCGGGGGTGCGGCGGGAGGAGGGGGGCCCGCCTTCCACCCCCTTTCGCCTTGGGAGCCCGCAGAGGCCTCGCCGGAGCCGCCCCGCTGGGCTCGGGGGGTGGCTGCGTGCTCCGGCGCCTGGATGTGCTGCCTGGCCTGGGGTGACTCCTTTTCCCCCCTCCCTTCCCCGGGCTGCAGGGGCTCTGCCTGGGGCGTCCCGGGCTTCCTCCTGCATTGGACACCTTTTTTTTGGCCAGTCCTTCCCAGGGTGGTTAAACTGCTAGGAAATAGGCGATTACGATATTGAGTCTCAAAAACTGGCAAGAAACCGTTTTTGCCTTTCAGAGCCCTTAGTTGTAAAGTAACCAAAATAAAATAGACTTTCATGGAGAAAAGTGATTAGTGTGTTCTGGCTCTGCCTCAAGATGTTGGGCAGTATCTGCTTACACACATGTGCTCTGGGGTGTGCCAGCGTTTAAAGCATTCACAGATACAGAGGTATGTCTTAACAGAGCTGTTTTATAAAAAACGCTGAGCACAAATTCCTGCCTTTTTTTCTTTTTTTTTTTTTTTTTTGTGTGTGTGTGTATGTGAAATGGGCGCGTTAAGCTTCCTAACAGGATAGTTGAAAGGAAACTATAAATCCAAATTAAGCTTGTGATAGATTAGCTCCAAGTCACGTGTTGGTAGTATCTCTGTACTTCCAAAGTGCTATCACAAAAGTAAATTCTGTTTCTGAAGCTGCGTGTGAATAAGTTTACAATTCTGTGTGCACATTTATAATGGAAATCCATTCTTCGTCAAAATTTGTGGCAGCAATACACCTTTTATGACTTCTAGTGGCAGGTGTTTTATTTTGAGCATTATAGTTTCTAGAAAGTATCCCTTTGTTTTAGTCTATTATTTTTTTAATGAACTTGTTACACACTTGTTGGGATTTTTTTCTCCCTCCCTCCCACCCCCCCAAATCTGTCCATAAGAATGTGGAAATAGTAAGGACTGCTGTTATAAGACTACTGTGTATGTTAAAGTCATCATGTAAAATAGAGTAGTATTTCAATTACATTGGGACTGGTCAGTCTGCTTAAATAACTTTGCTAATGTACATATGATATGGGGGCTAAATGGAATATCAAATGGAGCTTTTCAGGTATATGCTGAGGCTGTGTCTGTTGGAAAGGCTGATTTCTGTTTCAGTTACGGAAAGGTTGCTTTAGTGGAAAGCAGCAGTGCTCTGTGCAGAGATGTAGTTAGCACCTGTTCGGGAACTCAAAGGACAATTCTGATTTAGATTTGGCTCAGTGTGGAGCACTAAAGAAGTTGGTGTTAATAATAGTGTGATATTGCTTCAGAGTACAGTTTTAAAATCCAAATATTACACAAGTTGAACATAAAGTATAGAACTTCAGTAAAGGTGCTGTAATACTGGTGAGTTGGTATAGAATTGTTTCACTTTCTCAGAAGTACACATTTTGGAGTGCTGTAACATCTTGATGATTCCTGGTGAACACCACAGTTTCTGTAATTGTAAGAAGGGATAATGTGTAGATTTGCCTTTGTGTGTGGTTTTAACAGATACAGCAAAGCCCGTCTGTGTCCCTTTGAAGCTACACAGCAACTCCTGATAAATGGACCTTTCTGCAGCGGGACCATGGGAACACTGATACAGTATCACGGCTGCTTTTGTAAATAAAAGAAATTGTCTTCACCTTTTACTTCAGAACACTGAACTTCAAAGGTCCTTTCCTTTCAGGCTACACATAATTGTGTACTTATGTGTATATAGCCATGTAACTATATTTCTGTAAAGGGTGTAGGTGGTCCAGCTTCTTTACCAATTCCATTTACTTGTAGAGATCTGCACTTTTGCTCTAGGTAGTTAGTTATTTTTTTTTTGATGGACCAACATAATACTTCATTGTTGATGACTAACTGTGCAAGTTTGGAGAGTGAGGAAGAAGCTGATTCAATTTCATTGGGGGTAGTTCTATTTTGGAGCCATATTTTAAAAATAAGGTTTTCTTGGAGGTGGGGGTCAGGATAGTTTTACATTGACAAAACAGTAAATTATCAAGTGGTTGTTTTCCCAGAAAAGTTCAAAAGGCTCAAAATTAGATTGAGAATCAATTGTGTAATTAGTTGTAACCTGTTGACAGAAAAGTCTCATATTTCATTCTGCATTATATGTATACATGCTTGTTTGATCAGATTCTGCTGTTACGTGGACTGAAGATCTGCTTCTGTTTAAAATAGACCCAAAAGCAGAACCATAGATACTTCATGCCACAAGATGTTGCAGAATAGTTACATTGTATATGTTTATCTTTTTGGTAATTTTATCCTGAAAAGACTAATGAATGCCATCCTTCAGGAGTAGGGATAGGTGGGTAGGAAGGTTGATGTTCCTTCTGTGAAGGTGCAAGCTAATTTGGTAGGCCTTAGCTTCTGTTTCCAGTCTTAAAAGTATAGATGAAGTAGTATTAATGTTTGCATAGCTAATAAAAAAAAAATCTTGATAGTGGAACAGAGGAAGTGAAAAGTTTTGCTTCAGCTTCATTCCTACAAAGTGCATGGTCCAAACGAACAATTGTAGTGGCTCACTAGTGATCTTTTTAAGATACTTCAGTTGAAAAAGTAATACTGCCAAGAAAACAACAGCTCTCACAGACTACTCAGGATGATTTGGTCTGTGTAAATTTACTACTGCTTTCTAGAGATTTCAGTGTTTTCATTTGTGTGAATTTGTGTATAAATGGTAATATGTAGATTAGGAACCTAGTTTTAAATAAATAGTAATGTCAGAAGGCTGTGAGACTAAAACTCCTGGAACTAAGCAGGCCTCGTGTATTGCTCTCAGCTTTTGAAGTGTAGGGCTGTGACTTCACAAGAACAAATGGTTGCACGGGCTGCCATCATTACTTATGTAATATTTCAAATTAAATACTGCATCAGAAATATCTTTTATGTGCCCTGTGTATCTTTTAGAAATGCTTTTCTAGTGTTATCACAAGTTTTCTCTATAACTAATTCAGTTTTTAGCTTCTTTGGAAGCTATTACTTTAGGCAGTTCTTGCATGAAAAGCAAGAGTTAAACTGAGCAAGTATGTATTCAGTGCTACTTAAGAGGCCTGTGCCTAAAGCATCAGACAGATGCTGTATAACCAATGTGGTTACAGGAGTTCAGAATCAAAAGAGGGGGAAAATAGTGTAACTTTTCTGTTGTTGGTAGAGATTAACTTGAGGACCAGAACAGTCAAGAGCCTTTGACTGTGTTGCTGTTTGTGGGAGGGAGCGCTGACAGTCATGGGAAGGGAGGAAGCAGAAGTAGCATGTGCAGTGCTGCCCAGACGAGATAGAGCCTGAAGTTTCTCAGACACTCTTTTCTAACGAACTGAAGTGAGAGTTGAAAGTCAGGATTGTACATTAAGAATGGCAACCTGCTCCAGCAGATGGAACTTTATTCTCAGCGAGGAACTTATCAGTACACTTCTTCTATTAGTATGTCTTGACAGCTGTTTCAATTTCCTGTTCTTTCTCGTAGTGTTTGTAATGTAATTGGCCATATGTGTTGGGGTGCATTGTTAGTTGTAGATACATATGTAGTAGTTTACAAGTAAAACAGGTACAGCCTAATGCTGTAGATCATATATGGAATATACAATCCATATGGAATTAATTATACTAATTTTAGCATTTGGTTGGCTTCCATATGCAACATATAATACTGTGACCCAGTGTGGTCATGGAGCTCTTGTTTTATTCTGGATGTTCCTTCAGCTGCTGTGCAGGAAACAAGGTTTCTCCATTGTCCTCAATCCCGCCTTCATGGCTATAATTTACCTGTAAGAAGTAAAATCACAATCCATCCTTTACGTGTATCATTGCACTTCTGGTTTTTGTTCTGAATTCTGTTCAGTGTTTTTTCTCTTGCTGGCTGATTGTGTATTTGAAAGTTGATTATCAACAGTTCATGTATACTTTAGTAGGGGCTGTAGGTGTTTAAGGCTGTGATGCTGACCAAGCTGGGATTTGACCAAATGATGAAGTGACAGCACAGGAGTGTTAGGTCAACAAGAAAAGCTCAGGCGTCTCCATTAGAACTAAGGTTGAATTTCACAGTGACTATCAACCCTGGACAAGTCTAAATTTTAATTTAGGGATGTTTTCTATTTTTGTACTAAGAAATAGTGCCTGTGAGGAAGCTTCTGGGTGTTGAAATACGATTTCAACAGCAAACTCCTTGGAGTATTCCCTTGCCTTCTGATGGGTACTACTAGCTAGCAGTTTTTCAAAGAGCTCTAGGCAGAGTGTTCCAGGGACGACACCACTGAGGATTTCTTGTACAGTCACACATTTTAATGGGTTGGAGGATACACTGGGGTAGTTACACAGTATTCTGTACCAGTTGGCCTTTACTGCCAGAGATTGCTCTCTGGACAGTTACACATGGTGGTGCACACAGATGTGAAGTCCAAACAGATCACTTCATTGGCCGCAGTGATCAGTTTGCTGTCCCTTTTAAGCCTCAACTGATTGAAAGCAACACATTAGAATTGTGGTCATTTGGAGCCCTGTGGGGACCCAATCCAGTCAGAATACTTACACTGGGCCAGTTGGGATCTTTATACAATTCAGCTGCAGACATCTTCTTTTGCCACCATTTTGAAGACAACTGTTCATAACTGTAGCTTGACCTGGTCACTGATTATCCAGCTACTAGCTGGATAATGCCTCTATTGCTGAAGGGCTTTCAAATCCATATCATCCAGTTTCCACAGGAATGACGTAAGGTTCACTTTAAATAGTATGACAACTGTCCCTTCAGGTGGAGATCAGCCTCTGTTTGGGGTGATACTTTTGGCAGCAAAGAACTGCAGATTAGCTTGAAGAACAGAACAAGTCACTTGTTGCAGCACTTGCCGACTGTGCCTGGGTTTGGGTCGTGTCTAGCTTGGTTTAATGCTGAACATGTGAAACTGGTGACTAGAAGATGGTACCTGGAGAGTGCCACAAAGTTAGTTTTAGTGGCTCTTTTCTTAGTGAAGTGGCTCAAATGCTACTGAATGCCTGTTCTTAAGCACCTGCCTTGATGTCTTTGTGTCAGAAACATTTCCAGTCAAATGTCAGTGTAACAGCTCATAAGGTGTTTCTTAGAAGAAAAATACTTGAGTGTAATGCTGATCGTAAGAACTTTAATTGCTGCTTCCAATTGTGTCTTGATGATACACTTCATCAGGGACTAGAAAATCTCAAATTTCTGAAGTGAGAGGAAGAGTTTATTTACGCCTTTGAGTAAGGTAGTGCTTGGTAATGAGCTCATAGGGGTTGTGTATGGTTGCTGTCCTTTAGGTGAGATGTAGTTGATGAGGGATTAGCAGATGACAGAAGGATTATCTAAACCATTGCTTATGAGTAAAAAGTGAAGGACTTTTAAAAAAAGTGAAGGACTGATCACAGCAGTTAAAGTCCAGGAAAAGTAGTTCTAGAGATGTGTTTAATTTTTAATATTTGTTGGTATTGAGATTTTTTGTAACAATTCATATATCTTTCTTTTTAAGCTTTTTTTCCTCAAAGTACTCTCTGTATTTCTGTTGTTTGCTTCTGTCTTCCATAGGCTTAGAACAATTTTTCTGACAGACTGCATTGAAATATTTCATGAAGTAATTAAAAATGTTATCTGTATTTTAGAGCATCACACTCTTACCACACTGCTTCACAGTTCTATGTTATATTTGTGAATGATGTGAGACACATGGTGCCTGCTTACAGCACTGTCTGTAATGAGAGGCAGGAACCACATGCCACGATAGAACTTAGTTCTCTTTGGCTTTAGTAACTAGTTAGAGACTGTTAGTTTGTCCTGAGAATGATGACCTTGTCAGAACTTACAAAACTTCTTTCCAAACTGCAGATACTCAAAAATAATTTGTTTAGGATCGTTAAGGTTTTTTTTTTTTCATTCTTAATGAAACTCAGAATGAAAGCTTTAATTAAAAAAAAAAAAACCAAAAACTAGCACTGCTGATCAGTCGAACTTTTGCAGTGCTACCCTTCCAACTCAAGCAGAATTCAGGCTCTGCCATACTCTGCTGCAGCAACACCAACACTTATTTGGAGCTATTAAGATTTTTAAATTATCAACAGTTTGGGAAGTCTACATCAGGGGAGTCTGGGGGAGAGAAAGAAAGAATGATTAGCACGACCAGGAGTACTGTTAGTCAGATGTTGTTAGCTAATTCTCTTTCCATTTATCTTACTGGGTTGAATGCTGAAGCCTTCCTGTTTGTGAATATATATATGTGTGTGTGTGTAAAAACTGAAAGATTTTTTTGATTTAATTTGCATTTATGTGTAAGTTAAGCGTATTGCAATTTAAAATCACAAATTACAAACCAAGCGTACTGCAGGTTGAAAAAAACCCCCAAAACAACAAACTATATTTTGTAAGTAACAGAGCTTCAAAAAGTTGTGGGTTTTAGGAGTGAAGATGTAGTGTTGTAACTAGGTTTGGAATTCGAGTTTTTGAGGGTAGGCCAACTTAGTGGTTTCCTCCTGTTTTGACACATGACGAATTCTTGCTGAGGAAGTGGTCAAAGTTGCACATTCGGCTTGACTTTGAGATGAAAAAAGATAATTTAATAGTTAAAGGAGTGGGTGGTGCTAAATGGCAAACATGAATATGGAACACTGAAGTTTCACGGAGAGAGAAGAATGAAAGAGGTGAGAACAAGCAAGTTAGAGTAAGCAGTGATGCCTCTGAAAGCTACCATATTTTGTATTGAATAATACTGACTGCTGCAAATCAGGTTGGGCTATTACTGTCAGAAATACTGAAGAAAAATACTGATAAATGACTAGATACCAGTATGTTTCTCATGACTAGTCCACATGTCAGCAATTTGGAAGAATGTGAAGCTCTTTCTTCCTTAACTGTCTAATCACATAAAACTACTGGGTTAGATATATTTGGGGTTTAATTTTTGTGACTTTGAAACAATTTACTAACTAGTAAATCATAGCAATTGAAACTATTAATCTGCAGAAATTGAAATGAGCTCACCTAGTAGCAGGAGGATAATTATTTCTAAGCTGACAAATATCAGAAATGTGTCTAAAAAATTAAAATTTGAAATGCTTTTGATTTAGAATTTTTTTAAATCTAACAAATATTTAACCTAATACCTCTAGTTGTGAGAGTATGAAGAAGAGTTGTTTGGGATACCAGATGAAACTCATCTAGGTGAGCGTCAGTGCTGTGTGAAGTCCAATTTCGTATTGTTGCAATGTTTGGAGGAGTATTTCTATTATTAAGGAGCAATTCTGATCGCACTCTGTGGACAGATTCTAGATCCATAGTCAGTAATAACTTGTTATTGCCCAGGGGATAAACTTAGCACTCCTTAGACCTCTAACTGACCCAGTGGTCGTGGAGGAAATAATGAACATTTGTAACTTCAGTCACAGATTTGAATATCTAGATAGTTTTTTACATGGTAACTATGTCAAAACAGAGACTTTTATTTCTCATTCAGTAACTCTAAACAAGAAATGAGCAAACTGTTCTAAAAATAGATGATTGGGGTCTTTCACTAAATACAGAGTTACTGTGAAAACAGATGTACTGGTTAAATCCCTGTATTTCATGGGAAGGACAGAAGCATCAGATTATTTCAAAGCTGTTAATACAATAAGAGGTCGGTTTTATATATTCCAGGTAATTAGGGAGAAAATATGTGAAAAATAAAATTTGTTATTATGGAAAAGCAGAGTCTGATGTTATAGATCACAAGTTATGATGTCAGAAAAAGTGCTAATGAACAATAGCAGCAGTTGAACCCTCTGCTTTTTCTATCAGACAGAATTTGATGTTGATCACTTACAATATAACAGCATTTATGTTTCAAGATTGAAAATGTTTTGTCACAGAACAAAGACAGGAATAACTAATTTTTTTTCTTATAATTGCAGGTTTTTTAAACTAACATTTCTGACAATTTCTATTAATTTTTTTTTTTGCCAAATTAAATGTGGTTTTTAAAGCAACTATGCTTACTATTAGAAAAATAGTATGTTATTCACCCTGCCAACTGACAGTCTTCAGGCAAGCTTCTCTTCTGTTTGAGTTATATAAACTGAAAAATATGGGGGAATATTAATAGAAATGGGCACTGAACTATGAATAGTGTAACATTTTCAGTTTTTGTCAATCATATTTAGGCTTGATCGTCTCTTTATTTTACTGGACACCGGTACAACACCAGTAACAAGAAAAGCAGCTGCACAGCAACTTGGGGAAGTAGTGAAACTGCATCCTCATGAACTGAATAATCTCTTATCTAAAGTAAGCATATTTTTTTTCCCCTAGTATTTAATGGTGAGAATAAAACTAGTTTAAAGGAGTGTGGGTTCTGTGGGAAGAAGAAAAAGCATGGTAGTCTTGTGTTCTCCAAAAGTAGGAGACTGAAGAAAACTAGGGGTCTGCTTCTGTTAAACCTGCTGTTTTATCAGCTTTTGAAATTATTACAAAGTGAGGTTTCACTTTGCTTTCTGTAATGATATAATTCTGTATATCTGTAATCTGTAAATTCAGATTTTCCTCTGTAAAGGAAAGCTCTTCTGCCTTAAAAGATTTCTGCTCTTGCTTTTACAGATTATTACTTGTGTGATAAAGCATTAAAAATATAGAAGGCTGCATGTCTTTGAAAGGGCTGGAAAGTGGAAAGAGATTTCCATTAGTTTGAGACTTCAATCTGGCCGAATCCAGTAAAATCACTAAAAATAGTCTGTATCTGACTGCTGGGTAAGGCTCAGTGATCTCAGTTCTGTTCTTATTGAACAGGTGCTCTCACCACAATTGATGGTATCAGAGTGGCCAAGTAACTGAGAATATCAGACTACTTTCAAAGAAATAGTTTTTCCAGATTTGTGACATAGTGATAAATTAGTTTGGAATAGTGTATATGCTTCAAGTGACCCATGTTGTCTCTCTTCTTGGGTTAAATGACTTCAAAGTTTTAAGGTCTGTTAATCTCTTTTGAACATTTACTTTTAGAAAACAATAAAACAAATTAAAACCAGAAAATATATCGAACCTTGTTAACTAGCTGGAGGAAATCAAGCTTGAGTTTGACTGATGGGAGTAAATATATTTTAAATTCTTAATGTCTGGCTCTGCCAGGAGTTCTGCCAGGAAATGAGCACTACAGAGAAGGCTGCTGGCATTTCTTGGTTTGTTTTCCTGTCCTTCGTTGTTGTTGTTTTGACTGCTGTCTTTATTAAAACATACTTACTTTTATGCTATGGATTGAGTGTAACAGCTGATGGATTTTATGGAAGTACATTTTAAGCAAATATCTATTTACCTATTAATCTCTCCTTAAAGGTGTTAGTGTATTTAAGAAGTACGAACTGGGATACTCGTATTGCAGCTGGCCAGGCTGTTGAAGCAATAGTGAAAAATGTACCTGAGTGGAATCCAACTCCAAGATCAAAACAAGGTACTCCTTAAACTGTATAACTCGTTGTTTATCTTATGCAAACTGACTGCAGTATGAGACTTTTCAATACAACTGTATCATTCTGGTTTTTTATGAGTGTAGACTTTTATATGCATGTAAGTGGGACTGTTAGTAAACCTCTTTGGCTTTAGATGTTCACTTTCAGTTGTGCCTGACCTTCGTTTCTTCGAAGATTCCTATACTTGTGCTCTGTACCCTCATAAAGCTTTTATAAACAAAAGGAATAACTAGTAAAATGACGAAATGTTTAACCAATCAACTTCCTCACAATATTTTGCAGGAACTCTTTTCTTTGCTGTACCCTTGCTCAGAGCACCTTTCTGAGGGAGATGAAATGACAGCTTGCTCAATCTTGTTCTGTTTTTACTCACTTTGCATCTGAAATTGTCACGTTAGGGATGTTAGTTTCTTTTATTGTCAAGTTTTGGACTTACTGTCAGTAATTTTGTCTAAACCTGTTGGTACCGTCTATGTTCACAGCTTTGTGGCACAGGTTCCAGAAATTCACTGACTGTTTAAATTAAAGACAGACAAACACACACATACCCCCAAAGCAACAACAACAGAACTCTTATCTGTTTTGAGGTGATCTTGTATTTGTTTGATTTAGTGCCTCCTGATTCCGCTGATACAGAATTTGACAAGCAGGTTCTGCATTTACCTTAATCCACTGTCTTTGTGATTTTTGTAAATCATCATATTTGCTCTCCTCCAACAACTTCTCTTCATATTGAAGGGTTGCAGTCTCTTCAGTCTTGCCTCACCAGACAGCTGCTTTGTCTTTTTAAATATCTTCATTTGTCTTTGTGCTGTTTCTTTCTCGTCTTCCTTGAAATGCACAGAACTGCACACAGTCTACCTACATCTCTAGAATACTGATACTTACACACAGTGACAAAATTGTGTGCTTTGTCATGTCTTCAGTGTCCTTCCTGGTGATGCCCAGTACTTAGTTGGCTGTTCTGGCTTTGACTCCTCAATGAACTGATGAATACAGAAAACTGTCAAAAGTCCCTACAAAATTTGTATTGCATGTTAACTGCCAATTCAGAATTCAGTGTTGTGTGGGCATGGTTTAGGTTATTCATTTTGCACCTTATCTAGTTCTTTGTTCATTAGTCTGTTTTGAGAGTTTTCCTTGGATTTCCTAATGCTGTTGTGACTTTGGGCTACCCAAGAGCTTATTGTCATCTCTGTGCTTGGAGAAGAGTTTGTAGTGAATTCTTTCCCGTTGCTAAAGAGTGATAGAATTGGTTCTAAAACTGATCCCCAAAGGACTCCAAAGCTGACTTAGATCTTTAACCCCCTTTCAGTTTGTAAAAGGATGTTTTCCCCAGTTCTTGCTAACTTGGTTCCTTTGATTTATTTTTCTTCTGTGAAATCTCGCCAAAAGCTTTTAAATGTCCACTGGATGCCCTCTATCTACTTGCTGGAGCTCTTTAAGGACATTGATAATCAGGTTAATAAAAGGTGCTTGAATTTTTTCAGGAGCCATTCTGACTCCCAGTAAATCATATTTTTTCCATATACTTAATAATTTAGTTATAGAAACATAGAATAGTTTGGATTGGAAAGGATCTTAAAGATCATCTAGTTCCACTCTCTTTACCACAGACAGGGACTTTACTATCAACCAAAGATAGAAGTTGACTTCACTTGTCTAGTTCCAAGAATTACTTCTAGCATGTGTTTTGTACGTGGATATTGGGCAACCTGTAAGTCTTAGGGTACAGCACCTCTTTCAAATGTGCTGTCCAATTCTTGCATATCTGCCTATCAGATGACTGATGAAACTGAAAAGGTAATAATGTGTGTTTGAGAAAAAGGTACCATTTAACAGGGCTGACAGGCTATGCAGGCATTTGTTTCTTTTATTTCAGTTAAACTGTTGGTAGTAGTCAAACACATGTTTCACAGTGTCTGATTGCATTTAGGTTCTTCAGCTTGCAACAATCACTTCTCTTTTTGTATATGTGTAATGAAGTGTAGGCGATGTTTATTTTGTGTGATATTTTGTGCACTTTGACTCCTACTGTAAATGAACAAACTTTCATAAATGAGATGAAACACAGCAAACTAAATGCTGTAATTCTTGTAGGCAACAATTGTATTTGTACTCTCAGTTGTAATTCAGGATGTGAGTGTGCTGGTTTAAGTGGGAATAGCCAAATCTATTTGGATACTAAGCTATATGTGACTAGGAGCCACAAAACATGCTAATGTTTGCATGTTGAGGAGAGGGAATATTTTGAAAGTGAATTCATAATCAGGAAATAATGACTCCTTGTGAGGAACAAATATGTTCTGTATCAGTGTTGAACTGCACTGTACTTGAAGTTGGATTTGAGAAGAGCTCATAGTTGTCTTCGGCAGCCTTTGTTAGCTGACTTTTTCCCATACCTGTTAAGACTACTCTCCAGCTTCCCTACCAGGGATGCTTGGCTGTCAGGAGTATGCTATAGGTGAGGTACTTGATAGAACTATGTGAGTCATATGCAGTTCAAACTGTAAATTGACTATATGTGTACAGAGAAGGACTAATGTTAATGTCAAAGATTTAAAAAAGCTAAATTTATCAAGAGAAAAACTTTTAAATTTTTTTTCTAGTCAGTTAGGCACATCGAGTGACCTAAGACAAAGTCTGTCTCTGTGAAAAGCGAGCCTTTGCACTTCATGAATCAAAATGCTGTATGTCTCATTCTTTTAGAGGAGAGAAATTATTTCTTGCTCTTGCTTAATCTTCTGCTAGAATTTTGAACAAAAATTTCATCATATTGTCCTTAATATTTTTATTTTCTACCTAGAACCAGGCTCAGAAAGTCCTGTGGAAGATTCCCCTTCAACAGATCGGTTGCGTTTTGACAGATTTGATATCTGTCGGTTGTTAAAACATGGTGCATCTCTTCTTGGATCTGCTGGTGCAGAATTCGAAGTCCAAGATGATAAATCAGGTATATCTTTATCTTTTACTTGCAGACAAGAGAACCTACTAATTTGCAAAGATTTGTTGTGGCAGTTTTATGAGTCTAACCATCCATGGATTCTCAGAATGCTGGGAAATAACAAAAGAAAATATTCCCCAACATAAGTGGTTTGCATTACCTTTTTCAAGTTAAACAGTTTTTTTTTGGGGGGGGTGTATTGTCTGTTTGTTTTCTCCCTTTACAGAATTATAATGTGTACAGGGTGAAGAGAGTGGAAACCTGAAAGAGAGCAGAAAAAAACAGTATTAAGGCTTCTTTATAGTTACTGTAGATATCATTAAGAAGGGCAGGAGTTATCACCACTTTTTCTTCATTTAAACAGTGTTCTGAAATAGAGAAGTAGAATGCAGCTTATTTAAAAGCTTGAAGGTTTCTAGTATAGAAAGATTGCATGAAAAATACTGACAAGACTGTTGAAGTTGGAAGGTCAAATACCAGTGCCTGTGTCATGTCTTTTGTTTCAAGTGACTTGTCTAATTTTTATGTAACTTTTTAGTTGAGACTTGGTTTATATCAGTGTAATGACATTGAATTATTTTAATCTAAGCTACTTCTTTGCTATTACTGTACTTCCCTACTCTATTTCCAGTTCAGTGATGCTATAGATAAGGATCTGACTGCATAGCCCTGATTCCCTTGTTCTCTGTGTATTGAAGGGTTCTGTGCAGTGTACACTGAAGATCAGTAGCTCAGCAAGGAGCAGAACCTATGGCTGCTGAAACTTGAGCAGTGTCCTCTCTCTTAAGCCTGGCTGCTGATTTATTGCTTGCCATCTTTTTTGCTAGATTAATAAGGTGTTATAAAGGTTCCTCTCTTCTAATGAAACCCAATACTTTAGTCCATAGAAATCTGATATTTATCCCAGTGTCATATGATTGCACATAAATAACTTTAAGAATGAAAATAAATAAAAATATAATGTAACAAAAATAAGAAAATGAAAAAACTTTAGTTGCTACTTTTTAACTCGTGAGAAAATGCTTTCTCTTCTTTGTTTTGTAGCAGCTTCCCTTTTTAAGTAAGACGATATGAATGGATGTAAAGTAACTTAAATAATCTTTAGAATTAGCAGTCTGGCAATTTTTCCTAAGCTGATTTTATGAAAGGAAAAATATTTTGTAGAGAATGGAAGCTGTTTGTAATTGCCTGTCAGCTAAATGCAATGTACAAACCTATTGGTGTAGATATAATTAACTATTAATTACTGCTCAACTTGGTGTATACCTCAAAATTGTGCCAATATTGGTCATCTACTTGCAAGTTTATGTGCTAATATTTGACCAAAAAACCCCACAAGCTAGTCTTCTGACTGGTTCCTATACTGTGCATGTGAAGAGTGAAGTCTGACAGCCCTACAAGTTACAAGTTTTGGTTTACTTGGAGGGTTAATTCTACTCAACTGCTAAAATCTTCTATTTTTTTTTATGTAGACAGATACAGGTGGTCCTGAAATCTAGGTGTTTGGTAACTAGTGTTGAAGCTTCACAACATTCTTGGGGTAGCTTCTGTTAGCTTCCAAAATGAAACTTGCTTAACACAGAAGAAGATGGGAGCATAAGCATGATTTTCATAGGGTGCTGAAGCCTGTTTACAATCTTATCCTCAATCTACATTGCCATCAGAAGTTAGCTTGGGCAGAAGGAGACACCTGTGTCTAGTGTCTTTTACAGGGAAGAATGTTTCTGCAGAAAATGAGTTCATATTCAGCCTCAATATTCAGCTCAATACAGGGTATTGGATTAAATATCATTTGAGGGGTTCTATAGGTGGTTATTTCTTAGGTCTGTATTTTCCAACAGAAGATAAAAGTTTAAGAGGAAAAGAAACCTTTAAAATAAACCAAAACCAAAC
Source organism: Lepidothrix coronata (assembly GCF_001604755.1). NCBI lineage: Eukaryota > Metazoa > Chordata > Aves > Passeriformes > Pipridae > Lepidothrix > Lepidothrix coronata. The sequence goes on from NW_016690188.1 coordinate 8,276,014, forward strand.
TAATCACCAACCCTGAAAACACAGACTGCCAAAAGTAAAAGATCCCACAAGGATGCATGTGCTCAATAAAAAAGTGATAGTTCTTGAATCAGTCTTTGCTTTTATTTTTTAGTGTGTTAACTTCTTCCTTTCAAAGTGCAATTTCTTGTCCAAGTCAAAACTTGGTTGTTTTTTAGTTTTTGGTGGTTTGGGTTTTTTGTTCGTTTTTTTTTGTTTGTTTGGGGGGTTTTTTTTTGTTGGGTTTTTTTTTGGTTGGTTTTGTTTTTTTGGTTGGTTTTTTTTTTCTTATTTCTGTGGACCAATTATAATTTAATGAATTTCAGGGACAATATTTTCTGCTTGAAATTTGATCAGTTTAAGTAGCAGTGTAGTTAGAGTAGCAGGAAAGGTCTTCTGGGTATCAGCGTGATGTGTTTTAAGAGACTGTATTAGCCAAGTACAATTTAATTCTGTAAATTTTGGCTTATGTTGTATACATTGAGCAAGTTTTCAGTAATGCATCTGTGTGGAAACCCAAGACATCTTTCTCATAAAAACTTCTTTCCAGGTGAGATTGATCCTAAAGAGAGGATAGCGCGCCAGAGGAAACTGCTGCAAAAGAAACTTGGCTTGGATATGGGCGCTGCGATTGGAATGAATACTGAGGATCTGTTCAATGATGAAGATCTGGACTATTCCCCTTCTTCAGTTTTACTAGTAAACAAACAACCTGTAGGTAAAACCTTGGGCTCTTTGACTGCAAGGAATAATACAGTGGGTTGAACTTCTGTGGTTATAATATTTGTATTTTAAATATGGTTGACATCCAATATGGTATGCTTTACCCTTCTGAATTCTTATGTCCCATAGTTGCCTGTTAGTATTATTTGATGTCAAACTGCCTCTCAGAGTTTGAAATGGAGGGTTGGGGAAGTTGAGACCAGTGTGGGTTTGAGAATTTTTCAGGACCTTCATTGAAAGAATTGACAATGAATGACTTTTCTTTCAGACTCTTCAGGCTGCTGAGTTAATTGACTCAGAATTTCGAGCTGGTATGAGCAGTAGACAAAAGAATAAAGCCAAAAGAATGGCTAAGCTATTTGCAAAGCAAAGATCCAGAGATGCAGTGGAAGCTAATGAGAAGAGGTATAATAGTGAACTGGTTTGCTTTTATTTCAGTTAAGCTGGGATTGTGATTTATCTGTTGAGAAACTTCCTACAGTCCTTGCATCTTAATCTTTTATGTGCAAATTGGGCTGATGGTGAAAAGCTTGTTTGCAGTATTTGTTCCATATACTTTAAGGAGCTTCAGAGGCATCTTGAAATAATGGGATGCTACAGCTGAAATTTGTGCTTTGTCCCTGTTATTAAATATGGCTTGAGAATAATGCATGAAAGTGGGGGTTTAAGAAGATGTATCTTTAACTTTGTTATTGTTCAACTTTCTGATGTATGCTGTGTTCCTCACTAGTTTATAGTGGCATATTATTGTATCTACTGTGTTTATAAGCAGTGAACAAAATTAATGACCTTATTTAGGAATTGCTGTGTTTCTTGGAAAAATCTGAGAAGGACTGTCAGTTTGGGACAGCATTCTATCTCCTCACTGAATTTTTTTTTTCATGTAAACTTACCTGTCTTGCATATTTCAGTGTTAAACCTCTCTGTTTTGTATTCTTGCCACACCTTATTGGATCTGAAGACTTCAATTGTAGAAGTAATTACTTCCCCTAAAGCATACTTCCAGTTCATAAACTTATACTTATTCCTTCTCAGCAATGATAGCACCGATGGGGAACCAGAAGAAAAGAGAAAAAAAGTTGCAAATGTTGTCATCAACCAGCCTGCTACAGACTCAAAAACATTGGTAGAAAATGTTCAAGAAGAGGTATGATGTATTGTTCTGCTGTTAGCAGGAATAACCATTGAGGTTTTTAGCAAAGTAATTTGAAGCAAAATTCCTTTATAGTCCCAAATCCTTTAGTCATTTCAGCATTAAGAGAAATGGAATGAAGAATGTCATTGGCAGATTACTTTTGTAGATAATGAAGCAAGACAGCTTCAAACTGTGTTTACAGCACTGAGGAAGAAAACACATTTAATCCACTGGTAGCAGTTTGTGACCCAAATGAATGTGAGTAGGGTGGCTACAGGTGTCAGACCTGGGTATTAAACTGTAAAACTGTGCTAAACACTTAGATGGTAGGATTACAGTTAGCCACAAATAATTTGATCTAAATGTTCATGTACACTTTATTTAATCTTTGCCTTACTTTAATTAGGCTTAATTTAGAATTAAGTTCTATCTTTAACAGTTGATGATGAAAAACCTGCATTTGCTTCAATAGACTAAAAAGCTGACAATTTAAGAAATGCTAAGCCAGAATACAAATGGTTCACAGAAGTTTATTTCAGACTTTATCTAGATTAGTCTGTATTCTCCAAAAATAAGAAATTTCCAGACATAGTTTTGTAATTACATTTTTATTTGGGAAAAAATGATTGGAAAATTAATTTGAAAGATGAATGATAAGTGCAGGCTGAACAGCTGCTGATTGCTGGCTGTTTTTCAGTCGCTTTGTCTATGTGATGATGTGAACTTACTAATGGTAATATAATTTCCTTTCCACAGCCACAGCAGTTTCCTTGTAGGAAATTTTGGGATAGTGGATACGCTTCTGGTTTCCAAAAATGTGGAATGTGTTTTGAACAGGATACTGTTTATTACCAAATTAATTGACCCAATTTCATTATACGGTGTATTTGCAAAATGTGACTCGCCTATTATGTTCTTTAAAGGCAAAGTTTGTAAATTTAAAGGATCACTGGGGCGGATAAGAAACTTTGCCTAATTTTCTGCCTTTAGCATGGTTCCTAAAGGGAGAATGAGTTCCAGAACATTAAAATCAATTACCATAGAGAAGAGTTTACACTACTAACAGAAACTGCATAAGCTTTTTAAGAGATCCAGTGCACTTAGCAAAGTCTGAGCTGTGAAAGATTTGTTTTTTCAATTCTGTTCAGTAATGAAGAAAAATACTTAAACTTTTGGAGGTTTATATGTGCCATTTAAATACACGAAGATCATAAGTGTTCATCTGGTTCCTTTCTCTTTTAATCTCATACTTAAGAATTTTTTTATGCATTTAGGCAAATGAGTGGCCTCTGGAAAGCTTTTGTGAAGAGGTGTGCAATGACCTCTTCAACCCTTCTTGGGAGGTAAGACATACGTGCAGTATCTAAGGTGTAACTATAGATGAAAAAAAAAGCTTCAAGAGAAGCACAAAAATTGTATGTGTGTAACTTGAGTATTTTGCTAGATATCAAAAACTACATCAACTGTAAATACAGATTACATAGCCAGGACAAATTGGCTTTTAGTGAACTTAAAGGGGAATTGAGAACAGATGTATAACGTATACTTGAGGGAAGTGGCAAAGATGTAAAGTAGTCACTGTAAGTGAGAATTATGGGAGTACTGAAATTCAAGCAAAATAAAAGCACATAAGTCTATGGTCACAAAGATTAAGCAATTAAAAGAGACTTGGATTCAACAAAAGAACAGCGTCATGTTTGTCTAATGCTAAGCTAGTACAAAAGGGAGAGAAATCAATCCTTTGGTAACTACAAAAACTATATATTTTGTTGCTTAGACCACCTATATTCAAGATTCAAAACTGTTCTGCTCATCCTTTTATTCAGTCTTTATACAATTTTCCACTTTGTTAGAAATTTCAGGCAAAAGTGTGAAGTAGCTGATAACAATCTTACTTCCTTGAGCAGAAGATAGAAATAACTGTTCTCACCTAACTTAATTTTCTTAAGTTGATATTCTGAAAAGTTAAATGTTAACAGCAACTCTAACATCCTTATGTATATCTGTAGCACAGTGTCAGTGATGTCAGTATGGACAGAGTCAACTTGCTCTCAAACTTGAAAACAGAGATAAATCGTATTCAGCCAGCACAATTATTTTAGTCCCAGAAAAAGGATAATTCTACTTGTGTGGCATATTGCTGCATCTGAGCTAATAAGCCTCACCTCATTTGAAAGCAGGCTGTTCGCAGTTGAAAGCCACATCCAGTTGTCATCTGGAATGCAGACATTCCCATGGCTTCCTTAGTACATTTGATATAGGACACATACTTCTTAATTAAGGAAGTAGATCAGTACAGAATTGTTATTACTTTATGTTCTGGGTGAAAAATAGGTTAATGTACCTCAATTCATGTTTAAAATGTCTCTGGCAGCATCTTGCAGTGTCTAGAGGCAGCCTGAGTGATTAGTCCAGGCTGCTTGCCTAGTTTGACAGATGAAGTCAGGCAAGATGAATCCTACTACTGGTATTGCCTTCATACATTTGTCTCTTTTGTGTTTGCAGAAGCTGAGAACTTAACTAGCAAAGTCTACTTCTTTTGACTTGTAAAACCTAGCTCATAAGCTATCTCAGACCAAATAAATTATTGGTGCATGAACAATTAGCATTTTAAGACTAGACTCTGGTGGTTTTTATTGGCTTGCTTATACTTCTAACCAGCAACCACTGAGCTGTACATAGGGGATATGTATGCTACCAAATACAGAGTTCCAGTTGTTACTGTCATGAAATGAAATACAATAATTTTCTAGCAACAAGCATGTATATGAAGTGTCCTTAAATAGAGTAAGTTCTGCTCTAATCTGTGTAAAGGTCTCTCAATGAAAACCTGGTTCAAAACTCTGCTTTTAAGACTTCATTATCCATTGAGTGGGCTTTTCTTGAGAAGCCAATTACTAGTCCAGTTAAGTGTCAAAAATACCAGAAACAATAGTAGTTCTACTGGTCTTATGTTATTTCCAGAACTCTTCCTAGTTTGTTCAGCTGTTCATGTTTGGTGAGAACATGCAAGTGCTTACAATTGCTATCACTTGTTCACTTACTTTCTAGTATTGAGTCAAGCAAGGCAGGTTTGTAAGCCCTGCAGAATAATAATAGTCAGAAATTTGTTCTGCGAACTCCAGAATATTCAGTGAGGATCCAAACTCTGTTTAAAAAATATAAAGAGTTGTAGAAAAATATTTATATTTATTTACTTTAACTTATAAACTTAAAAAACCCAGTAATACCTTCTAGTTTCTCTTTTCTGAAAGCTAGTGTCTCGTAGTGAGGTAAAAGTAGATGAATGTTGGCTATATTACTGCAAATATGATAATGTTAGGAAATAGAAGCAATTCTTAATTGGTTGATTTTGGACAGATGAACATTTAAGTATATGATTTGATATAACTGCCTACAAGTCTAGTACTAATTCAGCTGTAGTTGAAACATCTCTATTAAGAATACAATAGTATTGTTTCAGTTATCCAACATGGCTATCTCCTGTTCCCTAGTATTTTCAAATTGGCTTTTCATTTCGCTTTTCTAGGTTCGACATGGTGCAGGTACTGGACTGAGAGAGATACTTAAAGCTCATGGTAAAAGTGGTGGTAAAATGGGAGATAGCTCTCTAGAGGAGGTAAGTTTCCAGTCATGTGGACTCCATATGTTGCTTAAACAAAGTTTAGAAAACAGACTTCTTAAAATACTTAAACTTTGCAGCAAGTGGGTGACCTGGGGGAATGTAAACCATGAGATTGTCTGCTCAAAATTATCTGGTTGACATCACAATATGCACTGATGAAACATTCTTTTTAAAAGGCCTGTGCAGAAACCAATACTACTGTACTAGTATTAGTACTACTATACTACTGTATAAGTAACCATTAATATGTTGATTGTGTATAAAGTTATTAAACACTAGCTTCCATACTGGAAAATACTGTTTTCAAGTCATGGTAAAGCTGTGCTGAAACTAAATTGACAAGTTGATTATATAACTCTAGTGAAATCTTAGAGTGTCTCATTCTACTTGCTTGAACAATAAGGTGACTCTGTGAATCTGCTTGCTTTGTTATGAGAAAAAGCTTAGTGTTTTTAAAAGGAAAACAGTTTTTATAAAATAACCTGACGGTTACAGCTTATTTACTAATAGTGAATCTCATCCAGATTAATACTGACTTTGCTGTAAAAGCAGCTGGGAGGGCTTGTGGTTTAGAGTGGAAGATTGAGGAGATGTAAATCAATCTATTTCAGCATACTTTGTAGTTAGGGAAAGCAAAAGCTTCTCTCTCTTCTTGCTTCCACGTGGGGTAGTATTTGTTCCATGGAGATTGCTGGGTAATAATAATGCAGGCTGCAATTATAAGATACTTTTTAAACCATTTCTTAACTACTTATGGAAAGGGTGTGTGTTCTCCAGCTGTTGTGCATGCTGTATGCTGGGTATAATTCTTTGACACGTATGGGAATATGAAATCCCTAATATGTACACTAAAATGACAGTTTTCAAGGGAAGTGGTGATCTAGTATGCAGACAGTGGAGATGAGAAAGATGGTGCCTGAGCAGTTGCTTTTATGAGGCTTTTACTCTGAGATTGAAAACGGAGTTATTGGTCTCTCGCAGAGGCCAGAGCTTCAAGACAAGTTTGTTTTAAATTGCTTTGTTAAATCTGGTGCTGAAAAGCAAATTCCTTTCACTGGGTCTCCCACTGCTTTATAGTTTATTTGTAAATATGCTTCAGACATATTAATTGACTTGCCTAGGATGAGTTGACATGGGTTGGTATAGGTTATCTGGATGACTTTACCTTTGTATGCTGTATAGGAATAAAATTGTCTGTCCACCCTAACGAGGTGCTCTCTAGCTGTTGTGTTTTAACCCCAGCTGGCAACTAAGCACAACACAGCTGTTTGCTCACTCCCCCCATGGGCCCCTCTCCTGGGATGGGGTGGACAATCAGGAAAAGAGGAAACTCATGGGTTGAGAGAAAAACAACTTAATTGAAATCAAGTAAAATCTTATAATAGTACTAATGATAATAACAGTAATAATAATAATGGAAAGGAGAATTAAATGGAAAGGTGAATTAAAACCCCAGAAAAACAAGTTCTGCACAATACAATTGCTCACCACCCACTGATTGATGCCCAGCCTGGCCCAAAGCGCTGATCAGCCCCTTCTGGGTAACTCCCCCAATTTATATTCTGGCCATGACATTCTGTGGTGTGGAATATCGCTGTTCAGATCACCTGTCCTGGCTATGGTTGCTCCCTGCTTTTTGTAGATCTCCTCACTGGCAAAGCATGAGACTCTGAGAAGTCCTTGACTTAGTGTGAGCATGACTTGGCAACAACCAAAACATCAGTGTGTTGTCAACATTATTTAGTACTTAATCCAAAGCATAGCACTGTACCAGCTACTGAGAAAAACCTAACTCTATCTGAGTCAAAATCAGGACACCAGCCTTTCAGTAAAGGTATTATGTTTTTTAAAAAAAAAATAACCGAAACCAACCAGGTTATGATGTTTGCAGTAACCCAGGTGAGCTAAATTAGTGCTTTGCCTTGACTGACTGTGCAAGGTGACTGTATTGAGTCAGTTTAAACATTTGTTGTATCTCTTACAAATTTTAGCTAAAACAAGCATATCAGAAATGTTTTATGAACACAGTCAAGGTGTTTGATTTTCTTTCTCTTTTTTACAGATGATTCAGCAGCATCAGGAGTGGCTAGAAGACTTGGTTATTAGACTTCTTTGTGTGTTTGCATTAGACCGATTTGGAGACTTTGTTTCAGATGAAGTAAGTTAAGTTTGAGGGGCAGTTCAGCAGTCTTCTGCAGGAGACAACACTGCAGCAATAGAACACTGACAGTAGTACAGCACAGATAACACTGTGCCTTGTTACAGTGCTGCTGCATGTGCCTGTTGTAACTACTCACAGATGCTTATTAAAAAGTATCTGATGTATAAATACCTTGTTTGTGTAGCAGTTTGGTCATCTGACTCTACTCAGATTGATTTCTCTGTAAGTCAAATTTCATACAGAAGTATCTGTTTTATCATTTCCTTTTTCCTAGGTGGTAGCACCAGTACGTGAGACTTGTGCTCAGACTTTGGGAGTAGTATTGAAACACATGAATGAGACTGGAGTTCATAAAACTGTGGATGTTCTCCTGAAGCTGCTTACGCAGGAACAGTGGGAAGTGAGACATGGTGGTCTCCTAGGAATAAAGTATGCTTTGGCAGTACGTCAGGTAATAACCCTCATGATAAATTGTAGAGACCTTTGGATCAAAAAACTCTGCTCCAGGTAGAGGATGTGGCTGAAGAGTAAATAGATATGATAAAACAAGTTTGCTTGCATTGCAGTCTTGTGGGTTATGAGATGTGTGACTGCACTTTTATATCCAGGCTGCAATTATATAGTGAAGCTGTACTGTTGTAACTTGATAAGTTACTTGCACAGAACATTATAAATAGAGGCTGTGCTTGCCTAATTTTGATGATACTTTCATGTGTGAAGCAGCAGAGCTGAATGCTACAAGACGTTTAGTCTGTCGTTTGTATTCTGCAAACACTGAGCTTTGAGCTGACATTTGAGTTCATTCAAATTTATAACCTAGGTTTTTAACTTCATGAATGGTAACTTACAATACTTATAGTCTTGAATGGGTAGCTTTTCTTTAAAACAAACAGGTTAATTAACACAGAGTACATCTGAATTGTTTGGATCATTACATGCTTTTTAAGTTTAAAAATGCTTTTGATTTTTTTTTTTTTACAGGACATGATCAATACTTTGTTGCCTAAAGTATTGCCTGCAATAATTGAAGGTCTGCAAGATCTGGATGATGATGTCCGAGCTGTTGCTGCAGCATCTTTAGTACCAGTAGTGGAAAGCCTGGTCCAGCTTCAGTCTCAGAAGGTGACTGAACTGTTTTCCATAAGTTCTGATTGAAAAGTTCACTTGTGGTCAAAATGAAGAAAATAATGCTTAGAGGCAGCACTGGATTTTTTTCTCTTTTTTTATATATAGTAATCTCTTGTTCTTATTTGTGTAGGTGCCTTTTATTCTTAATACCTTGTGGGATGCACTTCTGGAGTTGGATGACTTGACAGCTTCCACGAACAGTATCATGATCCTTCTTTCATCCCTTCTGACTTACCCTCAGGTCCGCAAATGCAGGTAACTTTTTAATTAGTATTGCTTCAGTATTACGTGCTTGAGTGTCCACTTATTTGCAAGTTGTAATAATGCGTGTCTTTCAAATCATGTGTTCAAATCAAAGGAGATGCCTAATTTAAATCAATATTTAAATTTTACTCTTGTTTTTCCTTAAAGTGAAGGTTAGGACAGTGCTTCTATTTTCATTATGTTTGTGAAATGCAACAGAAGAATTAAACAATTAGACATTGTTTATATGTGACTTCTTTACCTTCTCTCTCCATTCGTCTTGGCTATTTTAGTAAAGGATATTGGCTCCACTCATATGGTGGTCCTGCCCACAAGGAGCAGACAAACTCCAAACAAGAGACCAAATTGTGTACATTAAAACACATGCGCATACCTGTAGAACTTTGCTCTTGGAACAGTTCTGGAGAAAGCTACAAACATGGAAATTCACATTAGTAGGACACCCAGTAATTCTGTGACTAGTTCCTCTCTGTTTGGGACTCTGGCAAATTAAAGAAATCGCATCTTAATATGTTAAATTTTTCATAATACACATGGTAAACTTAGCGCATCTGCACTTAAGGTAGATGCTTTATGCATTTTCTCTCTCATCTTATATGATTGGCATTGCTGAAGCTGGTTTCATTATTTGTAAAGTCATAACTTTAGGTACAACTTCAGGCCTAATAGTAAGTTCTAAACAGAAACAGCCCCTCCTTTTTTTTCTGACAGTTGAACAAAGGCCAAAGTATAATGGGTGATGGGAAAAACATGATAAAAATACATGCTTGAATTGACTAGTTTTCTAGTCAGTGGGGTTTTTTTCTCCTGTAACTGTCTTTCCATCTCCCCTTCCTCTAGTATTCAGCAGTCACTCACAGTTCTGGTCCCACGTGTGTGGCCATTCTTGCACCACACTATATCTTCTGTGAGAAAAGCAGCTCTGGAAACGTTATTCACGCTCTTGTCTACCCAAGACCAGGTAAGAATTAGTTATTAGTGTTTTAATGTGATACCTGTTGGAATATGCTTAGTCATATGATATCCTTGTTTCAGAGTTCTTCAACATGGTTGACTCCAATTCTGCAAGACATGTTGAGGCACATATTTCAGTTTTGTATCTTGGAAAGCAACCAAGAAATTCTGGATCTTATTCACAAGGTATTTGCATGCCTTACCACATAAGTATATAGTGTTTGTGTATCCTGCTCTTTCGTATCCTCTGTGCAGATAAAAAATGTGTTCCTGTTAATTATTTTGTAATTGGCCTATATGATGCTTTCCTAGAGAGTGAATGAGAGATGGTTCCTACAGTTTATCAGCATATGTATGATTTTATGTAGGCCCTGTAGAAATTTGTCATGATTTTCACTATGGTTCTTTCTTTCCCAAGGTGTGGCTGGAACTGTTAAACAAGGCATCTGTACAGTATGTGGTTGCAGCTGCTTGTCCATGGATGGGAGCCTGGCTCTGCTTAATGATGCAGCCATCTCATTTGCCCATTGACTTAAACATGTTGCTAGAAGTAAAAACTAGATCAAAAGTAAGTGAAATGTGACCTCACTAACTGTTCTGAGGAAAGTATGAAATTACTTAGCTGTATATGAAAACACATTCTAAGGATGTTAGAGGGGAGTGGTGCTGCCTTTCTAAAACTCTAAATGTCAACTGTCTTAGAAACCTCAATTTTGTAGAGCAAAAGAGTTCTTGTCAGGTTATCCATGAGAATAAAGTTCTGCTATGCAGTATGCTCTATGTGAATATTTCATAAAATCTTTATTTACATAGTTCCAAAGCCATCTGTTTGCAGGACTGAGCTAAATCTGAAAGCATTGTGTTTTTTCTGAAACCATACTGAAAGATGTTTCCTTTTTCCTCTGTGTATTTACCAACTATATGTTGAGTATTAATGTTATAGTCAAGGAATATAGCATACATTTAACAGGACCATTGCAGGCTAGTAGTGGAGAGGTGATTTGCAAGTATTAACTACTTGTAAGAAGCCTCTTATCAAAGAAATATTCTGTCTTAGTCCAACTTTCATTGGAAGTGTTATGGAATATGAATTCATGTTTTCATTACAAACATACTTACTTGCAACCTCTCCTTTTTTCCACAGGAAAAGGCAGGTGCTAAACTGCGTCAAGGTCAAACCCAGAATAAGGAAGTGATTCAGGAATATATTGCTGGGGCAGACAGCATTGCAGAAGATCCAGCAACAAGGGATTATGTTGTCATGCGTGCTCGGATGATGGCAGCAAAGTCAGTTTACTGAAAATATGAAAAAGATACTTAAAAGCAATGTATTTTTTTCATTATATATAGCAGCTTTTCCAAAATCTAATTATGTAGACTATTTTGGCATGTTAATTTTTAATTATTAATTGCAGAGTAATTGTAACACTAAAGTGACTGTTCTTTTCCTTCTTGTCAGGTTGCTGGGAGCACTTTGTTGCTGCATTTGTGACCCAGGTGTAAATACTGTTACTCAAGAAATAAAGCCAGCTGAATCATTAGCTCAGCTCCTGCTCTTCCACTTGAATTCTAAATCTGCCTTGCAGAGGATTAGTGTTGCGTTAGTAATCTGTGAGTGGGCAGCCTTGCAAAAGGTAGGGTGTTTCTGCAGCAAAAATAAATTTTACTTACTATCTCAATCCACTGCTTGTCATGAGCTAGTTAGCCGAAATAAGATTTCAGTTGATAAGCTAAAATGGTATTTATACATCTAAATACTAAAATCATGATTCTTAGACAATGGAGGAATACAGTGCTCAGTAGCTAAATGCCAACTGTCAGAATTATGAATCAGTAAATACGTTCACATTTTTTCTACAAATAATTCTGTTCTCAAGATGCTTGTTATCCAAGGTCAGCCTTCCTTTTAAGGTGACTGTTTTTCCTCTATTCAGTATCATTTCTAGTGGCAGACTGAAAGTTTTGCTCCTGATCATTTATATTCTGGGTTATGAATGTTAATGGTCCCTCTGAAAACTGGATTTTTGTAGCTAGATTGAGCTGTTTAGCATCCAAAACTGAACAAAAGAAATTGTGATTACTCAAAATTACAAACTGTCTTTTCCTGTTACAGGAGTGTACAACTGTGGCTATTTGTGTGCAGCCTCGTTTACTTGGGGTCCTTTCTGAACATCTCTATTACGATGAAATTGCTGTTCCTTTTACCAGAATGCAAAATGAATGTAAACAACTCATCTCATTGTTAGCTGATGCACACATTGACATTGGAAACAGAGTAAACTGTAGTGTGTTTACAATAGATCAAGCTAATGAGCTGGTAAGTAGAGGCATGCCTGCCCTTCCTTCAAACCTATTCTTGTCTTGAAATACATCTTCGACATAATTATTACATAGACAATAACTTTCAGAAATAATGTGGTGACTTTACATATCTCATGTCAAAGGATGTGTGTAGAAACTTACTGTTTCCCCTGCAGTGTTTACAGTCTGACAAAAATCAAGAGCAGTGCAAGGTACATACTTAAGAGGAGAAAAAAGTGAGTGTTACGATTCCAGGTGCGGATTCACTATTGAAATCCACACAGAAGAAACTAAAGCAGGCTGGATCCCCTTCAAAACCACTGTCAAAAGACTAGGAAATAAATTCTAGATGACCTAGCCCCCTGCCTCTGACCTTTTAATCTCCTTTTAATGCCAAATCTTTCACAGGAAACAGTAGTCAACTGAGTGGGGAAGGATATGGAAAGCCCTGCAACTACTTTGTTAAGCTGATTTTTTTTTTCCTTAGATTTTTATCCCAGTCTCTTTCCTCAAAAGAGAAACGGCTTAGAAACAACTTGTTCATCCATGAGGCCTTGCACATCCTTTTTAGATTCTTGTATTCACATTCTCCTTTGCTTACCTGTCACCTGCTTATATATTTCCAGAATACCTGGATAGAACTGGTAAATAAACTTGGAGTGCATAAACTGTTCTTTGGAAATTTAGACTTGAAATTCTTATAAGATGCCTGATTTTTCCCTTTGAACTGCAGTTCGAGATTCCAGAAACTACATCTTAGAGCATTTCCTGTTATGTGCTGAAAAAATGGAGATATTTGGTCAAGTGACTCATATTCTGCCATGAGAGGACATCCTGTTTTACAGTAAATGAAACAGATTTGTAATTATTTGTTTTCCCTTTTCTTAGGTTACTTCCGTTTTCAATGAAGTGACATCATCCTTTACTTTGAATCCTAAAGTTCTACAGCAGTTGGACAGTAAGCGACAGCAGGTCCAAATGACTGTTACAGAAACAAATCAAGAATGGCAAGTGCTGCATCTGCGAGTGCACACATTTGCTGCATGTGCAGTTGTGAACTTGCAGCAACTTCCAGAAAAACTAAATCCTGTTATAAAACCCTTAATGGAAGCTATCAAAAAAGAGGAGAATACACTTGTACAAAACTATGTGGCTTCATGTATAGCAAAGTTGCTTCAGCAGTGTACGACAAGATCTCCCTGTCCCAACTCAAAGATTATAAAAAATCTCTGCAACTCCCTCTGTGTGGATCCACATCTTACCCCACTAGCAGCATGTCCTGCACAGCCTCAGAGTAGCCATGAAAACTCAAAAGGTACAACATCTGAGTGCCAACATTCTTAAAATATGCCTGTGCTTATTTCTGAACTGTTAAAATGAGTACTTGAGTCTTGTTTTCAGTGATTTTAAAATGCCAGCAACTGAGTTTCTATTAGTAATGGTTTTATTTAGGTATTTTAAACTAAATTCGTGTGCAACTAATGTGTGTTGTTTTCAGAACATATATGTATAAAAGACTTCAGTTCCAATTTTCAGTTATTGACATTGTCCTCTTATGATCATATTTCACTTATATATGCTACAAAGCTTTTCTCTGGAATTGAGTAAGTATGGGAATTAGAGTAGCCTGTTAAAAAAAGTGACTTGTGTTACATTCCATAGGCTAATAGTAAGATAAAAAAAGATGAGGATAGTGGTCAAAATGAACAAATAATCCTGTACATGCAATGGTCATGGATTCATTAAATGGCTGTCCCGCACTGCAAATGTGTACATTGAATGAACAACACAAATTAAGATCTTAATAGTCTAAGATTCTCACCGGCTTTAAGGCTTGACCATTGTACATTTTACTTATTCTTCATGAATGTCCTTCATCTCAGAGTAGAATAACATTATATGATTAAAAAAGAAGCTCTTTAGTATAAGTAGAAACATCAAAAAATCCAAAGATACTGATGACATCTGTTACTGTATCATGACAGAAGTATTGAACTGTTTGTAAGGGACACAGAACGTAAGTTTGTTTAAACTTTAGAACGTAATTCATTTTTATATGAAATAAAATTATGCAAACTTCTTATATTTGATTGAAGTTTGTTACCTGTGCTTCTTGCTGAATAAGAATTTGTGCGGTGGTTTGCACGCTTTGATTTTTCATTCCAAGTCTGTAATGTGCTCTTAACAGAGTAACTGTATTCTGTACTGAAGTGCCATTGTCCTCAAGGATGGAAAAAGTTGGGCTTTTTTTGAAGCGTAATCAGCAGGTGACTTACAGGTAGCTGTCACTTCTGCCAGTGTGTTAAACTGCAGCTTAAATTGTTGACAGCTGTTCTCTCTTCCTTTAGGGCCCAACTCTGATAAAGATGGGATGCAGCATACAGTTACTAAGCACAGGGGAATAATTACACTCTACAGACATCAGAAAGCTGCTTTTGCCATCACAAGTCGGCGAGGTCCTACTCCAAAAGCTCCAAAAGCCCCTATTGCAGATCTCCCCACAGGCAGCAGTGGAAGCATTCCTACAGAGCTCGATGAGGTACACTTCAGAAGTTTGAATTTGCAACTTCACAGCTACCCCTCCCTTCTGTTACTTTGAATTCACTGGAACTGATATCACTATAATAGGGATGCCCAGGATCTCTTCGTGAGAGAACTGAGCTGATATGAAGTTTTGTGATACAAGCAGCATGTTTGTATTTTAAATCTTCAGGGTGTCATTAAGAAAACTAATAACTCTTGAAACTTACGTTTACTGCAGATTAGAAATATCAATATAAATTCATACAAATAGATTTCCACAAACTGCTGTGATTGTGTCCTCTTACACATGCCAGTCATCTTGATGTGTGCTGGATGCCTCTGAAGAATTTAAACCAGTAATTGAAATGTGACTGGCTTTAGAATGTGTGTGCAACTTCCACACTTATTATTCTAAACTTTTTTGCTACTGTTTTATTAATTTAAAATCTGTATGTTTTACTAAGATCCTAGTCAAGACTGTGATTCCTAAACAGTGTTGCGGATTTTGTTCTTGATTTGTTACTGTTTTTTATCAATTCTGCTTTCCAAAGAGAGTGGAACAAAGAGCAGGGGTTTAATAACAAAGCAAGTATTGTTTTTCATAAGTTTTGCTACTGTTCTTGGTGTCACTATATTGGCAATATCTAAGGTTCTGGAACTGGAACCAGTTGGAAAATATCATGCTGAAATGGACCTGTGTCAGCAAAAGCCAAATCTCAAATTCATAGACTTCAAATAATCTGTTATAAAAGATTTTTTTTTTTTTACCTCTATAAAGAATAAAGTAACTAACTTGGGGGAAAAAAAATCAGAATGTAGTGTCATAGGTCTAAACCAAATTGAATGCCTATATAATGGGAGCTTCCTTGAAAATAATTGTTATTTTTAAATGTGTCTGTCCTCACTACTTTGATTAATTGCTTAATTCTAGGCTCAGAAACCTTATGTTGTACAGAGAAGAGGAGCTGAATTTGCCTTATCTACTATAGCTAAACACTTTGGTGCTGAAATGGCAACAGGATTGCCACATCTCTGGGATGCTATGGTTGGTTCATTACGGAACAACATTCACATAAATAATTTTGGTAACTACACTTCTGATTTAAGCTGGGAGGGCGGGTAGGCTGGGGGCAGTATATCAGACTTAAACTGAACACCTTTTCTGTTTTTACCAGACCGGAAGTCATTACTGGAAAAAGGAGATGCTCCTGCCCAGGAGCTGGTAAATTCCTTGCAGGTTTTTGAAACAACAGCAGCTTCAATGGATACTCAGCTACATCCTCTGGTAATTAGCTTTTGTATGAAACACTTCAGTCTGTTCATTGCTACTGCTTTAAATTATTGTTTTGTAAGGCTTCTTTTTAGATCTTGTTCTATTTTGCTCAAATAGTCCCTCATTAGTCTGTCTGTTCTCCAAGTCCTGTATCCTACTCTTGATAAACTCAAGACATAGCCTTCAGCAGTTAAGCTGTGCAGTTGTAAAGCTTTTTTTACCCCGTGTTCTGTAGAATATTAAATTCAGTATTTGTTCATGCAGGTTGTAGAATAAACCACAAAAGCAAACGGCTACCTACAATTTAGCCTTGGCCTATTCTTTTTTGGATAAGATTGTTTCTGAAGTTTGAGTTATGATAATATTTATGCTATTCTGTTGCATTGACATCAGCATCTTGACTCTGCTTTATTTTAATCCTGTATTTCCTAAAACTGGAGAACGGACTGATAATACAATGCTTTCTCTTTGTAATGAAAGTATAGATAAAAATGTGGTTATGCTGCACTATGTGGTTGACTGAAATTATTTGTTTTACAATAGTCTGACATGTAGTTTCTGTGGCTGGAGTGGGAGCAAAATGGTAGTGATAAAGAGAGTTTACTGCCTGACTACTGTGTAACAGGCTGAAGATTGTCAGAAAGGCCGCCTGTGCAGGGAATGCAAAAATTGTGGGAAACTTCAGTTTACCCCCAGTTAGACCAGATTTGATTATTTAAAAAATAATTTCCTTCTTTGAACTGACTATTTCTACTCAGGAGAGAGATCCTGGAGTTAGAATGGTTCTGTGAAAGTATCAACTGAATCTAAAGTACTGGTAAAAAAAAAAAAAGTTAAAGAAATGGAGGAATTCTTATGCCTGCATCTGAACACAGTTTTCAGTACTAGCCTATCTGCAGTACTATATTTCAGAATAAGTATAGTAGCTCTGGAGAGGCATAGAGAAGGGCAACAGGATGGTAAAAATACTTGACAAGGCTCCCATGCAAGGAATAAGTAGGCCAGAATTCTGGAAAAGATGGGTAAAATGAATGGCTGTAGAATTCTGAGCAGATGGAGAAGACTCATGTGGAATTTTCTTACCCATCTTAATAAACTGCTAAAATGATTTTGAGTGCATTTTGCATATGACATGGGAAGACTTCCTTTAAGTGTATTTTATATGTTTGCATATGTGTGGTGTGTAGCTATTGTGTAGATTAGTTTTGAGGGTGTTCATTCTTTATGCGGGTTTGAAAAATCACAGAAAGTGAAGGAGGGTGGAATTGGTTCACCAAAGCTAATATTTAGGGATCTTCACATTAGGAAAAACCTGAGCATTGGTTTAAGATACCTGATATAAAAGTGTATTTATACTGATGAAAAAGAAGACATAGATACACACATACCCCACTGGGAAGATGCAGATTCCTTCTGAGTGTCTTTCTTGTCACACAGAATTAATGAGATTCCTAACATGAATAATTCATCAGCCTAAACACAAATGAGATGAGTCTAGGACAAATCTGCTAGCTGGAAGGAATTCTTAAATCTGTGTCTGTATTTAAGTGATAATTCTTTTTTTTTTTTTTAATAAAAAATTCTGAGTACTTAGTACTGTATTTTCAGTGTGAAACACATCCTTGCCAACTAAGGGCTTCTTTAATTTTCATTTGGACTAAACTCCTAGCTCTTTTTTTACTGAGAATTTTAACTGCATTGGGGAGTAATACTTGTTCGAAGTTCAATTGCCTGTTTCTTCTGAAACTATTTTTTAGTTTTAAGCAGTTCGGTCTTGTAAAGGAGCCACTGCAAGCATTCTTAAATGACTTAAAAAGACTGTTTAGTTAAAAAAAATCACTAATTTGTTTATAATTCATATTAACCTTTCTCCCCCACCCTTTTCTCTGTTCAGTTAATACAGCATTTGCCTCACCTTTACATGTGCCTTCAACATCCCAGCACTGCCGTGAGACACATGGCTTCCCGTTGCGTGGGTGTTATGAGTAAAATAGCTACCATGGAAACAATGAATATCTTTCTAGAGAAAGTTCTACCATGGCTGGGAGCAATAGATGACAACACCAAACAAGAAGGTGCAATTGAAGCACTGGCATGTATCCTTGCTTGAGTATTCAGAAATGCAGAAACTTCTTTGCTATTGCTTAATTTGGGTGAACAAAAACTGTTGCCAGAAAAAAAAGGGAGGAGAAATGAAATAAAATATTAAACTGTTTTCCTCCTGTGGGATGAAACAGAATAAACTTTCATTTCCATTGCCCTTATTTTATCCATCAGATGAAGGTTTGGTTTCTCAAACCATGCAGTTCACTGGGCTAAATGTTAATTGGGTAGATCAGATTTCCCTGCTTCTGCATTGCTTTGTTACTAGAAATCTTATTCATCTGAATGTAATGTATTAATGACTTTTCCATATTGAGTGTGAAGTCTGCTGGGTATATATTTGTCAGACAGTCCTGAACTGTTACAAACTATTTCCTTAATAACCAATTCAGGTGTAATGGAGCAGCTGGATGTTGGTATTGTTCCATACATTGTTCTTCTGGTGGTTCCTGTTCTGGGTAGAATGAGTGATCAGACAAACAGCGTACGTTTTATGGCTACTCAGTGCTTTGCAACATTAATTAGACTAATGCCTCTTGAGGTAAGCTCAAACTCTAAGTATATTGAGTGTATGAACTACCCTGTATCCACTTTTTTACCAGCTGCGAAGTTCAGGCTTCTGACTTATTAAATGCTGAATAAGTAAATGGTTTTATAGATGTTGAGTCCCTATCAGATAATGGAAGTGTCCTTTGTAAGTAAAAT
The DNA here is from genome assembly GCF_001604755.1 of Lepidothrix coronata. Lineage (NCBI taxonomy): Eukaryota > Metazoa > Chordata > Aves > Passeriformes > Pipridae > Lepidothrix > Lepidothrix coronata. The sequence continues at coordinate 8,294,906 of NW_016690188.1, forward strand.
GAGCAAAAATGGGACCCTGTGTTAGCAATTGTCTAAGTTAATGTTAAAATAAACTTTCTCCTTATAAGAAGCTCATTTTAACTGTGTACACAAAGTTAAAGGGTATATTTATTAATTTTGTGTGCAGTGCTTGTTCTGTTTGTTAGTTCGAGCTCAAAAGTTATAGGAGTTACATGTGCACTCTCCCTAGGTATGTGTGTTGCTGTGTATGTGGTCAAGAGAAATGCATAAAAGCAGTACTGCTTTTAAAGGAAAAAACAAAATAACAATAGGGATAATGTGGATATAAGTAGAGTCACTTATTCCTAGTTCTTTAAATCAAAAAACCCTGCCCTACATATTTGGGCCAAATATTGTGTATTATGATGCAGTAGTTTAATCAGTACAGACTTGCTGCAGTTTTTCACTTCTGCTACAATGTTCACACCTCAGACACTTTCTAATGTTGTGTATCAAGGACTACAATGCTTCTAAGTAACTTGACCACCAGTTTAGAATACATTTCCATGGTAATAATGAAAACCAATTGTCAATTTAATGGGTTTATTATATTTTTAACATAATAAAACCTTAGCATCTGATAACTAGCAATCTGCCTTAACAGGAGCACTTACTTTTTCTGCATGCTTACACTGAAATGTTGAAGTTGAAAGTTAGTGAAGAATGAATTAATTTCTGGCATGTTCATTCTGATGCCATTGGCACCAGTGTCCTTCTTTGTATGTATCTTAAACACAGTCCTGTGGAATACATATAGCTTAGGTTTTGGGGGTTTTAAAAGCTATTTTAATAGAATGTATTGACCATCTCTTAAAAACATAGCATACTTGTTCTATTAATTGCATGCATATGCACAATCACGTCATATTTCTTTTTCATAGTTACTAGGGAAGTGCCTTAGAATTTCCCTTTCTGGTTAAGGAAGTTCAATATCAGATACTGAACTATATTAAATATATATATGGGTTTTGAAGTAAAGCTAACTAAAGGTGGAGGTGGCCCAGAAAACTGGGGCAACAGATGTGATGATGGGAAAACTGTTTCCTCTTCTAGTGTATATTACTAACAAACAAGAATGTCTGAGCATGTTTGGCCCCCAGATGGATTCTTTGGGCTTCTGGCCTGATGTGGGAAATACCTAGGAAGCCAAGATCTGCTGCTACAAACCTTGAAGGAGGTTTAGGTTTTTTCCTTCTCTCAACAGTTTCCAACTGCTTGAATTCATCCTATGGATTTCAGTAGTGCTTTAGATATAATTCCACTAAATAGGAGAAAAATCCATCAAACTTTGGATAGTAGCTTGTGGTTTAAGAGAAAAGAGTGTCAAAGGCTTCTCTAGCTAGCCAGATAAACTCTCTGATTAGAGGTAGAATAGCTCAGTCATAGAAGCTTGACCAGAATTTTCCTTCTTGTGTCAAGTTTTTCAGTGTGTCCTTTAGGGCAGAATTTGTCACATCCTGGGTGTGTTGACCCGCAAGTAGTCAAACAAGTATAGCACAAATACAGTATATAAATCCTGAGTTTGGATTCGTGCAGTTGAGAAGATTGTAGATCTTTACTGTCTGTTTAAAATGTCTAAGCTAGTATGAGGTTTTTTTTCTTCTCTGTGTGACAACTAAGCCCTGTAGGCCTTACATTACTGCTTTAAAAATGTTATCCTAGGCTGGTATACCAGATCCACCAAACATGTCCGAAGAATTAATCAGGATGAAAGCTAAAGAACGTCACTTTCTGGAACAATTACTGGATGGAAAAAAACTGGAAAACTATGAAATTCCAGTACCAATCAAAGCAGAGCTCAGAAAATATCAGCAGGTAACAGCTTATACTTTGATTTTAAAAGAGCAGTAAGTTGCAGTCCAATACAATTTCATGGACTGGTAGGAGTTGTTCAGTATTGGCTTCTTGCTTGTGGGTTTTTTGAAGGTTGTTTTTTTAGTTGTGCAATGTGTATCTTGGACTCCTGAATAAGGAAGAAAAAATGAAGTAATGCATACTTCTTATACTGGCAAAATGATATTTATCCCCTGTCTAGATTCTGCTAGTTTTCTCAGGGAATGGCCAATGGGCTGTGCCTTGTTTAGGCTGACTGTGGCAGCTCACCTCTCTAAAGCCAGGCCTTGCTGGACTGTTTGGACATTTACATTTTTCCCTTTATCCCCCCTGCTTTGATGGAATGGGCTGTAGTGGATGCATTTATGGTGGGAACCAGCTCGTAGTTTGGCACTGATGGATGATAGAACATATGGATGTTTGAACTGAAGCATAACTACGTAAAGCCAGTTCTTACTTCTGAGGCACTCTTCTTTTTCTGATTTCAGGATGGAGTGAACTGGCTGGCATTTCTCAATAAATACAAACTTCATGGAATTCTTTGTGATGACATGGGCTTGGGAAAAACTCTACAGTCCATTTGCATTCTTGCAGGTGATCATTGCCTCAGGTAAGCTTAAACAACATTCTTTAATGTTAGGTTTTAATGATAGGTTTTGTCTGTGTTAATGACTCTGGACATAGTCCTGGGCAACTGGCTTTAAGTGGCTGTGCTTGAAAGGGGGGGGGGGGTTGGACCAGATGGCCTCCAGAGGTCCCTTCCAACCCCACCTCTTCTGTGGAAAAACTCCTTTCTTGTGTTCTTAAAGGGCTCAGGAATACGCAAGAACAAAACTAGTGGACAGTGTTCCTCTTCCCTCGCTGGTGGTGTGCCCTCCTACACTCACAGGACACTGGGTGGATGAAGTAGGCAAATTTTGCTCGAAAGAATATCTTAATCCACTGCACTACACAGGACCTCCTACTGAGAGAGCAAGGTAATCTATCTTGCACTTATGACTGGGATAGAGTAAAATATCACATGCGGAATTTTACAATTCACTTTACTACTGAAGCATAGTTGTGGGCATGGGAAAGCTTGTGATGGTACCTTTAAAGGCTGAAATAGTAACCTATGTAAGGAACACTTTAACTCCTTTTTTTTTTCCTTAAGATTGCAACACCAGGTGAAAAGACACAATCTCATAGTGGCTTCATATGATGTTGTAAGAAATGACATCGACTTCTTCAGGTAAGAATTGGCTTGTTTTCAGAGATTTTTTAATAGCTTAGAATTTTAAATACTACTTAAGTCTGTGTTCTTCTTTTCTAGAAATATTAAGTTTAATTACTGCATTCTTGATGAAGGCCATGTAATAAAAAATGGAAAAACAAAGCTGTCAAAAGCAGTAAAACAGCTGACTGCTAATTACAGGATAATTCTTTCTGGGACACCAATCCAGGTAACTGCCCCTTTTTCTTTTTTTTTTTTTTTTGATGAATAAGAAAACAAGCAAGACAGATCTATCAGTCCATTTTATTGTACCTTTTATCAATCACCTTGTTCAAAGTATACGTTGTAAAACAGCCTTTTGCTGCTAAATGCTTTAAATGACATCTTTCTCCTTCCTGGTTTACCCATGTATAGGGGAATGGGTGCAGGTTTCGTGGTACTAATGATGTTCAAAAGTTGTCAGCTAGACTTTCTCTACCATTTGTTCTTTAAGTATCAGGCAGGGATAGTGAAATTAGCAGGAAACACAATTCTGAGAACTCCAGATTTGGGGCTTTGTGCTGATGACTTATGTGCAGTACGTGTCTCATCCAGGACTAAGATAACTAGTGTTTCCCAGGTTTTGTTGTCCAGAAGAACTCAAGGTGTGGCTTAAGACATCCAACACAGTAGAAAGTCCATTTATATGTTAAAGTGCATGTAGATGTATTCCTGTCACTCAGTTGAATGCAAGAGCTACCAAGCTCCTGCAGCTTGGAAGTGTGTTGAAGTGTTAGATTTGTAGGGCTTTGTAGGCGGCGTTAAATATGCATGGAAGTTTTTCTGATAACTTGTATTGATTTATTTCTTTTGAAAATAATTTATCAAATATTTCTTTTTATGTCCAGAACAACGTCTTAGAGTTGTGGTCATTGTTTGACTTCCTTATGCCAGGATTTTTGGGCACTGAACGCCAGTTTGCAGCTCGTTATGGCAAACCAATACTGGCAAGTAGGGATGCCCGAAGCTCCAGTCGAGAACAAGAGGCTGGTAAGGACCAAATGTTCAATCTTTGGTGTTTTGTTTTAGCCTTTTAAATGAGAACTGTTACTGAAAAGCAAGTGTGGTCATTTCCAACATCAGAGACTGGGGGGGAGCTGAATGTTTTGAAAATCTTTTTTCTTCAAAAATACAGCTTCTGTTGCCCTCACTAGGGGTTCTTGCAATGGAAGCACTGCACCGCCAAGTTCTGCCATTCCTGCTAAGGAGAATGAAAGAGGATGTGCTGCAAGACCTCCCACCCAAAATTATTCAAGATTATTACTGTATTCTCAGTCCTCTACAGGTATGCTTAAAAAGTGGCTGAAAGTTTAGTTTTTTCAATACAGTTAAGACCACAAAGGAACCACTTCTATATTCCTGTGTCAGTCTGATGTCAGCTCTGACATTCTCTAGGACCACAGGACTAAAAGGGTTTTCTGGTATGTGCTTAAAAAACTAATTTTAGCCTAGTTGTAATAGAGTATTTCTTCAGTTTAATTTCTGGCATTTGTTGTTCAGGAACGACATCTAGGCATATGCAGGCTGTTTTTAAATAAAACTTTCCAGGTTGAAAGAAAACAAATGACAGGAGATTCCATTATTAATAGTTATGTTGTGTTGCATATGAAATAGCTTTCTTGATGTATGATAATTCAGAATTTTAACTTGGAACTAAACTCTGAATAGGACTGTTCGTTTTCTGTTGGGGGAAAACACATTCATTTTCTTGTCTGGGGCCTCATCTGCAGGTTCAGCTTTATGAAGATTTTGCCAAGTCTCGTGCCAAATGTGATATTGATGAAACCGTTTCTTCACTGAATGAAGAGACTGAAAAACCAAAGCTTAAAGCTACAGGTCATGTATTTCAGGTACAGATTGCTTTAGTAATTTTTATTTCCTATCACATAGACTCTTGATAACTGTATTTATGGGTTTAATAAATTAAAATGAAAATACTGAACCGAAACATTTATGGCTATATGATCTAAGTAGAATATTTATGCCTGGATTGTGATGAATAGCTGTTGTTTTAAATTATGGGTTTGTTTTAAGAAGCATAACCCTGTCTTGTATTTTTAATGCTATCTGCTCAACTGGTGTTCAGCTGTTTTGTGGATCTTGTAAAAACTGATTACTGAAAGAGCAAAACCTCAAAACAAGGGAGAAGTAATTTGGACTTCATCAGCTGGTATACTACAATGTTAAGATTCTAAAACACGGACAAAAAATTTCCTTAAGATTAGATCTGAATTTATGAAGGTTTGTGATCTTACAGAATTGCAGATTAAGTCTTGGCTAATTGGAAACAACAATTCTCAAAGGCTCTGCACTGCTCCCAGACCCACCTCCTCTGTTGCACACTCAGATGCAAGTGTGGGAGATGTTAGTCTTTGCACTTCTCCTGCAACAGGGACCTATGCATGTAACAGTTATTGGATACAATTTGAAATACAGATTTTATTAATGTAAATGTCCAACTTTATTTTCATGAAAATACACCATAAGATCTACATTGTGAAATGTGGCTGAGTGGCCTCTGTACTTATAGTCAATTTTGTTCATCTTTTTTCTGAATCTACATTCTTGCTAACCATTTCTTTGACCTTCACTTCCTAAATAATTAAAGGCATTGCAATACTTACGGAAGCTATGCAACCATCCAGCCTTAGTGCTAACAACCCAACATCCGGAATATAAAAGAATTACAGAGCAACTTGCAGCTCAGAATTCATCCCTTCGAGATATCCAACATGCACCTAAACTGTCTGCTTTAAAACAAGTAAGTAGACATGTGGTTGTGCCTTTAAATTTTCTAAATGTCTACTGATGTTATAACTTAGAAGGTTTTATTTAGGATTTTATCGGTATGAAAACTCTTCTTAATAAAATTAAGTAGCAAATGGAAAAGAGTACAAGGATATTCCAGGTATATTTTTCCTGATAATTCAAGGGGGAAGGGGGAGCACAATCTTAATTCAAGGTGATGATGTTTACATAATTTTTGCTGCCATATTGGAAACCTTTTATTTTGTTTTATTTCTGTCTTTTTGGTTGCTGAAAAATTTGTCTTGTGTATTATACAGGACACTATTACCTTGATAAAGTTAAATTGTATTACTTAAATTCTACTGTAAGTAAAGCTAAATGAAGAAAATTACTTTTCTGGCAGTGCTTAATTTTTTTCATAGTTTGACACTGAAACCAGACTTTGCCTTATGTCATTTAAGTGACTGTCACAGGCTTCCTTCTGTAGTTTCTCTCATTTTTACTTTTGATAGTCCATGAATGTCAATACTTACATGAGATCTGCTACCATTCTGATGATACACTTCAATGCTCTGTTCCTTTAAGCTGCTGCTTGATTGTGGTTTGGGGAATGGTGGATCTTCAGAAAGCGGTACAGAAGCTGTTGTGGCCCAGCACAGAGTACTTATCTTCTGCCAACTTAAAAGTATGCTGGATATAGTGGAGCATGACCTTCTCAGACCTCAGTTACCTTCAGTCACTTACTTACGACTAGATGGCAGCATCCCTGCTGGTCAGAGGCATTCCATTGTTTCACGGTACGTGTTATCCCCTCATAACCATATGGGGCCAACTGCAATGAACTTTATGGTGCATAATTGTTCTTTTGTCTACCTCAAAGCCGTTAAAGCTCGTACATCCTTTATATAAATGAAACTTAACCATACTTAACTTTTTCTTGTATGCAGGTTTAATAATGACCCATCTATAGATGTTCTTCTGCTCACCACTCATGTTGGTGGATTGGGACTTAACTTAACAGGGGCTGATACAGTAGTATTTGTGGAACATGACTGGAACCCAATGAGAGACCTGCAAGCCATGGATCGGGCACATCGCATTGGGCAGGTGAAAACCTCTTCATTTCCCATAAGTGTGGCTTTTTTCTTGCTGAACTCGAATTTGGGTACGATAGATTGTAGCGTATAAAAAGTGACATCTGTGGGTTTCCATCAAGCTTCCGTTCGTGCTGATTTCTTGCAAATATGCCAGATGCTGTAGTGTGTACTTTCTTATTCTGTCTCCAAATTGGTGTGCCACCTTCTCTATACTTCCTGAGCTGCTGAGGAGAGGCCAGGAAAGAATCACCCTTCAGTAGAGGAAGAGATATGACTGAGGCAAGGAACTGAAGGGAAGCCCCCCAGGGTTGTCCTTCTCTGATGCTTGAACAGGGAAAGAATGACTGCTGTTAGTCTTCCTGTACAGCTGTAAAAAGCAGTGAAGTCTTCCAAAGTACAGATGCAGTTGAAAATGCCTCTACTATACACTGGCATATTCTTTTCATCTAGCATTTGTCAGACTTACTGAGTACAGTTACTGAAGGGTAACTCCAAGCCAAACTGCTTCTAGACTGTCCATGATGAACACTGAACGCTTATGCTCTCCTAAATACCTAAGATGATACTTTATAGCTAAGTGTGTGCTTTTCTTTCAGAAACGTGTTGTTAATGTGTATCGCCTGATAACCCGGGGAACTCTGGAGGAGAAGATCATGGGTCTTCAAAAGTTCAAAATGAATATTGCAAATACAGTGATCAGCCAAGAAAATGCAAGCTTACAGAGCATGGGAACAGAGCAGCTTCTTGATCTGTTCACTCTTGACAAGGTAAAGAAACATTTTTACAAATACCTACCAAAAATAGAGTAAGCTTAAGGAAAAGCTTTGCTTTGAAATGTAAAATTTAATCACATGAATGCTTTAAGTTGGACTGATGAACAGTAGACAGCTCTCTGAAAAACAGGAGGAACTGATATTTCCCCAAAAGAATCATCAGACTTGAATTTTTTTAGTCCTGAAAACGTTATTCTGTATATTAACTGTATTTTTTTTCTTTTGCAAAGGATGGGAAAACTGAAAAAGCAGATACCTCTACCTCTTCTGGGAAAGCATCAATGAAATCAGTACTCGAAAACCTTGGAGAACTTTGGGATCAAGAGCAGTATGACACTGAATACAGTCTTGAAAACTTTATGCATTCGTTAAAGTAACCATCACATATTTGTAATACAACTGCTGCTAGTTCACATTTTTCTGCTGATATTCAGCAAACTTCAAAGCATATAGAGTGAACCTTTAGCTTAATGTGTAAATAGACTTATTGAAAGAGGAATCTTTAGAAGAGTGGCACCAAGTAGTGTCACCTGTTTCACTGGGAAGTTATTCTGTCTTAAACGTTTGCACTGTATAAAAGAACTTTAAATGTACACATTGTGAGGTGGTTTGAATTTTACTTGTTCTGAACAGCTGCAAATTCTTACTTGGTAGAAGAATTAAAACAAAGCAGGTTTTTACATTTGTTAACAAGTGTTTCTTGTGTTTTGAAGTTAAGTCCACCATTATTTCTTTCTGTATCTATAATAGTTTTGTACAGTTGTTTCAGTGAGTACTTCAGGTTTTTCAGTGTACATTTTTCTTTTAAACGCAACTTGCTTTTATGGTGTGTTAAAGCAATTTTCAACTTTAACTTACATTTGGATCATTTCAGGACTTGTATCACCAGAGGCAAAGCCTAGAAGCCTTGGAAGTATTGAATAATTAAATGGCACTAGGCCTGTGCACTCACCTTTTGTACATTGAATATAAATATATCATGCTATTCAGTCTTTTGACACCATCTTGAGAGAACAGCTCACTTGAACTTTTTAATGTAATGAGCTCTATTAAATACAGGTAGTGGCCTATTTGAGGCCATGTTTGCATCCTGTTAGCAAGGGTGTACTTTTTTAATTTATCTATAAGGCTAGAATATAGCCACTTTGAGAGATGCATGTATTCAGTATGTTTCAATCCTATATATTTTTTGTAAGTAAAAGAAGAAATTAAATATACAGACAGATGTTTTCCAGAAGTAGATTTTACACTGTCTAGGATTCTAAAATCCATGCTAAAGTGACTGTTTACTAAACTGATGCATGATTTAGAGCTTCTTAAAGGAATAGGGAGGACTTTTTTCTTTAGGAGAAAAAATATATATAGAAATACCTACATTCAGTTTGAGGTAATGGATAGTTGAAATTGTGTAACAAAGATAGTAAAGGACTTTAATAGCAGTAAGTGAGATAAATATGGCTGTATGATGTGCAGCTTTTTATAAAAGGGAGGCAGTAGTAAAAGTGTGTTTCTAGATGTGCATATGNAAAGGACTTTAATAGCAGTAAGTGAGATAAATATGGCTGTATGATGTGCAGCTTTTTATAAAAGGGAGGCAGTAGTAAAAGTGTGTTTCTAGATGAGTATATGCACTTTTTATAAATATTAAATTATAGATAACTTACAGCAGTTGTCTGAATACATAGAATATATGTATAAATATAAAACCTAAGGTTTGTAGCTTGCTGTGTGCTTAAGCATCAGAGCTTAAAAACCACCAGAGACCTCAACTATTGTAAAATAAGATTGTTTTAAAACTATATAAATCAAGACAGTTCTGCAACATTGGAGATGAATTAATGTCACATTTCAGTAGTTATGAACTGCCAGATTGTAACTAAATTAGCATTCCACAAAAATAAAATAAACTGGGAATATATAACTTGGTTTTGTCCATGTTTAGTTTTGTTTCTGTAGAGAAGACTTAGCTGGCTATATTAAAAAAAATAATGCTTTTGGCAATTACAGCTGGATTACTAGTATTAGTTCATTTCTACGTTCACACTTAGAATATTTCTGTTGTGCTTTTAACTGATGATCCAAGCAGGGAAGACAAGATAGGACTTGGTGTTCTGTTTGCAGAGAAGTTACAATGCTGGAATACTGCATACTTGAAGATAACTTGGTGCAGTAATTTGGTGACAGTGCCTAGAAATAACAAGATATTTGAATAAAGAAACCTCTTTAGTCATAAAACACTGCATATGTTTTTCTTCAAGAGCTTTGTTCATAAGAGTTCAGTGGTAGGAAACTGTTCGGCTCCTGGTGGAAAAGAAATACACAGGTAAAGACTGTCTTAAACCAGTTATTTATCACATTGAGGTTGCTATGCAACCATAATAATTTTAGTGATGGCTCTCTTGGATATGACATCAAAAAGACTTGTGCACCTGGAGAAAGGGGGGAGCAGAACCTAGAATAACTGTTTCAAGATTATTATATGTACTGACTGACCTTAAGGGTTCTGTGAATTAACACTTTGAAAATGGAAACCAGCAGGAACACTGCACCAAGGATATAAAACATTGTTTTTAGTTACTTTAATATTTAACGAAGAGCTCTTCTATGCTTTCCAAGCCAGCAGACCATTTGTCATGATTGGCTTGTTTGTGCAGTGTTCTCAGTGCACAAAACTGGATTCACTTACAGCAAAACTCAAGCAAGAAATAGCTCTTGGAATGCCTCTAGCTGCAGTCAACCTGTTTATTCAACTGGACCAGACCAGGGTCTGGGCTGGAATAGAAAAGGTGTTTTTTTATTTCTAGGCTGAAATAAAAACTTCAGAGGTGTCAAGGTCTCAGCACCAACCATATTGCTCTCCAGCTCTGCTCCTACTGCAGACATAGAATGCTTATATAATGAAGACATAGCCTAAATCTTGACCGGCTGGAGGCCTGAAAAAGCCCATGAACTGTGAGTAGAACTGCACATAGAGTCACAGAATGCTTTGGGTTGGAAGGAATCTTAAAGACCATCTTGTTCCAACTCCCCTGCCATGGGCAGGGACACCTTCTGTCAGACCAGGTTGCTCAGAGCCCCACCTAACCTGGCCTTGAACACTCCCAGGGATGGGGCATCCACAACACATCTGGGCAACCTTTTCCAGTGCCTCATACCCAAGGCTTGATGCAGTGTGTGTAATTTGTACAGAATTAAACTAGTCTATCTCATAATTTAGCATCAAACAAGCACCAATAGTCACCAAAGCCAGACCTTCAAATTAATGTAGTTCCCAAGTCAAAGCTTGCTAACCTGAGAAAACTAAGTACCTCTTACTGATGACCACATTCTGGGCTGGAAGAACTACTTTGAAAACAACTGTACACATAATGGTGCTTTCCAACCAAGTTTTAGGACTGCTTGAAATTCTACTTAAAGCTAAATGAAGAGCTACCTTCTGCAAAGATGCACCAAGCCTGCATAAACACAACTTCTGCAATGTCCGTTGTACTTAGCTTAACTAAGAATTCAATCTGGCAAGTCTGTCTCCATGTATGTTATGTTTGGAATCCATTTAAGCAGGAAACTGCCTTGCTTTCTGCAAATGTTATGGCTATTGCAGGTTTCTAGGTTTGTGTGTTTTTGTTTTGTTTGTTTTTTAAATCCTGCTTCCTAATGCTTTTGGAGGTTTTTTCCAAGCTTAGAGAAACCAAAATTACACTTAATATCCAAGGTATACATAGACAGTGATTTAGTAACTCTAATTAGTTCAAGTTGAATATTTTGCTTCAGTCCTTTGTACTGTCTCTAGAAACCTTAAATTTTACCTTAAAATTGCCAGACTTAAAGGCAAATGCTTATTTTTACTATTAGTGGTATCCCCAGCTTTACTACCATCTCACAGTAAGGCAGGGTAAGGTTGTAAGGCAAAGAGCACATCTTTCTAATTAAGCCTTAATTCAAGTGAAAATAGGGCAACTTAAGCCATGTTAGGAACTGTGGAAAACTTCTAAGATGAAAACATATTCACATATCAAAGATTTTATTAACTTGCTTACAAATGATGAATAATAATAGTGTTAACTCTAGTTAGGTGTGCAGTGTTAAATAGAGCTTTGGTACATGGCAAGCTTTAAAGCTTTTAAGGACCACAGCAATAACTGACTTGTGCTAAGTTGCTTTGTAATCAAAAGCTTGGAAGCAGCAGTTTTTTCTTTAATCCAGGCAGAGAAGTGCTGCAGTAAATATGCAAGAAGACTTCAAGAGAAGAGCTCTTTAATAGCTATCCTTTGCTAAGGTTAAGACATTTTTATGAACTTCTTGTAAACACTGGGATCCAAACTTGCAACTGTACATCTCAAGTTGTATCCAGCTGGCATTGCATTTGCACAAACCAGCACACATGAATTTAGGAAATTTCTTAGATTATCTATCCCTCCCCCAAATCTTAAAGTCGCACATTCAACACTTGTTCTATTTTCTTAGCTCAGTCATGTGGGTAGGCTAACTTGGAGTTGCGTGTCTGTTATTAATTTACCAAGTAATCAAGAAACACAGTTACAGGTGATGACCTGCAGTATTTTCCTTTAACATAAAATTCAGACCAGGATTTGCCAGGTTATAAGAGGAAAATTCCACAAACTAAAGGAAAACATTTGCTGCTCAATTTCCCTTTTCAGATGAGGAAAAAGAGTCAATCCAGAGAGCAGAAACTTCAAACCCATAAATTCTGACTCAGGTGCAAAAGCTGCAGGAATGGGGAGAAAGGAAGGATACACTGCATCCTGCCAAAAGGCTGTTCCAGGGACACAGCAAATTGAACTATTCTGCTGTTCAGTCAGAGGCTCGGAAATAGCTGAGCTTTCGGAACATGCTGGCCGTGTCTCCAATACACTCCAGTTCCAGGGGCCTTTGCGGGGTGATGCTGTGCTGTCCATGCCAAGTCTGTGCCTGCCAGAGATTTCCCATATGTCAGGGTAATTACATTTCACAGTTTATGCAGGCTGGATGCTTAGGTACTCCATTGAGAAACCAGGAATACTTACCAGTATACTGGGAGCAAGTGAATTGTGTGGTTAACTGCAGTGGGCTTTTTCTGTGTTAGTTCTCTTGGAGTAAATGTTGTGCTCTCCAGATACACATTTATGTATTCTGACCCTGTTTCACATGACTCATACTGCACTTGCAACGATTTAATTATCAATCACAGCCTAGTATCTGAGAAATAAAGACTTCAAGTAGAAATCTGGAACGGTAAGCCAAAGGAAGAGCTAATGCAGATGTTAAAATCTAATTGCTTTGCAAGAACAGGACTTGAAAAAAGTCAGTTCAATTTGTCACGATCTCTGCTGTAGCCAGAGAAGGAAGACATTAAAAAGACATCTACTACCTGAGGATGACACACTCTGATTCCTGCCTTTCTTCTGAATCAGAGCCACCTCACTTAGAAGCAAAATTGACTTTTTACTGTGCGCTATCAAAACAAGTGTGGCTTTAGGAAAATGCTGCACTGTATGCTGATCCATTTCTCCACACTGCTCACGTGTCCACACAGTCCCAATTGTAAAACACTTCTGGGACATTTGCAACTGTTCAATCTTCATGCTTCTATTTTGTGAATATCATCACTCACAAACCACAACACTATCATCAACTAAACTAAAAGAACTGAGGTGCTCTTTCCTGTTCATTTGGATGCTTTGGATACCTATATAAACTTGGGCAAAGTTAATTTCTGGGCATAAAGTCAAAATATAGCCCATACTCATATTCAAGAGAATGTGTTTTCAAGAGGTGGCAGAGGAAGGAATCATGCACACTAACAAAACCAACAGTCAGTGCTGGCCCACCAGAGTTTGTCTTTGTTTACAACTAATTTAATGCTCACCCACTTAGGCATCGTATCAGTTAAATTATCAGTTCATTTGCAAGCTGGAAAGGACAACCTGGCAGAATTCAAAGTTGACACTTCTGCTTTCTTTGCTGCCCTGGTGAGAGCTGCAAGATGTGATCAGCATTTCAGGCTTCTCACGGCCGGCGCAATCAGCAGTAGTTAATTATTGTTTATAAAATGCAGAACTGTGTGTTCTCGCAGTTACAAGTTGCATCACTCGCTGGCTGTGCCTATTATTTATCAGCTGAAGAGCAAGGCAGCAAACAAAGCAAGAAGAGTGAAAAAACACAAACCCCCATGGCAGTTTACATGGGCTGTGTAGGGCCAGGGAAAATGAAGGAGGAGGAAGGGACATGGAATGCACTTGCCATCAGCCCATTTTCCCTGGCTCGGTTTGGTTTATTTCTCCTGATTTCCCACTGTGCAGTATTTTTGCCTCCAGTATAGATGTGGTCGCAGCTGCCGAAGCCACCACAGTACTGCTGTGGAAGAGATTAGAAAGCCTGACCCCTGGGAGCCTCTTGTGTGCTGCTCCTCTTCCCACTCGAGCAGGTAAACCAACACAGGAGCCTGCTGTGCCACCCCAAAGGAGAAAACAAGCCAGCCAGTATCGAGGTCCAAATAAGCTGAAGTGGCAGATGGCTACGAACACCCTACGAACAGCTTGTTGCACCTGCACAGAAACCTAGAGAGAAACTACAACCCTTACACAAGAGCTCCAAGGCCCAACTCTGGCTGTGAGGATGCAGCAGCCAATGCTGCCTTCACAGAACCATAAAACCACGGAATATCCTGAGTTGGAAGGGACCGATATGGATCACTGAAGTCCAACTCCTGGCCTGCACAGGACAGTCCAAGAATCCCAACACGTCCCTGTAAGCATTGTCCAAACACTTCTTGAACTCTGTCAGGTTTGACTGCTTCCCTGGGGAGCCTGTTCCAGTGCCCAACCACCCTCTGTGCAAAGAACCTCTTCCAAATATCCAGCATAACCCTTCCCTGCCTTCATGCCCTCACCATCGAGGGACTGATAATAAAAAAAAATAAAAATAATAGAAGAAAAGGCCTCAGAGCCACGAGTTCCTCCCTGCTCTTCAGGACTGGGGGTTCACACTCACTCTGTCCCCACTTCACTCACACGGGGGGCAGGGACGGATGGACAGACCCTCAGTGCCTGTGAGGCCGTGCCAGCAACCGCGCCAGCTCCCAAGGGTGGCCATGGTGTGGGATCCATCACGGTCCCCACCGCCTCTGAGGTCCCACCGATGGTCACCAGCACCCTGTGTGACCCAGCCTCGAAACTCCCCTCTCCCCTGTTCACCCCCCACCCGGGTTTGCCAGCCCCAGAACTGACCCACACCTCAGAGCCCAGCACGAGGCGGGCAAGGCCTGAGGGCTGTGAAGCCGAGATGGGGATGCCGGGCTGGGGAGGCAGCTTTATGCTGCTGGAGTGTTTGCAGAGCAGCAAAATCACCAGAGTCATCTGCATCTTGTCGGATTCCTGCCAGGTGAGGATCAGCCTGGATTTGGGGCTGAGTTGCACACTTTGCAGATTTATTTGTTTACCCATTCAGGGTGTCTAGAGGCAAGGGGGGTTCCTCTGCATTTTGTTAGTCTGCTGCTGATCTGCCACAGAGTAAGGCTTGCATCCGTGGCAGAGATGTATTCAAAGTACTAAATGACTTTTGCAATTATTAGATGCCTTTATCAGCTTTGCTTTGGCATTTAATCAGCCGCAAAAGCTATTTATTGCCTCATAAACTCCTCTGCAGCAAACATTATCCTTTAATTAATCCCTGAAAATTACAAAGGCTGATGAGGTAACCCGTTTCTCACACCACCCAATTAAGCTTAGGAGAATTTGTTGCTGGTTTCCCCTTTCATTTTGTTTTTAGACATTTGTCAGCTGGCCCAGTCAGAGGGCTTGTTAGGACAGGTAGTAGCAATTTAGCAGCATGTCCCAGGTAACAAATACCAGGGAAGTCACTGAGCTGTGAGGATTATTCACAGCTGAGAAAGTTGGGAGATGAGTAAAAGTTAAACCCTAATTTAATTCACATTAAAATAGGAAAAGCAATCTGAACAGCATGTGGCTTCAGAGTTAAATGATGTTACAGACTCATTAAAAGATTGGACCAGCTGCTAATTAGGAGTTTTTGAAGCTGAGGACAGAATGGCAAACCTCCTGCATACTGAAAGACTTCAGATGCATACTTGATTTGTATTTCATTAAGTTTTGTATATCAGCACTCATAGAAATTCAAAGCATCGGAATCATCAAGATCTGTCTGTATCTAGAACAACTCAATACCTTAGGATTTCCCCTAGAATAATGTTTTGTAGTCTGTATACAAGGTTTTTTACAGCACAGACAAAATGTTTTGCTATTTCCAAGTACCTCATCCCATACCTCCACCAGAATCAGACATTAGTTTTAAACTAAAGCAGTTCACAAAATAACAGAAATGTTAGGTATCATGATTTCCAACTTTTATATGTCCATATGAGGGCTAGAATTATAGCAGGAAATTCAATGATCTCATGTAAACTTGTTGATTCTACTGAGGACAAGAAGAGAGGAACAAGAAACATTCTCCTAAATATTTTGGAGCTGGTAATGCTGAGTCCTACCTCCTTGCTTCCCATATACGATTGATAAAAACCCTTGTGCAATTGCCATTGCCTGCTTGGAAATATAATGTCAAGAAAGAAGGTATTTTCACATATTTATCCAGGTTAGTTACTAAGTTGCAAAAAGGTTTCAGGATCACATAATCAGCCAGACCTACAGCCAATGTTTCATGATCTGTGACTTGGTATTTTAGGAAATACCTAGTGATGTAGGTAGTTAAGAAAGTATAAATTTGGCAGAGCACACGAAGCACGGGAAAGGAGATTTCTCCAAAACTCATTGCGCAAATTTCCCTATCAGCATTTAAAATTTCCAAAGGAAATTCTGAAAGGAAAAAAAAATCTCTTGTGTTTGAGAAATGGGAAGAGAGAAAGAGAAAACAGGAAAAAAATATTGCCTCCCATGTTTCTTATGGCTTTTTGTTTTTCCTCATCACTGGAAGAAAAAATCCAACTCAGACTCACAAAAACCTCAACGTTGTTCTAATCCTAGCTCACAGCTGCTAGGGAATTTACATCTCTTGTGTCAGGTGTTAATCACGGTGAGACTAAAGAGCAGTTCCACTACAGCGAGTCTTTCTATGTGTTAGTAGGTGGTAGCATAGTCAGGACTCAAATTAAGGGAGATTATGTTTTCAGAAATGTATTGAAAACTCCAACCCAGCAATTACATTTTCCAAAGGAGCCCATTTGTGCTGTGTTACTGCTGGAGACATTCTGCATTGCGTAAATGGTGCGTTCTGGCCGCCTGAGTTTCTGAAACGTAAGTAGGGGAAAAAAAGATGAAGTAGGTGGATACTGTTAAAGTAAAACTTCAGAAGGACGAAGTCTAATGCTTTATGTCCCAGGAGGAGTTGTGGTAAGGTGATGTAGTTTTATGCAGTGATAGCCGGTACAAAAGTCAGCTTCCTGTACTGCTGGGGAATGGAGGGCAGGTCTCTCCAGTGGTGAGAACACCAGTTGCCACAAAGCAACACAAATTGAAGTATCATGGGTAGCAAAGAGTGGGAGAGTGTGTAAGGATATCAGGCTGCTCACTGTAGTCTGGCATTTTGTGTGCTTCTCAATGGAAGGGACTATAATTGTGTCTCTGCATCACTCATTTTATGCATGTTAAAGCAAAACTTCCTTTGGCTAAAGTGCATAAAAAGTCACGGTACTGTAATTGCTACTTACCTCCAGTTGCTTGAAAAACATTCTCTTGACTGTGTAGTGGATGCAGAAACAAAACAAAGAAAAGGGAGTTTGTTTCCCCCAAATTACATCACATGACACAAACTTCTATTACGCTTCTTTTCACTGTTGTTTCAAAAAGATGACAGCATCCTACTCAGTGGGCCAAAGGAATGATAATGCATTCTTACAGTGTGAGGAAATCAGCCTTGTTAGCTCTTCTTCCGAGAATAAAGCAAAACAAAAAGATTAATGCAAGGGTCAGAGTTGCACCCTTTATAATGTGATTCATCAAATGCATTAATGAGAACACCATTTTGTTATCATTTCTAGAGAAGAGTGGTTGGATCAGAACAACTTGAAGAACAGAAACTATCTCACCACGCTGACCCTGGGACTTGACAAGCTGGGAGCTCCCTGAAGAGTCTTCTGCATCACTGAGCCCAGCCTTGCCCCTCCAGAAAATCTCCCATGAGCAGCAAGCTGAAGGTGAAGTCTCTGTGAGTGTCAGGGGTGGGGGGGATTGTCTCCTACAGCTTCAGCAGCGGTGGGGTGCAAGAGGCAGACAAAGACAATGCTATTATTAATGCTTTATTTGGTACAAACAACACATTTTAATCTGCCAGAAATCAAGCCTGATTGAGTCATAACTGTTGTGAGCTTGGATGCCTGAATTGTTCCTAATGTCTGAACAAACCTTTTCTTCCTGC
The DNA here is from genome assembly GCF_001604755.1 of Lepidothrix coronata. NCBI lineage: Eukaryota > Metazoa > Chordata > Aves > Passeriformes > Pipridae > Lepidothrix > Lepidothrix coronata. The sequence goes on from NW_016690188.1 coordinate 8,312,995, forward strand.
TTCTGCCAATCTGATTTGCAATCCAAAGGAGTTTGTAGCGTTAATGTAAGCACATTGAATAGGCTTTGACTAATTCAGTCTCAGTTGAAAATGAGTGTATGTAATGGGATATTTCTGAGAAGAAGCCTCTTGTATTGTGCTCTTCTGAGTACAAGGTTTGTTTGAACGCTGCCATATCCTTACTGGACATCATAGCCATGTCTTTGAAACACTGAGCTAATAAAATCCAGTGCTGGGGGTAGGGAGCCAGTTAAATGTGAAATGATCATAACCTCTCTACCCAACAGGGTATCCCCCCAAACAGGGATCAGACTTTCAACTTCAGTTTTTGCACAGTGGGAAAGAACCAGCAATTAAAGCTCCTTAAATCCTTGTAGTTGTCAAGCGCTGAAATTTTATGACAGCAATATATGTGGAGACAGTGGAGATGGGACAGAAACAGGTTATCACATTAATTATTTTTTTTCTTTTGAAAAAAGGACTGACTTTATTGAGTATTACAGGCAAGACCACTGCATTCCTGACTGGCTGTATGATCTCAGACAAGTCACTTATTTCCTTCTGTTCCTTTTACATGCTCTTTTTGTTTTTCCTACTTAGACTGAAAACACTTCAGGACAAAAGCTCTCTCTCCCTCTGCCTTATGTAATGCCAGGCCTAACAAAGCTCTGCTTTGCTTTGAGGCTTTAGAGAGTGATGAAATATAAATACTTTCAAAGACAATAAGTGACACTGGCTTTGAATGGGAAGTCATAGCATGGCCTGAGAAGGGGCAATTTTTACTGTTCTTTCCTATCTGCTGATCAGTATTCTCTTGGAAAAAAGAAGACTGGAAATTTTTGCAAACATTATAGATGCTTACACTGTTGTGGCAGACCCTGAAAGAACTGGATTATGAGTGGTTAAATTGCATTTGGCTGAAAATCAAATCAGCTTTATTGATACCTGTATGCCTCAAGAGCACCTAAAGCCCAGGAGAGGTTTAGTAAAAATTAAAAAACTCCTTTTCCTAAGGAAAATCCTAAGGAAAATCCTTTCATGATTAGTTGCAAAATTCAACCATCAAGTGTCTTGAGGGAGATGAGCTTGACAGTGTGGTAATATTCAGGCTGTAAAACAAACAAATCAAAATAGGCTTTACTTTGAAGAATTATGAAGATTTTGCCTGCCTTCTTTAATTTTTTTTTAATTATTTTTTATCACCTGAGACTTCTGTCAGCATAAAGGGCCAGGCAACATACAAACCCTGCCACAAAAAGGCTGTTGTTCCTCCAAAGAGCAGTTGGTCTTGGGGCACAGTGAGAGGGGCTAAATTAAGTTGCTTAAGAGATGCTTGTTCTGACTACATTTTATAACCTTTTTTTCTCCAGAAGTTCTTGTCATGTCAGTTCCACCAGTTGATCTACTTTATTAATTTTTTTTTTCCAACTTGGCTCTTTTACACAGTCAGACTGCATTCTGTAATAATTAGATAGATGAAGAGCTGAGATAGGTGGAACTCTGACAGAGACATAGGATTAAGTGTCCAGAGAGCAAAAACCTCTTAACCATGATCAGCAGCAGAAGACACAGCAAGTGAACTTGCACTGATTAGATTAAGTCAGCCCTGATGGCACAGGCATGGAAAATAAGTGCAGTAAGAAACTCCTTCTCACTGATTTGGTGCCAGGCTGTGATGAGGAGCACCTGCAAAGACAGTCACTGTTGCAGTTACTATGACCTTTAATTTTTTTTTGTTTTAAAAGCTAAAGAAAGTCCCAATAAAATTATTTTAACAAATAGACTGACTGATGTAATCATAGAAGGGCACATTTAAGTATTGTAGTACTATATAGTTTGCTTCACCCCACTTCTCCTGTACAAGGAGCTTTTAACAGAGGTGGTATCACTAATTATTCCACAAATGAAACACAGAAGTTGTGGTCTGTGTGTTTTCCCTCAGAAGATTTGTGACTGTCCTTCGGAATCAAAGAAAATATTTCTCTCATGGTAGTGGTCCAGGTTTAGATAGTCTGTTGATATCATCAAGGTAGGCGATTCTAATTCACCTTCTAGTTCACTAAAATGCATTCCCCGAAACGGCAATTTCTTGAGAAAAAGCACGAGGTCATTAGACCTCCTCATCCTCCAGGCCAGCTCATCATTCACGTGCCTACAGTGCATATAAGTGCAGGTAATATCTCATAAATCCAGTAATCAGGTGCATCTTTATAGGCTCCTGGATACCTGTTAGGTGATTGGGGAATTCTGAACCTGCTCAGTGTTAAGTGCAGTTAATGCTTTCATACTTGGCAATGCAACTTCACCAGGAGTAGCTCAGAGGAAATGGCATGGACAGCAGCAGTCCTGAGATCTTGTCCTTCTTTAGCATGTGGGAATGTCACTTGAAATTCACACCTGTGTGTCCTTGCAGTCATCTAACTATTTTTTTCTTTCTTCCTTAACATGTCAGTGTAACCGAAGTTCTCATGAACCATGAGAAAAGATGGAGGCTTGCTGGAGTGAAATGAAAGTGTCCAACGCAGGCCTACAAGAGCACTTGCTCTTTGGATTTTGGTGCTGGTCAGGCAGACACTATTTCAGTGAACTGCTCTGCTTTGCCAGGACAGGTAGTTCTGAGTCTGTGCAAAGGCAGCTTTAGGCAACTTAGTGAGCCAGATAGTTCAGACAGCTTCAAGGTTATGGAGCAGCTGAGTAGGAGTTTTCAGGAACAGTTTTGGACTTTAATTTTTAATTGCATCCTTTTTTATTTTTTTAGTTTGGCCCTACAGTGAAATTTGATTAAGGCAGTAGTAAAGGTTTTCCACACCAGCAATTTCACCTTCAAAGGCATTTGCAGCTGTGACCTCGGACATTGTCCCTGTTTCATGTATTTCTCCTCTACTGACAGAAGGAGGAATTCATGTTTGCTGTTCATAAATAGGATCATGCCAGGGAACATCCTGACTCTGTGTGCAATCTCTCTGCCTGCAGTCTGTCTGCTTGATTTGCCAGCCCTGAATTTTCAGCTACCCACTGGATTTGAAAAGGGGCAGATATTAGATTTTATTCTGAAATGAACTCTTTCTTCTAAGGGCCATGAACGGAAACGAAGGGCTAATCCCCTTGCTGTGGTGCTTAGCCCTGAATTATGCGGCAGGCACTCTGAGCAATGCTATGATATTCTTAGAAATCATTTTGATGAGGTGTCATTACATCAGCTGGAAGCAAACGCAGATGAAAAGCTCAACAGATAACAAACCAGAGGAATTCCCTTCAGTCTGAGGTTCATGTCCTCATTCAGGAGTTGAATTTGGAATCTGCTTGTCCTGGGTGTCATGAGAGTATGTTCTGAAAGCACACACACAGCTGTCCAGAAAATCTGAAAGGACTGCCAGCCAGCTCATTTGTCTTTACCGGCTACATCAGGCTTTGATGTGCTGCACATGCACCCATATGATCTTTGTCCAGGTGGACAAATGTCTAGTTTAATGTTTAGCAGTAGGTCCTTCATAGCCTTTCAGCCAAGGGCTTCAGTTACATATTAATGGCACAGGTCTTTGTGCAGGTTCATCAGCAGAAACATTGGTACATACTGGGGTCGGGAATGTTTCGGCTCACCATGTCAGATATAGCTACTGGCCCCAGTTTGGCAATTACTTCAGTGTGCATGTAATTTTAAGCACATAAGTTATTCCAGTCAGTCAGGCTTGTGTTTAGAAGTGCATTGCTGACTGGGGAATTTCTGGCTCCTATAGCTGTTCGGATGTTCGCTCCCAGGAGTCTTCCTCCGAATTTAACAACGTTTCTGCTTTACTCTCTTGTGATAGAAAAGTGGTAGCCTGCTTTGCTCTGTCAGCACAGACAGCAAATCTGCTTTAACTACCATCCTGAGAAGGTCTATCATTTATGCATTGGACAGACAACTTGATGGGAATAAACACGCGATGGTTTATTCTGAGAGGCCAAGCAATATGCATTCCTACAGCTGGGACTTGTTAGCTTGGTTGCATAAAAGCTCAACCTACCCAACTGGCAAAAATTTTACACAAACTTTTACAAAGTTGGGTGCTTGTTCCACGAAGTTCAGAAGTTTTGCAGAGCCTAAAAAGGGCAGTAGAGGATAAGAACCAAAAGATATATTAGAAATGGAATTGCTTTTGCAGCAGGTTTGGGAAAGAAATGTGTAAGCTTCTTTGAACTAGAACATGAAGCTACATCAGCTCCATGCTATACATGAGATAAATATTGTTCAGGGATGTGTGGAGATATAGCAGATTAATCTTGAGGGAGAGGAAGGAGTGTTTGGGACATTTGTAGGTAAGGGAAATGTATTTAAAACTGCTATTCTTTATCCTGATTAAAAAAAAAAAAAATAACTGCACCATACTGCACCATATACTGTACCATAACCTATATGAGTGAGGGAGTTTCTCTTTTCTCTGGGCAGTGATGCATTGTATCTTTTTTTCCTGTATTCACTTGTACTAGGAAATGTCTGCAGGCCATCTGCCACTTCCACCTTGGCTGTGGAAGAATGAGCCTATAATAGGGAGACAGTACTGCCTTACAGTGCAGGACTTTCTCTTCCTTTTTAACCACATCCTTCCCTTGAAGAGCAGACTGTCCAGCCTGGCCCAGTTCAAAATGGGAGAATGGCAAAAGCAGCTTTTCCTGTGAAGCTGTGCTTTTTACAGCCAACTGTATAATGTAAACTTACTTATTATATCATTAAATATATATATAACTCTTTCCTGTTTTCAAAACCATCATTGCCTATTCCATTGCCTATTCCATTCTTTTTATAAGAAGAATCTTGGTCAGTGCTAGGTTTTCCAGATCATGGATCACTGCTGTACACACACATCAAACAATTTTTCATCTCCTGGAACTTCAGACGTATTCCAGCACCATTATCCTACGGGGAGAGTTGTTCCACAGTTGCCAAAATAAGATTTCCTATTCCTCCTGCCTACGCATTTGAGACTGTCAAGTCTCTGAAATGGGACATGGAATGACAAGGATCATGGGCTTAGGAAACTCCTAAGCTCCTGCAGTACTGCCTGGGCCTTTCAGTTGTCTGTGACTACAGAAGGCAACTTCACATCAGAAGTGGTCTGGATAAATGAGCACCTTGGACACCACCCTTCCACCATATCTTCAGCTCTTCCTCCAAGCACCTGGAAAAGCTACAAGTAGCTGGGGAGCTCTGTCAGCTGTAGCTAATCTCTGTCAGAAAATCCACAGCTGTTCCCGGGTGCAGCCCAAGTATATCCAAGCAAAACAGCAAGAAGCGGGGTTCAGTTTATGACAGGTTTTCCTGGCTTCTATAGAATAAATGTGAACTTATAGCTCTGTGGGTTACATCAGACAGCTCAGTGTGGTATTGCTCTCTCCTTTCCTCAGCTGTGCAGTTCAAGCTTCTGCTCATAATTAACAGTGAGGATGATCTAAGGAGAGGTATGTATAAGGGTCTACAGCATGTCTGGGGTTGTGCTGGTGGGGAGAGGTGGAACTGACAGAGAGGTGGTATCAGCACCTTCAAAAGCCTCAGAAGGGATATCATGTTCTTCAGATCCAGAGAGAAGTAGCATCTTTGCTGACTGCCTTGTCCCACTGCCAAGATGAGGCTATTACAAGTAAATGGCTCGGTAATAGGAGTTGCAGAAGGGCCCCAGGAGTCCAAGCAGGTGGCACAGCTGGTGATGACAGGCTCAGTCTGTGGGAACAGTATGTGTGCTGGAGATAGCCAGGGAGAACTCATTTTAGCAGGAGCTGGGCAGACTCACAGTCACATGGGTTCTGGCTCAGCTGTACAGCCTGAGCTTTAGGAAGCTGAGAAAATCAAGTTTTCAGAACTTGCATATTGCAGCTGAGTGACTCCACAGCACACTGACTCCATTTCCTGGGGCCAATGAGTTGTTCTCACAGTCCTATTTCTGCTAGAATCACAAAACAGATGACAACCGAATTTCTAATCCGATAGTGTATTTAGAATTGGCTCAGGAATTGGGCAAAGATTCAGTTTGAGTATTCGATATGAAGTGTTCACTTCAGGCTAATGCTATTTCTGTTACATCCCTCCTTCAGAGCATGATTTAAGAGGACTGTCTGATAGAAGGGTACTGCTACTTGCTGACTCTACATTATCTCCTGCAGCATTTTGAATGCAGCTTAATTCCTCTGTGAAAAGAACTGATACAACCAATCCCCATGAACTCTTCACACTTGATGGAAACACAAGTGAAGAAGTTGATCCATAATAATTAGGGAATTGGGATCAAAAGCAGGCAGGTTTAACCCAAACTGTTTTGCTCAGAGGCAATACTGCAGCTTATAATACACAACTTAATTACCAGAGAACATCCTTTCTGCAAGTAAAGGTACTTTCCAGAGTGGAAAAGCTGCTATAAATATAATTTTAAATTCTACTCAAACTAGGTTAGGAGAACATGAGTTTGAATGGTACTCGAAAGTACCATTCTCCAAAAGGAGAATGTCACCTAGTGTTGTCCTATTTTGGCATCGCTCCTCTGTGGAAAGGCCATTGTCACCTATCTGCCCTCACATGTCATTCAGAAATAAGAAATCAAACACAAGACAGAAATTATGTTCCTTAACATCCTTTTCCAAACAGATGTTGTTGTCCTACTTTAGAGCAGTGGCAGGCATCTTCAGTACAGGGCTTCAGTTGCTCTGTGAAAGGCACACTGAACTATGTTTTGTATGAACAGTCCTTTTGCACGTCTGAGACACTGTGCTAATACAAAGCTAAACTGCAGAAGAAATTCATCCTCCCCCACAGTTTGCTGCTTTTCCTCTTATGTTATACACTTACTGTACACTCTATAAGCTCTGCTGAGTGGAGCTCAGACTCATAGGATGGATGTGAATTTAAGATTTAGTGGCCTTTTAAATACGTTGTGTGTGAATAGTCAGACAAATGCGGAGGATATCAGATATTTTAGCATTTGTTTTCCTTTGTCTCATACAACCCCTGGCTTCACTGAGGATTAGCTGTCAGCAGCCATTACACAGCAGTGAGTTAACTACAGGAGTTACTGGGTTATATAATCATGTAGAAATTTCCACACTCAGTAAGTCATATCTCCTCATGACCAGGTTTTTTTCTGGCCTTCTGGCTATATAGTCTATACTAAACTTTTTTCAGGGCAGTGATTGAAGCAGTATTACTGAAGGAATTCTAGCAATAAGTTTCCTGGTATCTTACAGATTTTTCCAGAATAAAACATTAGCAAGACACCATTACAGATTCTCATGTTTATATCCTGTGTGCTCTGAGCATAGTGCTTTCATTACATGGTCTTCATTACATGGTACTAAACTCTCTTTACAGAAAAGTGCTAAAACATTCTATCTCTGGATTTGCTTTTTTGTCCTTTTTAGGATTGGGGTGGGGTGGCTGCATTATTGCTTGGGTTTTTTTTTTGCCCCATAGAATTCTACAGTACTTCAAGACTTTAATGTCCTTTTCCTCTCTGTGGCAGGTCTTTTTTTTCAGTGCTTGCTGGAGTATATGTTTTCTGCTATGCTCTAGTGTCAATACTTGGAATCTTTGACTAGAACAACCTAAGCACCTAGTGTAAACATTTCAGCATATAAAAAATCTCAAGTGAGGAAAGGAAAACCAAAGCTGAATCCACAAAGTTATGTTGATGTTGTTGAATTTGAGCATCACTGTGTCTAAGTGTTTTGTTTGTGGTGGCCAGAGCATAATCCATGTCCTTGCGTTAGGCACCTGTAAGTAAATAATGTGATGCAGAAATACTCAGGTTGCTTTAGCATTGGCTTATTTAGTTGCTTTTCAGGGTGTGTTATCACAGAGAGCATTTCACGCTCATGACAGTAGCGATACCTTGGGTTATGCTGCCTGTGACTGGAGGAGGGCTTTTGCTTTCTGTTATTTCACTTCTATATAAAATGAATTCTCTGGACTAAGAGGGTGGGAGCATAGAAATGACTTACTAATTAAAAGGCTTGGACACTCCCTTGGGAGGGAGGAGCCCCTGGTTCTGGTTTCTGTCCTATTTCTGAGCTCCTGATATAATGAGTATCAAATTCTCCTGCTTATTTCTGTCAGAGTGACTGAAATTTTTATAGATAAAACATTAAAATGGAGATAAAATGGACTAAACCTTTCCCCATTCCTTCTCACCTGACCCTTGCTAGCTCACACTTGCAGGTTATTAGGTTCAATTAAGTAAGTTAAAAAGCCATGAGCAGGCATTTCCTAGGCTAGAACCTGTTTAGTTAGATAGCAGTAAAGTAACAGAGTAACATTAGTGTTTGTCTAAAGCTGGAGCGGATGAGAACGACACAAAAGTTGAAACATTTTCTGGTGGAGTCCCACTGACAGCTGTAAGGTAGAATTCTGGTTTCAAATTAGTTAGAACAATATTCTATTCCCTTATATTTTATGTATTCCTTTGGGCTTTGATATTACATTCCATTTTTGTTAGAAAGTGATTCCACATTAATGTGTTCAGCATATAATGAGCTTGTTATACAGAGGTAAAATGTTGGTTGGTGTTGTTAAAATATATTTACATTTTTAATATTTGTAGTAAATCTTAAGGGGGGGAAATGCTTTTGGTTTTCTTTGTTCATGGTTGCAGATAAAGAGATGTGACTGTAGGAAGTAAAACTGTCCAGCTCTGAGCTGTGACAAATTCTACAACAGGTAGTGATAATGGGGAAAAGAAACCAACAGCCAGTCACCCACAAACTAGAATATGTGTCATGTCTTTTAACCGGGAATCTAATTGCCTTCTAGAGTAAATTGTGACTACACTGAACTTTACTCCCTACAGATAATCTCTTTAGGTAAAATCCTTCTCATTGTGCAACATTTTACCATTGTGCAAAATATTACCATTGCTTGTCACTCATTCATAAACTGGTGACAATTTACAAGTGACAGCATGCAGGTCTAGTCCAAAGCAAGAAAGGTAGAGGCAGAATGCTCAGCAGGACATTTCTGGCACATGTGTGTATGCTGTGAGTCTGTGATGTGGGCTCTGACTACCACAATATGCACCAGGCACAGCTGGAGGAATTAGGTATGTCATGAACAAGATTTTGTCCATCTCTTAGAATTTCACGTTTGTTATTTGACACTGTCCATGCTCTGTAGCCTGACATTGAGATTAGAGGCCTTTTTGTAACTTTGAAAGCAAAGATCTTGGAGACCAGATGAGATGAGATCATGAATTGTATCTTTGCCATGGTTTTTGGCAGTATTTTGCAGAATTATTTTGCATATGAATTGTATCAACCCTCTCTCTCTTCCAGACTTTTATTTCAATGGGTACATGTGGAAGCTGGCAAGCAAGTCAAGAAGGTGTATCAGAGGGCACAATGTAGTTACATGTAACTTCATTAACAACCATTTTGATTATTTACCTTAGTGGTGATGTTTATGCTGTTCCAGAGACCATTTTTCTTCACTTGGTAGTGATCAAAGTATGTGTCATCAAATAGTTAAGAGTAGTTGCTACAACCACCAACAAAAAGGTTAACTTCTTGCTCCAGAGTGCAGGAAATTGTGAAAAAGAAAATAGCAAAAAATAAAAATATCCCCAAGTGTTTTGACCGCTCAGGCTATTGGATAGAGAAGGAGAAATACACTGTTCTCCTCTATGTGAAACATGGGCTGATCAATATGTTTGCAAGTGCTTTATGTGCTTAGGCCTGCAGGTGAAAAAAACTACAGGGGAATACCCTGAGAATCTAAGTAGATCTTAGGTTATTGAACAATTGAGAAGTATTAGGACAAAAGCAGTTTTATACATTTCTGTTCACAAAAACACAGGTCCAAGCAATGCCAGGCAGCAGCTCGAAGGGGATTTTAGGAAGCTGGTAGCAAATAAATATCACTCAGGCTCCCAGAAGTAGTAAATGGATACTTGATCTTACTGATTTAGCCCCAGGTGCCTACCATGGCACTCAATGAATGGTAGGCACAGACACATTGAGAAGTTACTGTGCTCTGGGGAAAACAGCAGGAATTCTGTCCTGACTACTGCCAAGGGCCTGCCACATGACTTCATACTTGCTTATGGTTTATTTCTCCTTCAAAAACAGGAAAAGGGGGACATTTGGGGACCTTTATCATGTTTCCTTCTCTAACTGTTGTAGGTACAGTTTGTTACCTCAAGATAAACTGCAAAAACTTGCTTGCCCCTGAGGAGAGAGAGAAAATTCATTTGAACAGCCATCATCTCTGCATGTGCAGCTGGTGCGTGCAACTTTGTCATGTGTTCATAATAGAACTGTGTGGCATAGGGGTTTTCAAATAGCTCTTAACACTTTTATGAAAGCAGGTTGCATAGCTTGAGTGTTTTAAAACTCATTCCTTGGTTCATCCCTAGGAGAGAATGTAGCAATTCTCCCCGTGTGCTCCTGCTGTTTATCTTTTGCTAAACAGAGGAAAGCAGATTATGGCTTTTAAGAGCTAAGCTCTGGCTTTTTCTGCAGGTCTGTGTCAGGAGGGACATGTTGCTTTGGTGTCTTGAATGCAAAAATGCTTAGCTTAGAAGCATGTCTAAATAAGCTTAATACAAAGCTTCAAGAGTCATACAGGTAGCTATTTTAGTTCAGTTTAAGTTTGCCAAAATAACACATAAAAACCAGAGGCAAAAAAAGGCCATGCAGCCCTTCATACTTAAGTGCATTGGTTTAAATTAGGTTACTGCAACCTTTAATGCAAGCAGAGTTAAATGCTTTTATCAGCTGGAGAAGGGAGATTGTCATTTTCAGTGTGCCTTGCAAGAGGTATGGCTTACTTTATCAGTAAGGGAAGGATTGGGGATTAGAAGGTCCACAGGAACAATTGTTCTCTGTAACTGAAGAGGGGGTAAACCCAGACTGATTTTTGTCCAGATGGACTTGGAACATCGTACAGTGAAAGGCTACAATTAGCAACTTAACACTCATTAATTGGAAGGTGTTCATAAGAACTCCCTTCTCAAATTCAACTCTGAAGTGATGAGAAGCCTACAGCTTCTCATCCATTCATTCACTACTGGAATTCATATTACAGATCACTGTCTTGTAAAAGCACTTCTCCTGGAAGAGGAGCCAGTAGACCATTCTCGTGAAAGTTATAATTATTCACTACCAGTTCAAAATCAAGTTCACGTATGAGATATTGCACCAGGTAATATCAGGATAAATCAGAGTAACAAAAGCCACAGGGCTCTGCACACTAAGGAGCTTTCACAATACTTAGCACAGGTAACCTCATCAGCTTTTCGTAGTTTCCAAAGGGCATTTAATTTCTGGTGTAATCCTACTCAGTTTCTGTTCAAGTGGAACACATACATGAAGTCAGCCTGTAATTTCTAGTATTTATAGTTCCAGCAGGGTTCTTGAGCTGCATTTATGTAGACATTGAAAGAAAGCAGTGACAGAAGACCACCATTCTCGTGGTCTTCACTTGCCCTGACATAGCAGAATTCATATTTTTTTCAAAGAAATATTCTGTGCAGTTCCACACAGCTGTATCACTGAACATTGTCTCCTATTCTTAAAAAATAAGTCATTATAAACTACTGTTGTGGTGATTTTTTTCTTTTTTTCTTTTTTTTACTGATCATTCTAATCCCTAGCCTGCAAACATTGTTAAACTTCTAATAAAGGAGTGCAGTATCTTTGCCAGCAATTTTTCTTAAGCTCAGAGAAAATAATTCAACACTTCCTATTCTCATGGCTCTTGATGCTGCATTTCGTGGGGAAAACTACATTCTCAGAAATATTTCCATCATATGTATTTTTGTATTTACCTTCATCTTAGCATAATAAATAACTTAGCAAGTGTGGCTTTTCCATTTTAGAGAGAAAACATAAGTGGATCATATATTGCATTATAAAATAACTAGAAAAGACAGTTTGTGTGCGTGTAAGTTGTTTCTCTGCTTAACCTTATCCTGTGTAAACAGTTCTCCAGTACAAGATTTGGGGGGTTTGTATCTAGTATACATTCCCTTAATGCATATCCCAAGATTTCCTTAGCATGTGCAAAGGATGACAAATATCAGTACTTCATACAACTATATTTAATAAGTTATTACAGAAAAAAATAAAGTCCAAACTACAAAGTTTAAGCAGTTGTAAGCAATAGCAGCATTGAGCTCCATGTTTAGTCACAGTACTGCAGTTCCATACAAGCATTAGTCCAAGCCAAAAAGGAAGAAGCCTTGTTAGAATTACTAGCAAAAACAATCTAGGAGAACATGTAATAAAAGATACAGTACATTTAAAATTAGTTGAAAAACAAGTACAGAGATCTTAGCTGTGAATGTTCTAAAAGTTATGTCCATTAGTTTGACAGTAAAATTACAAATATCTAATACTTTATACCCCAACAGAACTATATCCAGGAAAGAAAAAAGAGCAAAAATTATCTCTTATTAGCACCCTGGTTTTCCACTTACTGATGAACTTTTTCTCATGTAAATTTGAGTGTGTCAGAATTACGTGACCAATGTGATTTCTGACCAGCTACCCATTTGGGGTATAGAGTAGTCACTAACATGAATATAAAATACTCTGTGGTATGATAGAACACTATAGCAGCAGAGATTAAGAAGTTTGTTTAAAAAAAAAAGAAAGGAAGGAAGGAAAAGAAAAAGGGTTTAGCTGACATCATACAAACTAGCATAAAAGCAACTACATACAAGCCAGATTAAACAAAAGAGACATTTCTACAAATCTGTGACTAATCTTTCACTCATACCTTGCAAGTAGAGATGTCACAATACTGAAATATTAACATGGGAGCTTTTCCCAGTTAAGCGCCTTTTTTTTTTCTTTTTCTTTTTTTTTTTTTTTTTTTTCTCTAACAGATAGTGAAATCAGCAAAGTTATTTGCTAACTGCATATTTGCAATACAATTTGTTTTAGCCCATGCCTTGCTAGCAGGCTATAAAATACAAGCATGTCGGCAGAAATATAAGCATAAACTTTGTACCACTTAGCAGGAATTTTTTATTCCCTCTTCATTCCTTAATCTCCTTTGTTTGCAATTTGCGTACATTCCAACCAGTAGTACCTAATTTGAGTCTAAATTTTACTTCACTATTTGATCTAGTCTATACATTACTTACAGAACTGAACACACAGAGGATACACAATAGACCAACTCTGGGCACATTTCTTCCCACAAGTTACCGACGAGCCACTCTAACGCTCTAGATTAAGTTAGTCTAAAAGGTCATCAGTAGCTTGTGGAAGCAATAGTTTTGTCTAGAGAAAGCCATTGTATGCCCTGTTTACGCAACACCAGTTTTAGTCTGGATTGTTTCAGGTGCCAGAACAGAGAGTCACTGGCTTCAGGAAGGGGTTTCTTCTGGCTGCATGGGGAAACAAAGGTGATGTAAATGGAGGTGGAAAGTGTTCTGATACTGGCCCTTGGTATTGCCAATACAAAAGAAAAAAGGACAAAGACGCAAGAGAGGCAGAGAAGAACAGAGAAAGACAAAGAAGCTGAACGGATGTTCAGAGGTGGCGGCAATACGGGGTTACTGCATTGCTACCAGGAAATGGACTGAGAGTATTTTGCATCAACTGGGCAGCTACCACTGCCTGTGGTAACTGGGTTAGAAAATGGTGTGGGCACCGACAGTCTGCTCCATGCTGCCACTGAGAAACGCATGCAGAAAGGAAGGTGTGCAGGAAAGGGTCAATTTAATTAAATAAATAACACGGTGGCAAAATACAATGAAGAGTAGATATTTTAGGAGGTTCAATCTAAGGCTACTGAAAACAGAGTTTATTGAGTTCATGACAAGAAAAGTAATGAAGAATTATGCTGAATGGGCAGGGTCAAAAACCCATTGTTCAATAGATTTAGTTCCTTATAACGGCAATAGTTTCATCAACACTGGTGGTGTATAAATCTAGACAGCGAACTGGTACTGTGACATCCCTATTATCTCCCTAAATCATTTTGATAAAGGAAAAGGCTTTTCAAAATATCACGTTTTTTCTGCTTCATTCTGTCATTTTATTGCCCAATTCTTTGTTACAATTTTCCAATCACTTTACATAACCAACCATTTTCATCATTGCCACACTATTGTAAACCACATCAGCAAGTTAATACATAAAGCTTTGCATTTCAAAAAACTAGACACTTTAGTAACAATATTACAAAGATTTTAGCTTCAAAAATAACTGAAAATGAAAAAAATAAACTTTTAAAGAATCAGCATCATAAAATTAATTTATTCCAAGTAAAAATACAAAATAATATTAATGACATTGACCAGATATGAAAGTCTCTCCCAGAAACAACTATATTAATGGTTGAGAAAGCACTCCTTAAAGAAAATACGAAATAAAAATGAAAAATATGTAAATATGTTTAATTTTTTTCTTAGCAAAAAATCTTTCTAAAAATAACAATGAAAATTTGTCTCAGTACAAAGGCTACATTACTATTGAAAAAATACCAGCATGAAGAAAAGGTACATATTTGACAGTAGAAAAATGATTTTAGTGAATCACAATGTCTAAAGTCTGCAATGAAAATAAATCTGCAATAAAGATTTATGCCTTTTTTCTTTTCATTTTTCTTTTTTTTTATACAAACAGTACAAACAGTATTGCACATAACAACAAATAGTCGAGGTTAGGTTAGCCTTCAAAAAAATCGACTAGTTCAAGTCTCACATCAGAAAAGGCCACAATAGGACCTGTTGTACCCAGGGGCTTCTTAGTCAAGTTGCAGTTCAGAACTCCATATTTTAAAAAATAACTTTTTTTGAAGGACCCTCTTTTAATATAACATATTAACAACTCAGGGGCACATTCATTTACAAAACAAAAGGGAGCATGTCATAATTTAATAAACTAAAAAAAGTTCTCTTTAAAAAAATACAAACAGAAGAACTCTCACAATTCTGGTCAGTCGTGCATAATCACACTTGATTATAAATATACAAATTAAGGGAAAATATTTTTTCACCTTCTATTCACAACTTTCAGCACCAAATGGAGTTTGTGTTTACATCTGTTCTTTATGATGATTTTGTTTCAGATTTAATCCAACATTATGCTATATTGTACATTTTCCAGCTTCTCTCTCTCTCTCTCTCTCTCTCTTTCTCTCTGGGGGTATTTTTCTACATGAAAGAGGGGTATTTCTTCAAAAAGATTTACTTCTTTCACATAATTAGGTAGATTTCTGTAGGTTAGCTATGATCTTTAATATTACAGTTATAAAGCTCTAACTTCTTCATTTTCAAAAAAACTCAAATAAGCATGAAAAAAATAAAGTTACCCATCTGTTAAATCATTTTTCTTGCAGAATTAAATTAATATATATTTTTCTGAATAAACTTACTTAGAAAATATCATTTTCTTTCCTATATTTCAAAATTGAGGTATTGCAAAAGATCATGTCAGTCAGAAAGCATGCCTTTTTCTTTAAAAAAAATCATCAGCCGACTGTTGAAAACTGTCTAGATACAAAAAGTAGTGCATAACAAAATGTCTTGTACAGATGAAAAAAAACAGAAAAGACACCTGGGCTGGGAAAAGCAATATCACAAAACCGCCCAGAAGTAACTTCAAAAGGGATAATTATAATAAGCATTTTAAACCAGTAAAAAACTATTTTTTCTTTTTTTTTTCTCCAAAAACAGAAAAATCCTTTCAAAGCCAATACTTGCAACTAAACATTGGGAAAACCAACTTACTAAATTAGACACAAAGAAGGACATCACAACAAACAAAACCCAGAACATTTAAATCTACTATGCGGTGTCATATCCAGTCAGATTGTCCCCAGAACTGCAAAAACAAAGGAGGAAAAAGAAGAAAAAAATAGTGTACACATTCTCACAATCATTAGTATACCAAGTGTGTTTATATTTATATGCTATCTGCAGCCCCATAGTTCATGCTAAAAAAATGTCCACTGTATTAGCAGGTCTTAATTGTATTCAAGCTTCACAGGATACATCCAGGGATTAGAGAGATAACGCCACATCCACAGAGCAGACATCTCATGTTACTTTTATATGCAGACATTTCTTTAGCACCACTTTTTTTCCTAACTTCCTTAAATGTGCCTAGTTTATTAGTTTGACAGACTATCTAATCGGTAGTGTATGTACGCTAACATGAGCTCTTTGGTTTTCTGGACACGGTCTGCAGCTACGGAAATGATGCAAGCATTAGGAGAGAGGTTGTATCTAAGAGCTCATTTCTGTTTATGTACCTGTTATGAACTGTCAAAAATGTGTTAATGTCGGATACAGAGGCTTTAACAGTTAAGTTTGATCACAGTACTAGACATAATCACTTTACTATATAAAATAAATTGCACGATATATAACAGAGCACCGCAAAGTACTTCATCTACCATCCACAAATTTGTTTTAAGAATATCCTACAGCTAGTTTTTATATTTGTTGTAATACAGGTCATTCTGTAATGGGCTGATCCTAATTTCAGAAGCATTACATTTACTGAGGCATGCCTTCCTCCAGTCAGTAATCAATTTTTTTTTGTTACTGAGCATTTTGTAGCCTACGAAGATTCATAATTTGTGCATTGTGGGCAGGTTTTATATTAGACATATATAAAATTTATTGCATGCAGCAACCTGATTAAGTAAACATGCAGTCAAAAAATATTGACCTTCCTTGGAAGCTNGGGCAGGTTTTATATTAGACATATATAAAATTTATTGCATGCAGCAACCTGATTAAGTAAACATGCAGTCAAAAAATATTGACCTTCCTTGGAAGATCTCCTTTCAGCAGCCATCACTATTTTAATCACATATTCATTTTTAATTGATACCCTAGCCTGAATAGAGTATTATGGTATTAGTAATACCATTTTAATAGCAGCAAAAGCTATTGCAGCATACATTTACATAACACTAAAAGACCTAACAAAACAAAACAAAAAAACCCAACAAAACAAAACAAACAAAAAAAACCCTCAGCAAAACAAAAGAAAAAAGTCTGATCCAGCTTATGAGGTATCATCCTTACAAGTCAAAATGGAGAGCAACTAAAGGCTTATTTTCTTTAAGGGTTATTACTACTCTAAATGACCCAAACTAATGATTGCTGAATATCTGTTTAAGTTTTTGCTACATCTGCCACCTACTTGTGAATATTACCTTTGGTAAAGTCATCTGCTAGGGGCAAGTCTAAATTTCTGAAAATAAGTGCATGCTCCAGTTTAAAAATAAAAATAATTATAATTATAATTATAATTATATTAAAAAAATCTTCATCACATACACATCAGCCCAGTGAAGGCTGATGAGAATGGCAGTCTACATAATGTCACTAGTGACAAGTCTTGTGTAGGAAATTAAGGTACCAAGCAGATGTTTGTGTGAATCAAAGTGCAAAATCAGTACAGTTACACTCTGCCGGTTTGTATTATACTGGACACTGAGTTCAGTAATGTGACTGTAAATAATAATAATAGTAATAAAAAGACCCATATCTTCATTAAAGTCGAGGACGAATGCACAGATTTCCAGAACACTAAGCCCTGAGGCAGCGCTCTCTTTTCACTCAATTTTATTTACTCCAGTACTTGTTGCTGGGCGAGGCCTGGGGTTCAGCTCCAGCGGAACGGGACGTGGCGGGGCCGGTCGCCTCCCTCCTTTACCAGTGGTTTGTGGAACTCCCGCCCAGCACGAGAGTGTATGCTTGCCCAGCAGTATTCACAGTAATACTGCAAACAGGTAACGTTGGCACAAAAGAACGGAGCAAATTTTCCACCACAGCGAGTGCCCTGGCATTCATCACACATCTGATCATCCAGCACATATGGCTTCACTTCCACCTGCACCAGGAAGAAGAACAGCTGTAAGGAAATTTCATACTTTTGCTAAGCATGAACAGAAAAAAAAGTAATATTTTAATTCTTTTTGACACTATTGAAGGTTTTCAACTGATGCAGGATTAACCCAAGAGGTTGGTATTTGAATTTTCATACCAACCACTTTATCTGTCAGAAAATCTCAAGAAAGAAGGGTGTGCTTTTGTAACTTTTTCTTGGAAAAGTGAGGTGTGGGAAAGTACTAAGATGGAAGTACAGCAAAAATAGCATCTGAGAGGATTTTCCCACCGTCTAAGAAAACTCCAGGAATGTGAATACAGTTGTTACAGGGACAGGCCACAGAGAAGCATTTCGGAAGAAAAATTATAAAGAACAAAATTATATTTCTAAACTTCAGAGGGTTTTTTTTTCCAGAGAAGATTTTTTTCCTTTTGTTTTTTTTTTTGTGAATTGCAAGATGCAGGACCAGACTGATAAGAGATTCAAACTGAACAAAATTAAAAGTTCTTGTATTAAATACCCTTAATTCTGTAGGCAAAAATCACTATCTAAAGATTTTTAGCTCTTGCAGTGCAACAACATTTCACAGTAATTCCAACTAGGGCCTTGCCATCAATTACAAACAGGCTGGAGAGCTGATGACTTTTGTCCTACACTCAGTTGTAAACATCTTGGGGCTGGAATGCTTTTTGTTTTTAAAGCACTTGTGCCAAACACAGCAGGGCTGATGAATGGCTAGACACTTGCAATAATGCTATTACAGGAGTTGACAACATGTAAGTTCTTTCCTGTGTGTCTGTTCCTATGAATCAAGTCATGCCTACACATTTATATTGAGTGCTCGTTCATTCCAGGGAAATCATTAGTTCATGCATGTATAATTCTTACAGCTCTATGATGCTATTTATAAAGTAGTTGAAGTACAGTCAACTGCATTAGAAGACACAGAAAAATTTAAATACACATTTATTATAAATAATTTTGCTGTAACTGCACAAGTGCTAGTCTGGCACAATTTGTATACTGCAAGGAAAACCTGACTCTAGTAATGACACTTAAATACATACAAAGTTAAAGAAACACAGAAAAAGATGTTAAGCTGAATGACAAGAAGCATTCCCCACAAAAGCTTTATGCTGTATTTTACTTCAGCTTAAACTGATCTCACTTCAACAGATGTTACTCATTTGAAGTAAAGTTCATATAGTGAATGATATTTCTTGCCTATTTAACAGGTAGGGCTGCCAATCTGGTTTTTTTAATTATACCGTGCTACCAGTATTGCATGGAACAAGTCTGAATAACTGCCATTTTGCATATCAGATGCCATATCACTAAAATTAGAAGCATCCTGTAAAATAAAACAGCACTGTCTCAAATGAAATTGGAAGAAAGCAGGTCCAATGTCCAACACAGCTCTAGATCCCCACCTACTCACATTTCCCAAGCATAAATTGTGAAGGCCTGAAATAGAGTCTCTCGCTCTCTCATGTCTTTTCTTGCTTTGGTTACTAGTGAAATGATTTTAGGAATGTATGCTGTACAGTCCAGGGATTTCAATCTATTAGATTTAAAAAACTAAGATTTAAGGACTTATTAAGAGACTTCATACTTCTTCAAACTCACAGATAAACCTATTCAAAACAGGTAAGAGATAATTAAATAAACTTAAATTATCAATCAACCAAGTGAAAAAGGAAGTGACTGATAAAAAAACTACTAGCTAGCATCTTTTGTGGCTCTACCCTAAAGCTTAGAAAGAAACCCCTTGTAATATAAACCCCTTGGTATATAAATCTCAAAGTGTTCGACATGTGATTGAGACTCTTCCCAATCTAAGATTTTTCAGAATTCAATGGACAAGAAATCTTTAGGAATAGCCTTGTCTTAGTTAATGCAATATGGTGTACAGCACCACAGAAAAATTATTTGAGGACTTATAACTCCATGACCTCCTTGAATCTGACAAAAAGTTCAATTCAGATTTTTAAAGAGATGTATTTCAAACGTTGCAGCTGTGTGGATTCATATGCATAGTGCACATAACAGACACACCCAATACCTGTTAAACTAACTTCTGAAGAAACAATTTATATCAGATTAGGGAGAAAACAAGTCATCCCTCCTGGAAAAATACTTCACAGCAGTGCATGCTGTATGTTCTCCTGAATAATTCTGAATTGCTGGGCCCTCAAAAACATGTATGTGTAATCAAGAGGTGAAGATAGAAGGTCTAAAGGAAAAAAAATCTTGGAAATTAAGTAATGTTTTCTTCTAATGTATTTAACTCAGATTTAAGTGAACTTCACTCTAGACTTGAAAAGCCCTTCAGAAACCAGGATTTCATATTGACTGAACAAAACCAAGTAATTTCCCCCCCTTCTGCCTATCAAGCATCTATTGGCATATGGTTTTACTTAAATAATGTTCAAGACTTTCGAGGTCAGCATCACCTATTTTACTTACAATAAACCTCTGCTTTAGGGACACCAAGTCTAGACATACACTACTGACAGAAAATGGTGCCTCATAACAGCAGAAGTGTCAGAAGCTATATAAGTAACCACCAAAATAAAAGCCATTGATGCAGAATGAGCAAACATCTAAAGGAAGAGAAAGAAGCTGGGAAATGCTGTGGAATTTGACCTACAGAATTCAAAACAAAACCAAGAGCAAATGTACTTACAACCATTTTCAACTTTTAGTGCTAAACATGTCTGAAATATTTTTTTGACTCTGCTTTAGATGCTTAAATAAGCTCTTAAAAATTGACATATGTCATCTGAAGAACAGAATTTACAGTGTTCTCCAACACGTTGTTAATAATAATGATTTTAATTTCTGTACAGTTTTGTAACAACCATTCTGTTCCAGGCTATTTTACTTACCCGTTTATCAATGTCATTATGTTGGAGCTGGACAAAGCGAGCACTGATAGCAGCAATATAGCTCTGCTGGTTGGAGAAAGCCACTCTGCCAGCACCTTTTGGATACTTCAACTCTGGGTCTGTATCAATGCCAGCATAGCAGACACCTCCATATAAACGGTCCATAATCATTGCCAATTCAACTGCAAGAAGTCAATTGTTAAATATAATAGATTTAACATAAGTAATAGTGTTGCATTTGGATTGCTGCATTTAAAAAAGCACTATTTGCCTTAGCATACTTGTCCTCCAAAGTCTAAAACTGCAAACTGAAATGCTGGTTTTAACAGATTGAATCAACTCTACATGAATGACAGTAAAATATAAGGCAAAAAATAGAATCTGTAAAAAGAAACTTGGTGTGACTGAAGTGTGAAAAATATGCAGAGTTACACTGTTAAAGCAGGTATCAGATCAACTAGAATTTACAATACTATAAATTAAAACTCTGGTATTAGGCATCAGGTAGCTCCAGCCAGGTTTCTTAATGCTAGTTTGCATGTAAGATCACTTAGAGATATTTCTATATTTAGAATCTGATATTTTGCCCCAAGTACTAAGGTTCAAAAGACATTAAAGAGGTGTTTTACATTTGAAACAAAAAATTGTGAAACATCAGATGTTACTACAGGTAAAGCAAGCCTACATTTTCTGTGTAACTTAAATTAGTATTTTGGTGGAACATTATCTTGCTCATGGATCTTTTAAA
The DNA here is from genome assembly GCF_001604755.1 of Lepidothrix coronata. Lineage (NCBI taxonomy): Eukaryota > Metazoa > Chordata > Aves > Passeriformes > Pipridae > Lepidothrix > Lepidothrix coronata. Next base: position 8,334,448 of record NW_016690188.1, read on the forward strand.
ATGGTTTGTTGCTTTTTCTGATACTAAGAATAACTGTAAAGAAGTCAGAAATATCATTCATAAAATAAGACAGGTTGAGTGCATGGCTGAGGAAACCTACAGAAGGAAAGTTAAGGGAAAGAACTGAAGGAAGTGAAAGAGAGGCTGAAGAAAGCAGAGAAAGGCATGTGAACTGTGCAAGGACGTATGGTCACTGAGCCAAGTTCTCTGTCTGTAAAAGCTCACAGGCAAAGAAATTTGTCAGATGGACAACACAAAATACTGGGACCTGTACAGGCCCTGCCAAGTCAGCCATCTTCTAGTGCTAATGTGTGAAAACACTTTCTATAGTGAGTTACAATTTAGCTACGCAAAATCAAATGAAAAAAACCCACCCTAAATATTTAAATCCTTGTAGTTCTCACAAAATTCTGACTAGTAAATTATACATAGAATAGAGACAATTTTAAATTGAGTAGGTATCTGTGTTTGTATAAATTTGTGTGTGACTCATTCTATCAAACCAGGTAATACTCTTGCTTCAAACAGTAAGGAAAAGCTATCAGCATAATGTAGTCACTAGTAGATTCTTCTGCTTTCTAATGATTTGGAATCATTATGTGGGTAGTGATCTCAGAAAACCACAGTACAGAATAAACATCAGGAACACTTGAAGACATTTACAACAGTAGTTCCGCTAAGTTACTCTTGCCAATGGGCAAAGAATACACAGGATTCCAGGGCAAGGAGACCATGCAGTGCTCAGATATCTTAGGAAAAACTTCTGTAGCAGATCTTTAAAGCTGCAAACAAGAAAAACTGGAAACTGTTTGGCTGCTTTGGAGAAGTTAACTATTTAAAGGCATTAGTTTTCAAATGTAATGCATTTCAAATGTGATCTATGACAGGCCAAATGACATATAGTTTTATAAAGGCTATCATTAGAAATGAGGTAATGTTTAATTGTTACTATTTACATAATTATCATCTTACAACTCTGCCTTATTTTAAGACGCAGAGGGAAGTGAAAGCTGCCAAGAAACCTGGACTAGGAGAAATCTTACTGTCTGCAGTGGCTGGGGGACCTTGTGTACAGCTTCCCTAAAGATTTAGGATTAGGCAAAAGGTAAAGTGAGGAGCTTAAATTCTAGTGGGCTGGAAAGTGGCTGCCAAAGGAAAGTGAGGGCTACAAGGAAACCTGATTCAGAAGTCTTTCTTCCAGACAGCGACTAAGAGGTCTTGTCTACTACAGTCCTGGAAAATGAGGATTAGGATTGAGCGGGTGAAAAAGAGAAACCATGCAGCTGCCTTGGAGTGAGCATGGAGAGGGACTACTAAACAGAAGTGAGGGCTGCCAAAAGATCTAGCCAGGAGAAATGTCTTGACTTGTTTCATGACTTTGTCATTGGCTCACCAGAAACGTAAGGGTTAGGAAGAAAGAAACGAGTGTCGAGCTACAGTTGGGAGTGGTGCTGAAAGGGGCCTTCAAAACAAAATGGGGGCTGCCAGGAGATCTGAGCTGGGATAAATCTTTCCTCTGGCCAAAGGCTAAGGAGTCTTGTCTATGGTTCTGCAAATAAAAGTGAAGAAAAAGAGTTAAGGGTGAAGAAAAAGAAACGGAGGGAAAAAAACTACATTAGGAAAGAGTCTGGAAAATGGTCTTCAGTGTGGGGCCACCAAGAGAACTGGTTGGGAGAAATTTTTTTCAGGACAATAGCTGAGAGGCCTTGTCCATAGCTCCATGAAAAAATTAGGGTAAGGGTTGAATAAATGGGAAAGAGTTGACGTTGGAATTGGTTTGGAAAGAGTCTGGGAGAAGTTTGTCTTCTAGTCAAAGGAAAGGGGAAATTGTCTGCATCTCAGCAAACAAATGCAGGGTTAGGATTAAGATGGTCTACTGGCAATCCTCATTAGTAACCTACTTAAAAGGTAAAAAATGTTCACGGTTTGTATTCTGCAGACAGGAAGAGACCCCTTGACTTACAAACCAAGCTGTGATCTGTGGAAAAGACATAGTATATCTTCTGTTCTTTTACACATTTTTTTCTACTTAATCTGGACCCCCCTACTACATGCCTACATTTTCCTTCTACTCACCAGCTCGGAGGGGCCGTGGAACTCCTCCAACAAAGATTGTTTTTCTTGGATCCAAAGGCTGAGACCCATCCATCACAAAGTCACTGTCACTTAGGTTCCAAGGTCGAATTTGCACCTGTATTAAGGACTGTTTTTAGTCGAGGAACTTGGCCACTTAATTAAGAAACTGCCAAATCCTTCTATAATTAAAACCAAAATTTTAATTTCATGAAGACAGTAAATCGGTGACATGAGCACCAAAACAATGTGAGAACATTGCTTATATGTGTCCAAAAGAAGGTGGACAATTCATTTACCACCTCTAGAGGCCAGGCTTGAGTTAAATTTCACCATTGCAAACTCCTACCCTCATTAATCCCCTGCCCCTAATCGCCATTATAGTAAGAAATCTGTGAAAGGTCTTTCAGAACATTTTACCATCTATCTGCAATTACCGTTGCAGTTTGGACTTCTGGCTTTCCTGAAATCACATCCAGTGATCTACAAATTTTAAAGCACTGATAGGAGTGGAGATAAAATTAATTTCAGTGCTTGGATACAAAAGGAGTTTGTATAATGTGTGAATGCCTACTTCTATTGAGCAACAAGCAACACAGTTGATAAGAAATCTTCAGACTGTTCAGAAAAAAAACTGCTCAGAAGTTATTTAGATAGAGCTGTTCATCAATCCATTTTTTTTTGATTCTAGAAATCACACAAGCCCACTCACTGTGCTGTAATCTTGGGTTGTTCATTCATCTATGCAAGATTTTCAATATTGATTTTAAAAGGCAGCATGTTTTTTATCTTATCTTACTTGTCTGTAGTTTTCATCTAATCTGTATACATCCACGGGCAAAAAAAAAGACTAACATTAAAGAATGTTAGAGATGTGAACAATAAAAACAGGTCTTCTATTCTGCTACAGCTGTCTGCAGTACTTGATTTTACCCTGCAGTTTCTATAAGATAAATGAGGCCTAAGTTATAAATTGATTAGCTATTGCATGCATAAAAAAATAATAATTAAGAAACCCAATGAAGTACAGAGGATATTTGATGCTTTCTGGATTTTAATTTGGCAGGGTTAAGCTTCTTCCCTTCACTGCAAAAGGCTTTTTTTCCTCTCAAATAACATAGCCAGAAAGCTACAATTCCATTGTTTTACAGCTAACATTCTAAAAGGATGCATTCTCCTTTTAGATACTAGAGTACCAAATATAAAAATTAAAAGAACATGGTATTTATCAGAAAAAAGCAAATGTTGAAGCCGTGTTATGCTGATACAGAAAGTCAATTCAACATAACAGCAAGGGCAGAAACAGGAAGTGACAAGTAATCAACTGTATTTATTTATTTATTTATTTATTAACTGAAAAGAGTAACAGCAAACGTGCTAGCAACCAGCATAAGGGTCATGGCATAAGCTACTTACTGGTTTATCCTTGATTGTGGGACTTGACACACATAGGTAAAGTTTCCCATCTTCTTCCAGACAGGCATCTATCAGAGCTTGTACAGAGCTTTCTTCCTGGAACAGCAGAAAGGCGTAACCTTGGAAAGGGTAAGGGAACAAGAAAGGAAAATAACAGATTCATTTATAAAGCAGAGTTTTTTTAATAAACAAACCCAAGAAGTGGATAAGATCTACAAATTACAAATAAGTTGTTAAGGCTGTTAGTTTGTTTTCATAAATTAAATTCACCGAATATATCATACCCTCATACAGTTCTGATTTCAGAATGGAGACTAGTGTTTGCTGCATGTGAGGATGTTTATTTGATTAATTAATGATTTTGAGCAGTGAGAATATAGGCTGGTGAATAAGGGTTTCTTACTATCCAACAACTGTATTGGAGCTATTTCTCAGTGGTATCTGCTGGTACCAGTGATTATTATCTTACAATGGAGGCACAAAATTTCTGCTTAGTATATACAATTAATAAATTCTAGAAGAAAGGGTTAATTCCAGAAGAAAATGGTCAGGTAAACAGAAAAACAGACTTTTATGCTTACACACTTAACTATGAAAAAATGCTCCCCTAGAAACAATAAACTTGAGAGAAAAAGAACGTGTTGTGGTTTTTAATGAGTAAAGACCCGCTGTTGTTATTTATACTTAAATAAAGCAGTTCAAAAGAAAGAAGTCCACTAAAATTGTTCACGTGATTCAGAATTTTAAGACTTTAAATGAGCCAGTAAAATTAAGTGTGTGTAGCACTCTCTCTTCTGAATGCAGCTGCCAAGAAAACTCTGAATTTTATTTCACATTGTTAAATTTGAATGAAGATTCGACTCAAGCAGCCTATGCTTCTGATACCTCAGAAGTAACAACTAATACAGCACCCTGTGCCCTGAGCAAAGGCAGGTAAGGACTGGCTGCTGACTGGAATAGAGCTGCCTGGTTGAGAGGATTTCCTACGGAGCGTGCAGTGCTCCTTCGCTCCACCATCAGTATAACGCAGTTTTCTCACTCAGTGTGAACATGCTGGCTGTGATCATTATAATCTGCCACTTGTGTGTCTTACAGAATACCTCTTTCAAAAAATCCTCAGCAACCAGAGGCAACTGGAGCTTAAGCAGGGACTGCTAGACTTCCTCTGCCTAAGATTCTTGACACAAACTGAGCACATACACGATGACACATCACATATAAGTATCAAACAAAGCCATACAGAGTCTATTTGCCATTAATATAGTACTGACTTACCCTAATTTTTTATGAGTATTGAGTGAAAACTTTGACATGCCCTTTTTAGATAAATACTACACAACTCTGATTTATAAAAAAATTCAATACAGACACTGAAAAAGTGTTTTCTTCTGTCAAGTTATCTACCAAACTACCTCTTACCCTACTGTCCCTACTCCTGTGTGACTTCTCAAAGAATATTAAATTCTATGCAGCTGTTTGCTTTTAGAGGCCAAAAAAAGTTTTCATTAACATCATTATAGCCCAGAACACATCTAGAAACACTGACTTGCCCAAGAAAACAAAACAGTTTGATCATCACTCTTGCTACCAAACAAGGAGCTTGCATAGCTAGAGTTGGAGTAGATAAAGATACCAGTTCCAACAAAAAGTGAAATAATTCTTGAGTAAAAACATCTGTTTCCTTTACAGCAGAAATATTTCTCTTAAAACAGTCCCTTAAAGATATAAGCATGCTTCAACATTCCAGTTTTAGATTTTACAAAATTAATTAGAGTATGAAAATAATCCCCTTGCAATCACTACCACTTTTAGCTTCATTTTATTTCCATCCATGCACTCATTATATCTACCTCCATTCCATCCCTTCTGATTACATGTAATAATTACAGCTTCATACAAAATTAACTTCATACAAATTAAAGTATCTTTAATTTAGCAGTTCTTTCAGTCTTATAAAATGTCCCAGTCAAAAACATAGATACTTGGAAAAGACTCCAAAGCCAAATGATCACAATTTAAGCCTCAGCCCAATCCTTGCCTTCTATTTTAGATAAATGCCTCATGAGACAAATTCACAGAAGATGCAGTGTAGATCATTCAGTACTATGAAAAAACTAAGTAAGAATACATGTACATTTATGCATACTTTAAAAGAATGGTTTACAACACATTTAAATAGATGCAAACATTTAAGATTTATCTGCTGGCCACACCATAAATTTTGAACTCTAAAAGAGAGAATTTTGTCCATTTTGGACTTTTATAATCTTAAACCAGCAAAATATTGGAGATTTCTCTAGTATAAAGTCAAAATGAAAACTGGAAAGTGTTTCTTATGACTTAATTATTTAGCAAAAATCTGGGCAACAGACTGGAGGGTAATCTTTACAATCTTAGGAAGCTTGTTCAGGGTTTTCTGGGTCATAGTAAGAAGTCACATCTGTGGTAGCTGGAGTTGACTGCCACTTGGGAGTACTGTAAATGGTATGATCATAATTTCCCAAAACAGCTAAAATTAACCAAATTAACCAAACAGATACTCCTAATTTCTCTAGATCTCTGTGATTAAAACCTTCCCCTGCATGCTACGGGGTCCATGTGGGTCCACTTAAGACACTGGTAAGTAGTTCATTCTGTTAATCTAGAAAAGCAAGCAGGTTGGATTAGCATGACAGGATGTCCAGCATTACTTCAAAACCTGGTGACAGCACATCTATTCCGATTATTCAAGGACTTCTGGTACTGAATATTAACAAAGATTACACCAAAATGAAAACTAAATAAAGAACAGAACTTCTGATAATATTAGGATCACGTGGAGGTCAATATGGTAGAGAAAGATACCTGCTGAAGTTAAAGGTATTTTTACTCATTTTCCAGAAGCACATAGGGATGTAAAAACCTTACATTCAGAAAGGTGCAGGTCCTTCTCATGAGCAGTTCTAGGTGTTGCTGTTACTGAAGAATCACTCTCTTCCTCACAATAGCACTGTTTAGAGCTGCACTCTAAAGCAGGAGATGCACTTCGAACTCAGATTCCAGTATAAAAAAATTTTGGAAAATACCCATGCCAAAACTGACATTGCACAAAGAATTAATTATCTCACACTATGTGCAGTTTAATAATTAAATAACTTTGTTTGTACAGGAGCAAAGCACCATTTTTAATAACTTCAGCCAAAATTTAAATTAAAACCAGCATGCCAATCTGCAAATTAACAGTAACTAATTTTCTTTTTTCTGTATTTAAATCTTAAGTTTGGCTATAAATTTATAAAACTCTAGGAGTATTTCTTCCTGAAGAGATTCTCAAAACTGTCTACTTCAGGCATCATATCCTGTCCTACAGTTTCTATTTCTATTCCTATTTCTGCTACACACAGTGAGACCTTAGCCTAATCCCCTCAAAGCTGTACTGCATGGCCAGCTGACTTCTAAAATTCAGAATAGTCAGTTATAAGGGCATCTATATTTAAAAAAAAATTAATGTTTAAAGACAGTAGGTGAGGTAGATTTAATAAGATGATCAACCTACAAACCAGAAATGTATTAATCCAAATAATTAGAATTATTTCGCAGATGCTGAAAGTTGCTTCAGATTCCCCAGTCTTGTGTCCTTCAGCACATTCTCCCATCTGTACTTCACCTATAATATCATATCACTTAATGCACATGTTTTTTCCCAAGAAGTAAGAGATTTGATGAATCTCAAAATTTTAATACTCTGCAGCAGAATTGTGGTAGCACACTGTGGTGGTACGTTGCAGGCAGACTTCAGCAGTGCTCCTTTCTTACCTTGCCAGACATTTTAAAGGTTTGAGGGCTCAAGGGACTTATCCTGACTCAGATTCCACAAAGTAAAACAGGCAAGATATTTGAGGCCTCAGAAAATAGCAAGTTACCTGACAACAGCTGAATATTCTATATACACAGATAAATAGCTTCTTGGAAGAGCAGAAACAATCCAGCTCTTCCTCTCTTGATGATACAATACATCACTGTAGTGCTGACAATAAACATTGCACCTTGCAATTCTCTGGGAAAAGGCAACAACGTATTCTGATGTTAAAAAAGTCACTATAACTTTTCAAAGGGTACAGCAGAGGGAGGGTGAGAAGAAAATTAATTTCCCTATGTTCTGAAGCAGCTCCTCAACCTTGAGCTCCAGGATTCATTATTTTATGGAAAGAAGTACGAGAACTAAGCTCCTTTGTACATGTCCCATTCTGACATCTAAACAGTGACACAATTTTTATATGAAAGGATAATTTAGTCCAGTTGGTCTAATTTCCCTTAACCTTGCTGAGAACAAACTGGAAAATCTGGCATATGCGCTGTGTCCCACAAGCCTGAAACCAGGTTGTCACTTGAAATGCAAAATACATTTGGAACAAAACAAAATTGTTACAGTCTGGCAAATGCGTTTTTGCCAGCGTAGTTAGCCTGGAAAAATCCTTATTTCAATTAATATCAACATAGATATATCTTCTCTAATGATGGGAGCCTTTCTGTATTACAGAAAGTACAATTTGTAATAAGGCCTCAGCGACCTCTTCAAAAGAACTAGATGGAAAGCTTATTAAGATGTTTTTCCTGCCTTTCTTGTAATAGCAGATTATTGATATTCATACTATTGATATTCACACTTTTATGTTAAAAACTGGTGTGTTGGTACAAATTACAGGCAGCTAGCAGTGTATCATGCACATGTTCTGCACACTCCTCCTCAATGTAATCAAAAAGAACTACTTTATCAGGGCAGGATGTGCATTATGTGTATCAGGTATATGAGAGAAAACAAACTTATGGGCCTCGTAGACACCATTCAATTTAGCAAGCCATAGCTGGTAGAGTTTATCAGAAAAGACTATTCTCTTGTCTAAAGCAAAGTATTTCTCAGATTATCCAACTTCATGCCTGTCATGGCTCACCAAGAAAAGACTTACTGCACTTCAGTGCATTCATGAAGAAAAGATGTTAAAATAATAATAAAAAAAGGCTTTTTTTATAATCTTCTAAACCTGGTAACACCTTCTCTGTACAACTCCATTGTTAGGCATAGTTTGGTGGAGTAAAAGAAAATCACTGGTTGCATTTTGTAACCCATACGAGATGGTAGGAAAGACATTTGGTATACCAGAATTTTTATACTCCTTTCAGTTTAAGTGATTAATTATTACTGTTATGAGAGAGAAGGTTGTCTGATCAGTCTCTACTTATTTAGGAACAAAGGACTACTTCAGAAAGGAACTAACGGAGTAACTGCGCAGATCTCTCACTTAACGAAGTCCAAAGTTGATTCTTCAATCAAGAGTGAAGAATTCAAAACTGTGAAATAGTTCAATTTCATTATAATAACTGAGAGGTACCATTTTATGCTCAACTTGTGAACTAAAAGTAATTTAAAAGTTCTTTAAGTTCTTGCATTTGACAACACCAATATATAAATTGCTGTTCAAATACATCAACCATGAGCTGCATCTTCCAGGACAAAGCCAGTATTTTGGCAGGCAAATGTTATATAGCCAACAGGGAAGGATTAACCTATTTCTGGCTCTTAGATTCCCGGCTCTTTTCAAATAAAGTAAAAAACTGAAATGAAGAATTATATATCAGGTCAAAGAGTATTTGAATATCCATGTCAGACATGTGTATCATCTACTGATTTTATTTGTAACTGACCTCAAACCCATAATTCCCAAAACTCAGCCCACTTACAAAATCAGATATAGAAATCATACTCTAAGGGTCATGTGTTTTCAGCTTTCTAACTCTGAAGTTGGGTATTCTTAGTCCTTAGAATGAAGAGAACTTTCTCTTTTCTTTACATGCAGCACAGCATGTCAGAACAGTTTTTGGGTAGTCACATGTGTTGATTTCATGTGCAAAAGGACCAGTTATGCTTGAAAAAAATTAAACTACCTTTGAAGCACATTTTCTTTCATTCATTTAGACAGTGTCTTTTCTGATGTTTTTATAAGCTTCAAGATTACAACAGAATCTACCATCAACCTAAGATTTCTTACGGAAGTATTTCAATATATATATATCTACCTCATAATGCTATAAATAAGATGGAGTTAAAATGGCAAAGAAAATTAATGTTCTAGTCTCGTGTCTTTGAGTTTATTTTTAGATGGTTGAGATGGATGCCTCAAGAAAGTAGATTTAAACAGACTTAATTTTTTATGAAATATAAATTTTACTTTCTCATTTTATTTTTTTTTACTATAGCCCTTAAAACAGTCTGGAATTGAATTGTGGCTGTATTTACTAGAACTTAGAGAATAAAGTTGTTTTAAAAGCCTGCAGCAAAGGAACATTTAGAAACAGTGTGAACCAAATTTCTAAATCAGTTAATGTGATGAGAAGGGTCATTGCTCAAAGTCACTTTAGTAATCTTATTAGAAGATGCTTTGAACATGAATAAAACACATTTCTAAATCCAAAGATGAAACGACTATTAAAAATGAAACTCATTTTTGAAAAATAAAAATTCGAGGTGTTGGCAAAACTGCAGACTTTCCTTTAAACATTGCAGTGACATGACTGCATTTTCAAAAAACTTCAAAGGCTTTAAATACTTAAGAAACCTCAAAATAGAAAGGGCTGTAATCTCACTTAGCTACTGCAGAAGAGTGAAATTATGTATTAGTCAGGGCTGCAAAGATTAATTTCTTTTAGTCAGTCTAATTTTAAATGGCAGTGTTTGACCCTGTCAGCTGATTCCTTTCTCTAAAAAGCAAAAGGTGTATAAGAAACATGAACAGTTTAGCATCTTACAGAGAGTCTCCTATGTCTACATGTTTACATTTTTATGTGTTTTTCATGAGTACCAGGCTAAGTCTGAGTGGTCTCATATGTAAGAAATGCCCCACATGCCACATTAAAGACAGGTATCGGGGTAGGGTTTGTTTGGTTTTAATTAAAGGTATGTAATCCATATCCTCAGTTACACTGAAAAATAATTGAATCCTGAATCTAAATAGGAAAGAAGCATATATGTCAAATGGAAGACAGGATACATAACAAGAAAAGTCAGCAAGCAAGCAGATCATATGGAAGAGTTGAATGAAAACTCAGGTTCTGTATCAGTAGCTTCTGTAAAATAAATCACATGTCTTCATAATTCCAGTTTTACCATTACATAGCCCACATCATGAGATCACCAAAAGAATTGAAACTAACATTTAACCCTTACTACTGATGATCTGACCATAACAGAAATGACAGAGAAAATAGAAACCTTCCATTTTGTCATAAATATTACAGAGTTTTTCCCCCGCACCTTCAATTTAAGAGGAAGAAAAAACCCAATCCAGCCACAGAACCCCTGTTTGCTGGACACACATTATTTCTGGAAAGCGGGAGAGATGCCCCAATGTTTCCTCTGCACTTCAGTGCTCAACAGAAAGGACAACATTTCAACAGTGCTGTAGTAAATACATACAGCTAAAGATTTATAACATCCTTTCAGTTCCAAAACACGCCAAGAAACAAAAGGGATTTTCTAGCCATCATTACTTCCCTTTCCCCACTTATGGGTAAAAAACAGCCCCAAAACAGCAGTATACACACACCATCCCAGTTTGTAGTAAAAATACTCCCACCCACCTGTACTGAAAAAGAAAAGACTAAATAAATTACTTGGTTGGGTTTTTTTTAACTAAAAGAATATTCTACAGGTATACATAAGCCTCTCTTTATCTGGCATTTTACTTCTAAATGAGTGTAAAACGTTGCAACAGCAAATTTATAGGGTTGTCTCCTCTTTCAAAGGTCACAGCCATTTTCAAACATCAGACTTCAGACTGCAACATGATCTACAGCAGCTATAAATCAGAATTAAAGGGTATAAAAACATAAAAGAAAGGCTATAACATACAATTTGGTTACTGTAGTTATAAGAACAGTCACATGAATTAATCGCATGACAAAGATTAAATTTTTGATCAGGCAAAATCTATCTTTGTGAAGTTTACTGAGTCAGCAGAACGAAAAAAACCAAGCATTTACATTTGTAAATATAAAAACCCCAACTAAATTCAGAATTGAGGTTTTTTAATTTTGATTTTCAAGGGCAGTATGCAATGGTGACTGCTCATGGTCATCATCTGGAGGGGGTCAGGTCTGCTGCTGCTGCTTTTACTCTGAACAGATGGCTGAAGAGAGATCACTTTCCAAGTCTGAACAAAACCTGTTACTCTTCCTTGTAAATAAACCAATTTTCAATTCTACTCCAAGCAACATTAACATCGAAAAGTTCTAGAGAAATATAAACAGTCTGCTTGATTTCAGCTTCTATTTCAAGCACAGTATTAGCATGAAGTAAAATAAATTTTCAGAGGAAGAAAGCTCAGGTCCAAAAATCCAGGCTGCATTTTAGCTGAACTCAGTTATTTTAAATTAAATTGGGTATTGGGTTTTATAATAAAAACGGTTTTCACTTTAAATTATATGTTTCTCTTAAAATTTATTTTTAAAGAAAAGAGAAAGCAGCACTTAGTAGAGCTGTGATACACAAAATACTTGGCACTGTTGTCAAGAGCTTCATTCAAAGTAAAGTACTTCAGCCAAAAAGACATCCCACATCATTTACACAGAACAAGCCAGTAACATATTTTCTGATTTTATTTGTATTATTCTAACTGTCCTGTGAACTGTAAGACATTTCTCAAGGCAGAATGCAGAGCTTCAGTACTAGGCTTTGGCTTTCCTTCCTTCTTTCAATCAAGTAATAAGCTGTGGTGCTCTTAACAACTGGTCTGAATTTTCACTCACATGTGGATTGTTTTCAGGTTCTGGTTTGTTCAAGTTTCTTGTCTTTGACAACTATATGGAAAAGATAGAGCTTGAAAAACCTTCCTTAATAACACAAGGATTTTTTCCAAAATTGGATTACTTATAATAGAACAACAAATTCTTCTCAAAACAAAAAAAAAAACCAAAACCATTTCTCGTGAGTAAGAGTATGCATTTCCCTGGGAGATAAGAATGGCACCTTAAAAAAAATTAAATTACTGGACTTACCAAATCCTCTAAAACATTATGTCTTTCACTGTACTAAATGAAACCACACAGCCTCCATTGGTATACAAGAGATTACTGGTTATAACATCTCAGTATAATCAGTAGTCATATACATCGTAGGTCCCAAAACTAGGTAGAATTTGCATGGTATCAAGTAGACAAAATCTGCCCACCACAGCACTGAGACAGCTGAGCAAGACACCAGTTCTGAGCTGCTCCAAGCTTTTGAAATCAAAGACAGGCAGATGCTCTGCCTTGGGCAGAGGCACCCACAGCATATCCAGCACCTAATATAATATTCCCATTGCCAGTCCTAACCTCTGATTTGAGAGAACGTAAGTATAATTTGGGATACTACCTTTGATAAATTTATGAGGTATGCATTCTGATGATCTTGTACTAATTTTAGATTACTGTGTCATTATTTTAGGGGTAGAATTGCATGCACCACTGAAGGAATCCTAGGAACTGAATACATAATATTATAAATATAATGCCTGCAGAGATTTACAAAGAGAGCACAAGCTTCTAAAGCATTAAATTATTACAACTGATCAGGCGGGCTGGAGTAGCTTATTTTTTGGATGACCATCAGAAACAGTGAATACACTGCAGTCCTAGTACAGAATCTGCCTCTTCACCATCACCCCCAACAACCTCTTGAACATATTTCAGTGATTTGAAAGAATAATTTAGTGCTTCATAAATTATTAGCAAAACAAGACATATCACAAGCTACTAGCAAAGCACAAAATATTAAGTAGTCAATACCACTAAAGGACTGCTTTTCTTCTGGAGCCCATAATATTTACAGATCAGTCCATGTATTTCCATTTACAAAACAAAAGGCAACATTTAATAAAAATATCATTGGGGGTGGTTGTGGGTTTGCAACCCACAGTAAAATCTACTTAGCTTTAGAAGTGGTTAATGAGAATAAGACAAACATTTAACTACTTCCATTTGACAAAAGTGGTCTGGTTACTTCTATAGATAAGCAACGAAAAGCTTTTTCTGTACTTAGATACGTTCAAATTATTGAAAAAGGGTCAATAAATGCTTGCTACAAACTGTGGTTTCTTCAGGGATAAAAAAAAATTTCTATAGCAACCTAGCAATTCTGAAAGTAAATAGCGTTCGTTGAAAGCAACATAAAAGCTGGGAGACAATAATCCTGCAACATTACTTTAGAATCAGGTTTTTTCTGCCTTGGCCTGGATGGCTCAAAAATAGTTTTGTATTTTGTCTCACCAGATTCTTCTTTACCTCTAGAAAAAGAAATTGCAAATGGCATCATTTTAGAGACAGAAATTCTCTTATATGAAGCAAGCTCCTTGAATACTCCAGTAACTGGCACAGCAGTCTCAAAGACAGACATTTAACAGTCATTATTATCAGTATACCACCAACAAACCTCAAACACTTAGAACAAAACCGGAAACAAAGTGAAGAGCTTTACTAAGGGAGGCTTAAACAAAAGTCAACAAAAACCTCAAAGAAAATTCTCTGCAAAACCAACCTTAAGTCACAGAGCTACAGAAGAGCAGATTATTATGTACTACATTTTGTTACCACACGTTTTGTGAACTGCACTGATTTGGGATTATGTTGTTCTGCTGTGGGAAGATACAGGGTTACATATTACACAAAATACATACATGGCCACAGATGTCAATGAGTAAACAACTGACACTGCATGTGTGTGTTTTGGAACATACGCAAACAAAATCTAAAAAACATCACAGAATCACAATTTACTACATAACAGTAAATACAATAGTGGATAAGGATAAGGAATGTCAGTTTCCATCCTGACAAATATTATGATCTCAGACTTCAGGTTTTAAAATACAAAAATTGTCTTGGCATCTCACTCTGGATTGTGGTGGTACCAAATTTGATCAGTTAAGCCAAAGCACTTAGTTTCAGCAGAATAGATTGCTGTATTCGGACAAACCAGATACTGTCTTGTAAATATGACTGATGAAACTAGAAATACAACTCCCTACTTTCTCCTTGTAACCGTTCATTCTTGTTCCTCTGGCAGAAACTACCATTGCCATTGCAGTAGCAATGGAATTAACCATGAAAATGGTCCGTATCCATGAAATCAAGATCAAAAGACAAAAGACTACAACAACAGTGTTCCCATCTAAACAGTACCTTAGAGATAATCAGACAGGCTCACACTGTCTGTTCCCAACAGTTGTTTTAAATTAAAGCATGAGAATCACTTCATGTTACTTTGTGCAACTTGGCTTACACTATTTTCTTTTTCATTACATCTTGCTCACCCTTAGTGTCCCATATGGAGCTTAATTTTATCAGATGACAGAATAACAAACTGAAGAACAGGGAAAACATAAAAGGATCAGACTACTGCACCACACATCTAAATCAACTGTAAAGTCAAAGCATTCCTCTGATTCCAAACCCATCCTATCTCCTAGCTCTGCCATGCTTTATTTTCTCACTCTAATTCTCATCTTTATCCAAACATTAGTCTTTCTAAATGGAAAAAAACAGAGGAAAACTTTTGCAGTAATGAGTTTTTAAAGAGTTGTTCTAAAGCTAGCAATCGGTTCAAAAAAAACCCTGAAAGAGTGTTTTTGAAACAGTTGGCACCATCTGTTTAATAAAAAAAGGAAAAAAATTACTGTAGTTAGCATAAGCGTTGCTTAACTCAGCAGACCAGCAAGTAAGTGAAAACCCCACCAATTTCTACTTAAATAAAACATGAATTATCTGGATTTTGCCAGAGATAAATAGACTGTGACATGGTAATGTGCAACTACTTCTGATAGTATTCTTTGATGCATATTTCTTTATTTCTCAACGTCTCATAGGTACTCAAAAAATACTTAGCCACAAACCACATTTAATTCCCAAACTATGAGGTGAGAGCCAAGTAAACACATTACAAACTGGGCATCTGCTTACCCAAGACCAACACGTGGCATTTATAATTTTGCCAGTTCCGTTACTAACGTACCCAAACAAATGCCAAAGGAAGTAATCCAAAGACTTCTCAGGCAACGGGAATGAATTGGCCTTATTCAGAGGCAAAGCGTTAAAAATCACCTCATGTATGACACAAACATAAAAACATGGTGCTAAGCTTTACAATGCATAGGAGGGGTAAAAAGAAATGTTAAGGCAACAATACAGATGCTCAGAATTAGAAACAGGAACCTGTTACACACATTGTCAGCTGTTACCAGCTTCTCTGGTCCAGGAGCACAAGTGGACTTTTTTGTCTCCCAGTGACAAAAGAGCTGGGTGCCACCAGTCCCTCTTCTCTCAGCAACTTAAATATTGAACTCACTGGCAATCAATGCATCCTGTAAGGTGTGCTTGATCCATCAAATTATTTTGGCTTTGCTATTAAAATGATCAAAATTCAAATGCTGACAAAGCCACACTGCTCTCCCAAACACATGCTCACGGGGTATTCTGTGATGCCAGGCAAGATTCAGTAAGCATAACAAAAACGTAGAACATCTGGCAAAACAGGAAATCCTGGATAATATAGATAGCACCGATGTACTTGAGAAATATGCTGCAGACACATCTGTGTTATCTGCCATCCCCCAAGGTCCAAAATGCCACTGTTGACACTGCACTGAAATAAGCCTTCAGAAACTTACTGTGCTGAGGATCCAGGTCAGCACATTTCACACACAAACACTTATGTCCATCAGGACCAGCACTAAATCTGAGGTAGTGTGCCTAAGCAGACCTGTGGTGACACCATGCTGCCCAGCATGCCAAATCTAGGAAAACCTTCTTTGTTCAAGCTCAATGCTGCAGGAATGTTTCTGGACTCCAGCTAGTCCTGATGATAGCTTACATGCCACTGCACCTAAGCTAATCAACCATACCAACTAATAAATTAGCTAATAAGGCTTGCTGGAACTGACTACACATCTATGGCCTGACTTGCTCACTAAACTAACCAGATAAAGCCCTCAGGGGAGCTGGTGGGTGGTGGTGGAGGTCACTAGACTGTAAGCAACATTTTAATCTTTTAGATTTCATGCTTGATCAGATTAGCCATAGCTAATGGTCCCTGCAGCCTTTTCTTCCTAGCCCTAAGAATATCAGAGTGCTCCTAATACAGAGTGACTACAGAGAATTCATACGTTGCATCAACACAGTAAACATTCCAAAATTCAATAAACTGAACCAATAAGTAGATACTGGAAGTTTGTACTGATTCACTCAGGACTGTAGAGGATGTTACATCACCTGGATGTAACTATGAAGACAGAAAACCATGATGTGAAACAGTTCCAGCATAAAACTTCACTGACCATGCTGACCCATGGCATCAACTTACTGATGTTGTCTGCTTCAAACCTCTAAGTGAATGCTTATCAAAGCAAACAGACAAAAAATACTGAACTTTGTTGTAAGTCCAGACACTGCCCTGCATACACAGAGGAGTAATGGAAAAGGCTATCCATCAAAAGGAAACTAAAGTCTGTCTGGAGGTGATGGCATATGTTCAGAAAGAGCAGGGCTCAATTTTACTGCCACTGCTGCACATTCAAGTAGGTGGGAGAAGCCTTGAAGGTCAGCCTTTATTGAAGTGTGAACAGAGATTAGCCTCTGCATCATCCCAACTGCATTCCAACAATCCATTTTTCCTGTTTTCTTTGGAGATTGCTAGCACACAAAACCCAACTCATTTTCTCCTCTATAATTTCATACATTCTTTTTTTTCGGACATATTTTCCATTTGAAAGACTCATATTCAAAATGTCAGAGAGTTTACAGACTAGTAATGCAACATGGAAGAGAAGACATCTAGAAAAATGAAGAAAACATCTGAATTCATGAGTACTTGACAGCTGAATAAGACATTCACTGATTCTTGCACTAAGCATCATTTCAAACATCTCTTTTCATTTCACTATATTTTTCAAGAGATGTTTGATAATGCATCAAAACAGTTTAAAATAAAATAATAAAATAAAAAAGATATTTAAATTTTAGGTCTAAAGAAACTTCTAATTAAAAACAGCAGTGGAGACATTTTATTGTGGAACTTCAGTCAATGATTTCATAAAAACTTTAAAAAATAAGTACTCTTTATAAAAAAAAATTAGACCAAAAAACTGTGAAAAAATTATAATACACATTCAAACTTTACCTTTTGACTCCTGGTAATAATATTCTGTCTTCTATGCAGATGCTGCCTATATGGGATCACAGTAAATCAAGCACATTTGACCTACCGAGCTTAATACGACTGTAAGTGAATCTCACAGACAGGAATGCAGGACTTATGATGCTGCAGCCCTGATTGATAACTAAGAAGTCAGTTATAAATAAATCTGGAACAGTTGGGATTGACTGTTGTTTAGCACTTTCAGGCAGACGTTCAGGGCAACTGGCAGGGGCTTTGAAAGCTGTTTCCTATATTAGAATCATGACAAAAATAGAAGTGAGGCTGCATTCCCTTGTCTTCTGCTAAAATAGATCTTACTCAAAAACATTTTTACAAGTTTGACGAGGCATAACTAGCCCACAGTCAGATACAGAAAAAAATCAAAATTGGAAGTCCCATGTTGATCTACCATGAGTAGTTGCTTATTGAACTATTAAGAGCAAAAAAAGAAAAAAAAGGGGGAAAAAAAGTGCAGCATACTAAGAGATATTAAGGACAAGGAGAAGCTGGCCTTGCTACTTTTTTTTTTAACTTACAAGTGAAGGTACAATCAGAATTCACCAGCCAAAAAGCCCCTAAAGACCTTTAAAGATACCATAAAAGGGGAAAATCATACATTTTACCAACTGTCCTTACGAATACATGGTGGGGGGATTGTTTGGGGTGTTTTGTTGCTGGCTTTGGGGTTATTTGTTTTGTTTTTAAATTCAAGAACAGATGTTGCATAATAACTACTGACAGCAAGGCTGAGTGTTGAGAATGGAACAGGAAAGAGGAAGCATGTATTGGTTTCTGTTCTGTTTTAAGTGTCCCAAATACTGTTTACAGGGCAACCATTTGTCACAGAGCTAACTCGCCTCCAGCAATTAAGCTTTCAAATAAATTAAGCTGGCTTTTATTTGTGTGTTTTTACAGTCAAAATGTATATATCAAAATACCGTAGGATTAGCTAGTTCACTGACTAAACAGCCTATTGTTCTGCCAAAATAATCAGTGGCCTTAATGAGCAATTAACAGCTTTCAGGGTCAGTGAGAACAGAAAATCTTAACACATAGATAAGAAATTTTGTGTATAATGTCCTGCTACTGTTTCAGACTACGAGTGAACTCGCAAACTATATGCAAGAAGCATGTGTGATTGAGAGTAGAATGTATATAGTATAAAACAAAATCAGAGGAGAGAGTAGGGTACAATAAGAGCAGTTTGATTTAGCCAAGTAACTCTCCCAAACAGATTTCCCATAAACTGTTCTTTCTCAGCCAAAACAGGTCCGCATTATGTTTTGCTGACAGATATGAGATTGCTCCCCCTGCACACACTCTAAACCACCCTGAACCAAATCAGCTCCATCCTCGAATCCCTGTGCCCGTGGTGCCTGATCCCAGCCTGCTCTCTCCCAGCAGAGCTCGCAGTTCAGTGCCCAGTGAGCCCTGACATGGAGCTTGTGGTTCCGAGCAGGATCACAGCTCCTTGGGTCAGCACACAATGACTTCCAGCTTTTACTCTTGTGAGTTCTGCAATATGCAAACTGCAACAGAATCAGGACTAGGAAATTTCTGCAACTTGCCTTCTACCTAGTATAAATTAAGGCATAATTCAAGGACTCAAGGTGTGCTGAAGAAGCACACACAGGGAGCACATTTCAGTAAGCAAATTGTGATTCTTTTTCATCATGACAATGGCTGAAAATATGCTTGTTGAAAGACAGCAAATTCATCATAAAGAGTCAAATCTTTGCTTTGTAATGGATTGCTACAATGCAGACATAATTTCCTCTTACCAAAGATCCTGCATAAATGTATTTTAAACTAATTACCTTTAGGTGGAAAATATGACTTGCTTTCAGCTTTGTGAGGCCAGTCCACCACAAGAGGTCCAAACCTACGAAAGCTGGCAGTGATCTCATCTACAAAAAACAAATGAGGCACCTTAGAATGTGAAGACTGACACGGCAAGGTAAAAAGTCTCACTTAAAACAAAACAAAACCAGACTTCCTGCTTTCTACACTAAGAAGTGAAAACTGTAATAATGTCCACTGAGGATGCCTAAATATTCTTTCATCTCTATGCTATAAATGGCTGCTTAAAAAAGTAATTTCACATTCTACTAATGGAAGTTTGCAGCAGGATTAAATGCAAACATGATCTATCAGAAGTGAATATGCTTCAGCTGTGGTCTATTTCTAATTATAGCCACAAAGCAGGGTCAGATGTAGCCACATGGGACTGACGGAGGAGCTCCATGTCAGCACAGCCGCTCCTCCAGCGTGCCCTAGAAAGCAGGCTGCAGCAGGTCATGCGGCTGGGGGGATTTCACCTTCCTCAGTCCCCTCAGGAAATCTGCCTTGAATTGCCAAGTTATTTCTTTGCTTTTTAAGCATCAGTTTAGAAACAGCATGGAACACACATCACAAACTATCCTAAGTGACAATTTTGTTTTAAATGTAAATGCTCCAGAAAGAAGCATTTGAAGTCGTTTTTAAATTATTTTTTTTCTCAATGCCTTTTAAAATTTACTTTAAAGAAAGAATTAGTTTAAAATTATGTCTAATGTGATGCTAGATAGATCAGAGCAACAAGCACTCTGGAGAAAATGGATTTTCCAATTTTTGGATTGCTGTTTGAGGTGTATCCAGTTTCTCTGACCCCATGAGTTGCACACCAGATTTTTCAAGCAACTAAAGACACATATTATATATATACCTGAAGAGCTGAAGGAAAAAGGGTTACTGAAGGAGACCTCTCATGAAAGAGGGTGACAGCTCCCAGGTGGCCGTGTTACTTCCTCACAAGACAGGCAGGGCATATATTTTGATTGAGTGACCCAGCAACGTTCACATCAGTTGTATCTGTTGGCCTGCTTCTTCTTATAGCTGGAGATTCAGATTACCCAGCAGGCCCTGTATCAACAGCCCTGCAACTCACGATGTGACATAGGAACCACATTTGAGCTGTTTGCAAATCATAGGTTGGCAACTCACAGTATTTCTTTATTAAAACTGTACATGGTTTGGACTTCAGTGTAGTAGGTCAGATTCAGATATCCCTCTTTTCATTATAAGGCATCCGCAAATTCCCTGTGTATGCCCATTGAAGCTAGATAGTGGTGGATTCCAGACATAACATGAAAAATACACCAAAAAATTGTCACGATTTTGGTTTGGGAGTAAGGGTTTGTGGGGGCACACATGAGTAGAACAGATATTGAGAAAAACCCTAACCACCTCTGCTAAGCTGGTTACTATTTTGTAACCATATTACTGCCCTACATTTTTCATCTGAGCCCTACATATATGCTGGGTATAAGAGCTGATTAATTAAAGCCCCATGTATTTTGGAAAGAACTGTATTAACAAAGTCCTTAAAGTCAAACACACCCAAGAACAGGAAAAGACTATGGGGGAGAGACAGTAACCAGTAAGTTCCCTTTTTAGCTTTCCTACTTTACAGCTGTGGGAAGACACACAGATCAGAAGACCTACTATGCAGCCATTTCTCTCTCCACCTCTTCTGATCTACAGCACAAAAGAATGTCAAGTAAATTCTCGGGTGTTGCCGTTGATTGCAGTGTGTTTGTTTTAAATAATGTCATAAGCACTAAAAGCAACACATCTGGGAAAATACATCTGTTTTCATCAAAATCTGACCTTTTTTATAGTAATTATACGAAAGCCAATTCCTACATCTCACCAATGTAACTTATTCACAGTACCTTCATCAATGTCAGGAGGAAGACCTCCAACAAACACCTTTCTAGAATAGCGTTCCACTCTTTCACCGTTTTGACAGCGCGTTGGAGAGCTGAGACCCGACGATAAAGACTGATCACCATGACTGTCGTCTAGGAAGCCATCTTCAAAAGGAAACAGTGAGGACCGACCTGCAACAGATTTTGTAGCATCTATAATTAACGTTGTTTCCTGGAGAATTAAATATTTTAGAAAAAAAACGTTAGCTCTTCCTTCTACTGTTTTACTGTAACAGAATTTGCATTAAAGGGCCCAACTAAGTTGTCCAGGTGTCCGAATTATGTTCTGTTTTTCCAAGGAGTATCACCCTTACAAAACAATAAACCTAATTTAGCTTTAAACCAAAGCCTTACAAATGGCTAGCAACAAAACCAACAAGCTATCTGATGAGATTGTTGCCATCACTATAGAAAGGACCTTTGCAACATTTAAATTTCAAACCAATTCTTAAGAGATTTAAACCTTCCATAACAGATCTTCCAGGAGTGATCTCAAAAGCAGATCCCTCAAGTCACTGCACACTTTAGAGTGCTTTACAGGGACCTAATAACAAGGGCTGGAGCACTTCCACCTTGAGGGAACAGAGGCCCTCTCAGGCCACACTGAGTAGGGGCACAAACAGCAAAATAAACATGGGAAAACTCTGCATCGTGAATATTAAAAACATAGAAGAAACCTGGCTAATAAGAAAAAAATCTTGTTAAATAAACCAAAAAGAACTTGCACTTGAAGAAAAAAGTTGTTAGCTGGAACAGCCTGTCAGACTGTTTGTTACTCAGTGTTAAAACATCCTTTCAGTGATGAATGAGCAAAATCAACATAAATGGCTGCTACTCAGTTTGTTAATGAAAAGTAAAAAATTTATTTGTGATCATCAGATGCATTTAATTTGTTGCTACTACTACAAAGGCATACACACATTAGTTTAACAGTTTTATTAACAGAAAAGATAAAAAAAGTTCACCTGCATACAAGCAACACTGTAGAACATGCCAAATTTAGAATTTAATAATTCCCTATACCTGAGATGAAAATTAAGTCCTGCAATATAGAGAGATGGGAACCCCATCTCAACTCTGAAAAGGCTAATTGTCCACTCATTTCATGGAGGACTGTTCCTTGGGATGGAATTACAATTAATGGATACAAACAGTTTATTAGGGGGGTTGATTACAAATATAAATGACAGGGCACATAATTAAATTCAAAGGTAATGGATCACATGAAATTGACTTCCAGCAAGACCTGAGGATTAACACCATCCTGGCAGAAAGAGCACAGGGAAGTACAGGAAATAAAAACGGGTAAGGACGTAAATGAAGACAGTGGGACTCTAGTAAAAAAACGTATACACTGAAAATATCAGTAATAGTCTCCAGTACCAAAGGACAGCTTACAAAAAGAAGCAGTAATCCTACATATGGAAAACAAGCAAAAAAAAAAAAAAAACACAACAAACCAGGAAATATGTTCTGAATGGCACAGAACACCAGCCTGAATTTTTTATGAACACCAGACACAAGAAAAATCTTGATTAGAAAAAAAAAATATTGAATATTAAACATTGACAGAGATCACAGACACAAAAATCCACTGAATCAAAATTCCTACTGTACTTTTACACCTCAACATAAAAACCAGGGTAAATGCCACAATCAGAGAAGGATTTAGAGATACTTCTCTTCAAAGTCTTGCCAGATATGGTGGGTTTAGAGCATAAAACAGGAAAGACTATTGATGAATATTCTATTAATGGACAAACAGGTCATGCACATGTATAAACATATGCATTTCAACATAAAAGAGAACATGTGCATGAGAGAAAAAAAATTAGGAATACTACAATTGTGTAAAAGTACCAAATCAGAAAACCCACTGAAAAGCAGGAAATTTGAAAATATCTGTGAGAAACTGACATTACTAAGGAGCTAAATAGTCTTTTAATTCCTGTCCAGCAACCTACCTTCTTGTAAAAAAATGAAACAAACATGATCCAGTAGTGGAAGGTGACATATCAAATTAATAAATACTAGAACAAGGTGTTCAACTAAAATACAGATTTGCAGAGGTCACTTAGTGCTGAGTTCTGAAGGGAATAATAAAAATTCACAGCAGCTTAAAAATCAAGGTATCACCTCATGCTGGATGCTTGACAGTCTACAAGCACTGTACTCACCTTATAAAAATGTAAACAATGTTCTAAAACTTTATATTTAAGTCAAGGATAGAGTTAAATTTATGGAAAACATACAGACAAGGGAATAGGTAATGACTGTTCACTATCTCATCCAGTGAGGGAAAAGGTAAAGTGCATTGAACACAGTCAGTACATGGCAAGGCTGAAAGCAAGGCAAACTCTGGAACCCTTTGCCAGAGGCTTTTTGGGATCTTGAAAAGTTTATGTAGGCTTAGAAAATGGAACGAGTAAGAACAGGACAAAAGCACATTCTAAAGCAATAAATATTGAGACATCACCTCATGAAACCCCCTGGGGCAAATTTCTGTGAGAACATTAGGAGAAAGCATCACTAACTGTACTATTTTTTTAATATACTCCTGTACTCCTCCCCGGGCATCTCTGAGTTGTCAGTGCAGCGAAATAGTTTGGGCTGATTTCCCATAGCTATGCTTACATCTGTACCTGAAAAACTGGTTGTAAAAGTTAAAAACAATGTACCATGAACATGACTCAACAGCCCTATACATAATACCTACAAAGAAATGTTCTCCCTACTCAAAGAAAACAGAGGGTTACGTATAGAACTGATATTTTACGGCAAGCCCCCCAAAATGTCTGACAAAACCTCTCCTCGCTGAAGATGCTTAGTCACAGTAACAGAACCAAACACTAATTAAAATATCCAAGTATAACAAACATGAAATGAGTCCCTGGACAGACTTGTCTCTGGTTATTCTGCATATTATCACAATACAAATGGTGAAAACAATAATAGAGAGGGATATATGGGAATATTTTAAAAACAACACATCATTTTTTAACAGATTACCATAGAATTTTATGCTTCTTAAGGTTAAGAAAGCTCAGTAACAACATTATAAAAGTCAAGGTAATGATAAAGCGTGAACATCACAGACTTCAATATTGCACAAATGAGTGTTAATGACAAGACACACACACAAATCTACTTGTTAGTATAGAAAAGCCTGCATTTCACACAGGAAACAAGTTTATAGAGTGAAACATGCTTTCTGGTAGAGTGAAAAAAAATTTCTGTAAGTCCAGCACATTCAGAACTTGTTTGCCCTGTTTTGTCATCACTATCATTTTTATAAAACAGCCTACATTGTATTCATCACAATTACTGCCACATTATTATATTTGGCTTCTACAAGTAAATGTGAGTTGCAACAGTGTCCTACTGCTTCCTACCTCCTTTCCTACTTTGGTGCCATTTGATCAATCTGGAAACATTTGCCACAATCTTAAAATGAAAATAAACAGGGTTCACATGCATAGAGAGTATACAATATTATATACTCCACATACTTCCCAATTTGTTTCAGTACCATGAGAGCCCTGAAAAAGTATCAGGATGCCTTTAACATCTGTTAACAGTAGCTCGATCTCTGGAGGTGGGGAAATATGAGCAGGTAAGTTTGTGAGGAAAACTGGAATCTTTTGGTTTTGTTTCAGCTATCAAAAAAACATGAAAACCAGTCAGCTTTGAACCAAACCAGCTGAATACTTTATTATAAACTGTGCTAGTACAGCCTCTGCAGTCCAGCGCCTGAATCCTCAGTGCAAATTACAAGTTCCTTCACACACTATTGGCCTGTGTGAGGGCTATGTCTGCCTCCAGCTTCTCAGAAACACGATGCAAATTCTACATTTTGAAAAGGAAGCAATGTCACCTGCATAGCTGTCCGAGAACATCACAGAAAAGAAGATAAAATTAAGTTTAATGCCTAAGTACCCCAAGCAGATGGCACTGCCTAACTCTAATTGTTAAAAGCTGCAATTTTCACTGTTACTTCTCAATAAACCTAGTCTGTATAAGCTACAGCACAGTACAGAAATGTAAGCTGCTATCACAACTTTCTTAGTAGTCAGCAAACTTGCTTCTGTCCTTGTTCATTAATCTCTCAGAATAAACTGATATCCAGCACTGTACATTTGTAAAATGCTTTCAGTTTGCTTTAATTTTTTAAGGGTTTTCTATGATGAAATACAGTTAAAATGTGCTCAAATACTGTCTCTATTATTAATATTCACTGTTGAGGAAAGTTATTAGTATTGGTATTCACACATGTTCTACCTGAGGCAATTCAATGTAATAGTCAAGTGTAATATTCAGTGAAAGCTGTTTCATCGAAAAAAAGGCAATTTTGAAATGTTCAATGCAGTGGTTAAACACTGGACTTTACAAAAAAACCAAACAAACACCAAACATAGAGTCTATTTGTTTTGAATGTTACACATTTCAAGTCACAAATACATATCACGAAAGACTCTTTACATCCAGTCATCCTCCAGTTCACTAGTAATAGCAACACACTTGAAGTTACCAGCTCAAGATCATCATTGCTTTAAGATGCTATTAAAAGGGAGTTGTTTTGCAAGGGAAGAATATAAGATTGATTTATATGAAACAATTGATCAACAAAATGTTAAAATTGGTAACATCTTATCATAAGAAAACTAAATATTTAATTCTCCCACTATTCAGCAAACAAAACATTTAGTAAATACTTTTACCTCTTCTCCGCCCATAGCTCCTGGCTGCATGTAAACACAGAAGAAAATTGTCGGTACAACTGTCATTAAATTTAGCTCCAAAAGCAATGAAAATGTAGCTTCTACCTCTTCTATTTTTCCCCTCCCACCACAAAGAAGGAAAAAACATTCAAGAAGTGCAAGATGAAATTCAAACAATCCAAGACAAGAGAAAAAAGTTGAAAGATAATACAGCCGGGGGGGGGGGAAGGAACATACCTGCTAGAGCAAGTTTTCTACATAGCAAAGGTACTAAAAAAATTAGGCATATCAGACAGTACTATAAAATAATAATTTAGGATTATGGTTTTAAGAGGCAATAAACATCATCAACAGTAATCGTAATTAAAAGAATTAAGTTTGCATTTTATTAATCAGTTGTAGAGAACATATTTGCCAATTATATTTCAATTTAAATAATTAACCATCTGTAGATACTAAAATCCTATCAAAACAACATGAACTCAAGAGCCAGTATGTTTAGAGGAATAAAACCAGATTGACAAAATGCCTTTATAGCTACCAGAATTAACACAGCCTTTCAATGAGACATGCATCAATGGCAAAATCCACAATGCTGGACAAGTGCAGGAGCATATTTTGTGACATAATGGCAAATGCAAAAGTCAGCATTTTTTTTAACTGAAATTTTAGAAAGCCATAAAATAATCTAGAAAATACGTGTCTTCTACACAGTCAACTTATCACAAAAGACATCTATCCTTTCAAAGTAATCAAATGAAGAGGGCTAGAAATCAGGTTGGGTTTTTCAACAGAAGTGAGGTGATAAGTAGCAGAGTCTTGTTTTGTTTCTTTCTCTCTTCATTGTAATACTTTCAGTGTTCCTCCCAACTCCATCTCTTATTTCCAAAACTAACACAATGCCTTCCAGTCCTGCCCGACACACCCAGGTATCCCACCATACCCCTCAGCATTCCCTGTCTACTTTTCTTTGGCCAGCAATTACATGACAGATTGGTGGTGGCTATTTGAGAACTATTCACCTGCTGACTGGTCCTCTGGCCATCACCTCTGAGTAGCCCTGGGGATACCGGAGTGAGGCTCACCCTCCTCCAGCACAGGCACTGCTAGTAACCTCTCTTCTACCCAAGCAGCTTCCTCCTCAAGCCCTGAAGAAACACAGTCTCAGGCACCATACACCTACACCTACATCTTTTTCTTCCACTATCAGTGAGGCCACAAAAAAGCAAATACATGAGTACCTCATTAGGGGGATTAAAAAATTTCAAGGGACATGAAGACAGTCAGAGCTGTCTGTGCAAACAATTATTCAGTCACGGTGAGGTGGTTGGTAAGCCCTGAGAGAGACTCTGCTTCCTGCATAGCCGGTAATAGTTGAGAATTAATACTAGAGTTGGCTTTGCAGCAAGAATAAAATTAGTTCTCCTGCTTTCTAGCTACTGCTAAAGCCATATTCTATTACTTATTATGATGGCAAAGAACCGTTGTCAGAACTTTTGTAGCAAGTCCTTGTCTTGATGAATGCCCACACATCCAAAAAAAGCATGTATTAAGAGTAATCAAGAGCATCAAGAGTAATCTATCTGAAAGAAGTTTCTCAAACTACCAACGCTACCAATCTAAAAATTAAATGAAGAAGTACTATTTCAGTATGAGATGAAAAAGACTCCTGTGCTTCTTTTGAAGAAAACAAAGTTTTACATGCTTAATTTAAACTTTTAGGCTCTGAGCAAGATCAGTACATGATGGCAGAAATCTACCAAAGACTTCTGTAATGTTAGAACACCCTATTGCTATTCATGTATTATAACACTTCTATGTTATACTGCACTGCAGAATAACACTTTTTTCCTATATTTGCACTCAGACACATAATCTTTATTTTCATAAAAAGGTTTCACTGGAAGTATATTTACAATTGCCTGTGAACTCCAGGAGGAAAATACTGCAATCCACTTAAATAGGAAGACAGTTAGGCAATTCAGCTTTTCTTCATTTAAAAACATAGCATCACATTCAAACACTCAAAGAAGGTGTTTTAAGCATTGTTGTTTATATTTTGTATATATCTACACACATAATTTGAAAATTACCTCATTTTTATCAAGTATTTATATTAAACTGTTACTTTTTTCCAGCAAGCTGCCAGTTATTCAGCACGGCAACTTCAGAATGTCAGTGGACACTTTATTATGTTGTTTACACAGGATGTGAAATAAGAATGTGTCATTTGAAACAAGTTAATAAAAAAATACTCATCTTGTTCACAAGTCAAAGTTCAGAGCACAACAGATTTAACAGCAGGAATGGTTCATCAGGTAAATTTCATAATGCCTCCAGTATGAGTAAATATTTAAAAAAATAAACAACTTGGAAATTATTCTTGAATGAAGACATCTGGGAGCCAATAAGAAAACTATTGCACTATTAGAAACAATGAAATGACCAGAGTTATGTATCTGAAGTTACTTTCTCTCTTGGGCAATTCCAACAGAAGAGACTGGGAGCTCCAAAAATCAGACCCCCCACCGATGCAGCTGCTCCCCATATACTAGTTTTGGTGCTAAATATAAACATCATTTTGCACAGAAAACCACCTCCGGAAATGTTTCTGAATTCAACACAAGCGATTCTTTCCTAGGTACCTCCTAGAGCATTCCAGTATTAAGGAAAACACAGCTGCTTTAAGAAGGGATGAGTACATTTTCCCATGTAAAAACTAAAATTGTTGCAGGCACTGATCATTTGTGCAGCTCCCAGAAGGATCAGCACTGCGTTAGTGTCTGTTCGTCCTTAGCAACTTCCTTTAACTGTCAGGTAAAAAGTTACATAACCACCGTGTCCCCAGCTGCATGCCCTCAAATACAAAGGAACAACACATTCTTTTCCATCCCCTGATAACTCTCCTGAAACTATTAACTCACCTCATCCCAGAAGATGAGTGTATTTTTACAAACATGAAACTGCACGATGAAGAACAGAACTCTAAGCTTTCAACAAACAAGCAAAACAAACTCCCCAAACCTTGTAATGCAATCAAGTAAACTCGGTACTAATGCTATTGGAACTCCCCAAAGCCTGCAGCTAAGATTACCCATTGCTGCAATAAATCAAAACTCACTCAAATTAACTGCTCAGATTTTAACTGCATCTTTTATTATAATATGGGATTGAAACTGCACCTTGTATATGTATCAAATAGTTAGCAGTCCTAGAAAATAATAAATTTGTGAATTCATAAAACATTAACTCAAAGGGACTAGAGCTACACTTTTTCCATATCATAACTAAAAGTGGGTCTGATCAAGTAATTTCAAATTCAGAAATAAGTGACATAATTTATTTGTATTCTTATTTGTATACTTATTTGTATTCTCATATTTTATGGAAGACAACAAAGTATTTTGAGATTTTTAAAAACATTCTTCACTGTTGGTATGTATCTTGTATGTATCATGCAATAATGTGTCTACAATATCAAAGATGCACACTTCAAGGCAACCTTAAAGACATATCTTAAATTAACTTTTAATTAAAGTAACATTAACTCTGTGAAAAAAAAGTTGACATTTCCAGATTAGAAATTTTGGAGCTAGACTGGTTAAAGGAAAATTTATTTGACAAGACTGGGAACCTCCTTGATTTATAAGGTACCAGAATCTCATTTCTAGCCTGGAACACTCATTTGTATTCTTGAAACAGTCAGCAGTTCAGAACAATACTTACTTTAGGACATTATGAGTTATGCAATAATTTTCTAAGATCAGAAAGGAAAATATGTCAAGCTTTTTCTTTTGAACAGTGGGTCTCAAGTTCTTAGAGATCTGGAAGTTTACAAGTGAATTAAAATACCAGTGAAAATGAACTCATGAACTGAGGGAAGGTGATAGAATCAAGTATAATTACACAACGTGTTTTTGCCCAAAAGAGAGAGGATCATATAAATGAATTGTAAAGATGATTGACACTCATATACGAGAGGTTCAAAAGAGGGTTCTCAATTTCCACTGATAGATAGGCTGGATGTGCAGATGGGTGCTACAATAATTTGGTGGTATTGGCCTCAACAGTCCCTCCAGGTTGATCTTTTTTCCAATGCTACCAATGCAAGCGTTACAACAATCTCCCCGATCACATATGCTCACATACATAAACAACTGAATCCCACCATCAGAGAAACACCTCTACATGCAAGCTGTATGCAGTTAAGTCCCACACACTGGATCTCAAACACTTTATCAAACAGGTGAACTGCATTTGACACTCAAAACCAGCTTCGGTGTTCCTTTCTTAGGCACATGAGCAGCCAAGCAACTGTGCAGGAGAGCGGGCTTATCTATTTCCATCTCTTTGTTTTAGTTTAAAAAATCTGTTAACAATAAACCTCACATTTTTAACAGCCAGGTTGTTTCATCTCTTCTAGCATCATATATAATGCTTGTGGAATAGCCTGGAAAATCTTGAAATTCTGAGGAAACAGATGGTACTAACCCACAATAGAGAGGATCACAAAGATGAAAGGAAAGCACATTGGTGAGGTTGTGAGGCAGGAAAAGTGGTGGGGAAAACAAACAAACAAGAACGTATTGAAGAGCTATAAAGTTGGATTAAAAAGATGATTTAAGAAATCTTCCTCTGCTAGAAAAAGCCTTTAGCAGTCACTGATAAGAGACATTGTCTTCAGTAACAGTCAAATCAGATTTCTGGAAGTGCAGATGCTAATATAAAAAACCGAAGGTAAGAAAGAAGATGATGTATTGCTCCTTGGCTTCCTTCCCCACCTTTTTTAAAAATTAAACAGGTATAGAAGGGACTTGGAGATACCAGCAAGTCCAACTCACAGCCTCCAAGGCAGCATCAATTCTCTTTATACAGCTGGTTCTGAAAAACTTAACAAGGTTATGTGTAAAGTGACAGTTCACACATTCTGGGACTCCTATGAACCCTGCTGCCTTTGCTATGTCACACTTTATATCATTCATTTTTTCCCTCCCGTTATAGTAACTCTGGTCTCTTCACGACTAAATTAGGTTTAGTTTTGCAAACTTTGTAAGGTCTCTCAGTGTTTTTCATTCCTTTCCATTATTCTATATATGCTAATAAGCTGGTAACACATTAGTAACCCCACGTGGCAATTGGGCTAAAGAGTTCAGCATATTCCTACAGGCAAGTACCAAACTATTAGAAGAGATTGATGCCTCTTGAAATTTAGTCACACATTTTCCCAGAACACTATCACTACAAAAACCCCAAGCTTTTATTAGCTGTTAAACTGCCAACCCAAGATCTTGCAGGACAAAAATAATTCAATGAACCTTTTATTTGGAGCAGTTAATTTCAAGCTATAACAGCAGCACTGGCAAGAAATTCAAATATAAAATGCTACTTCAGCAACTTTTTTGTATCAAAACACTATATGTGTTTGAAAGCAACACATCAGAATACAGGAAGAGCCAAGTACAACAGCTCTTAATGAGACAAGGCAATTTGAAAACCAAGAGAAACATGAAAATAAAAACTGAAATCCATTTGTTGTCATTACGTTTCCTGTCATGGCGTGACACCTTCCTCACATAATTATTATCTGTATTAATAAACCAAAACCAAAATCTCAACATGGACATCTAAAAAGATGCCCCAAACCCTTACCTTAATGTATTTTTCAAATTGTTTTACTCTGAATAGACAGAACTAATTACACTAATGAAAAGAAGAAATGACAATCAGATGGAGAGCAAATAGGACCAGACCTCACAGATGACACATTTTCATATGAGACAAGAATGAACAGTGGAAGCACATGGAACATTTGAAGCCCAACATCACTAAAAAGTTCCCTGAGCTTTAGGGAAAACAAATTCCAGCATTTCACAAAGGGGTTTCTCATTTGCTCATTTAACTACCTTCAAACTTTTTTTATGAAATCTAATTTGGGATACCAGCAAAACAGTTCAGCTCTTCCTTAGAAAGCTCTCATACCCTTGTTTATTCCCATCTCCCTTTTTCACCTGCCATACTTCTCTCTCCCTGAAGTTTATTGTTGGCTTTCTGAAGTTTACAAAAAGCATTAAAGATAGTTCACCACCTACCACGTAGGTGACTATGTATTCATGCTGATCATTTAGTCCTATTCACAAAGCAAATTAAAAAGAAGCACATTCTCTTGAGAAGCACTCAAGAGAAAGTCCAATTGCTTCCAAACAGAAGCAGTGGCTGCAGAAACATATGGCTGCAAATGGCAGTGAATACTAATGAGAGAAGGGATGGAGGACACCTTTGAGGTAATTTTGCCAAAGCAAATTAATTCCTTTTCAGGCTTTGCCTAGCATTTTAAGCATAGCTTTTAACTGGTACCGCAAACATCTACTAAAATTATCATTAATAGATGCTGTAGATTAAAGTTTTTAAAAATTCTTCTACTGTTTAGCTCAGTATGAATGATGTTATTAAAAAGTTAAATAACTGATGTCACTAATTGATTAAAAACACTATTTCAATTAGAGAAATTTCAATTAGATCTGGTACAGACAGAATCTATACCTTTTTCCCTCTGAACAATGTTTCAAATAGAAATATTTGCATCTTCCTTTTGTTTAAATGCTCTTTAGGATTATGCACAGACCTCTCTGAATATTTAAACATTGCATTCCTCAACAGAAGTCTAATTCTGAACTTCAAGAGCATTTATAGTATAAACATGTTCATACATATGTGCAACTGTGTATGTACACAACCATAATGCCATTAATGACAAGAAGAGATTCATAATAATTACGCATTTAAAAGCAATCTCTTCTATCCCACTAATTTTATTATTTCAGAACTTAGTGCTTTGAGATGATGATGATTTATAGCTTTGCACAATGATGAACAAAATGGTGTAAGTATGCTCCACACTGTGCTGCCAACTAAGCAAGTAACACCTTCCCTCAAACCAAACAATCCCCTTCAACATTTACAGACAGCATCCCAAGATTGGCAGTCAGGAAAATCCCAAGTTTCAAAAGGCTGTAATCAGTAAATAAGAGTAACAGCTGAAGTACAGTTGAAGGTGATGCCACAGAGGATGAGGAGCTAGAGATGAATACCCCCCAGAGCTTCCCCTCTCCCTACAGCATGTGAAGTTTTGCATTGCTGTTGGCATGAGCATACGCTGTCTTCCAACTTCAAAAGCTTGTGTACACTGTCAGTGTGAAATTGAGCTTTGAGTAATAAATCTTAAAGATTATTACTGTGTCTTCACAGGAAAAGACAAAAATGCTTAGGTAGCAATGACTATAAATAGAACGTGAAGGTTGGATTTGCAGTTTCAGCAGACAGTGTTTGGCTTCACAGAAATTATACACGGATTTGACAAGTATTATGATTTAAAGATGTTACGTAAGTTCTCAAAATTGTTCCAAAAATTACTGTTATGAAATATCTTTGGGGAATTCTTATTTTACTTATTTTATTTTCTAACCCAAATCACAACCATTCCAGCACAGAAAAGAGTATTTCTTCTTGAACTAACTTTCCTTAGTATATTTCCCCATGACAAAGGTAACAGATGACATGGGAATTACATAGTTCTAAATTTCTCAGTTTTAGCTGCATACAAAAGAGGATTTCAATCACAGAAAATAATTTTTAAGCTTATGTACTTAAATATTTGCTTTTATTCTCAGCTCTTCAAAGATTTAAGAGCAAAACCCAACAGGTTTCATAATACTGTAATTCTAGCTTCTGGGTTCTCAGTAATAACCAAAAATGGTGTGGCCTCACCTAGTAAAGAAAGGAAAGTGAAATATATGGAAACTTATTCAGACTTTTCATTTCACCGAATTTAATTTTGCATAAATTACATATTTATGGTTCCAGGCTTTTGCAAGTCTGTACAAAGTTAATATTTCAATAAACCACTAATACTTTAAACAGTGGAAATACACAAATATATTTAGTTTGGGTCCCTCAGTTAGCTCTACTGCTATTTTAACCATACACCAGGACTACTACAAAGGATCATTGTTTTTCACAAACTAACAGATTTTATAGATGCTGTAAAAATTTCAAAGAAATTGAGACAGGAAGAAATATTTCCTAAATATTATTTCCATTAAAAAGAAAGCAGAATAGAATACATCATTCATTTAGGATAAAAGTGAGTTGTCCCAAAACAGTATAACATTCTGTATCAGTTTTTCATTCTTGTCTTTCAAAAATCTCTGTAAGACTTTTTAAGAAATACTACTATATAAACCATAGTAACTGTCAATTTGTCAAAGTAACTCAAAATTCAATCATAATATCCCATCTTCCCAAGCATATTACTATTGCAATCAGCTTCATGAAATGCCCACGTTAGAACAACAAATACATTCCGAGACCAGAATTCATGTCAAACAGCCAACAACTGTACTGTGTAGAACTTATTTACACACAAGCACACCGACATGAACAGCTGCCTCTTTTGATAAAGTCTTTAATTAAACAGTGCTTCTCCCAGTCAACTACTTGATTTCCCATAATTTCATGTGCCCATAAGAAAATGGGGCACACATGCTAAACATGACAACTGAAACTCTTCAAAATATCACCTCATCATTAACAGTGTAAAACTAAGGAGAACACAAGCAAAGTCTTACAGGTTCCAAAAGCTGACCTTTACAGGTTTTAAACACCTTGCAACTTGTCTATTAAAAATTTTCAGTTCTTCACATTTATAAATTATTCTTTGCTTGGTACTAAAAAAAAAAAAGGCAGCTCTCAACTATACACAGTCTAACTTAAACTGACAGTGCAAGGGCAAAACATTTTAAGAGAAGTTTGTACGTTAATCCTAACACGTCTAATACAACACTGTAAGCAAAAATGGACATTTCCAAATAGCATTTCATAGGATTAGACAGACAAATACTATGCTTAGATTTGCATTGTTCAGTTCTACGTTATGCTGGTGGTGCTGAACACCCCATCCCCCAAAACCCCCACACATGAGCTATCTTCCAGATCCATTCTGGCAGGTTTTTTGAATGCATATGTTCATGACTGGACTTTTAATTTTGCTTTTATTTCCTGACACAAACAAAAGCAATAATCTCTCAGTGAAGTGCAGTTTTTCCTCATTATTTAGACGTGTAAACATTCTCTCCATTCCTGTCTACATAATGGAAACCAACTGAGCAAACTCCATCAGTCAATGTAATTGTATGCAAAACTTGTAACAGCTCATCCCAACAGGAAGAAATATGTCTGGAGAGATATCAGAAAATAAAGTTACAGATTTAACACACACACCCACAAAAGAGGAAACAAGAGAGACTGTTTGTAATATTATCTATAGCAGGCATTATCAAGCTTCCAGTGAAACACGATGTCATTATAAAGCTAATATAAAGAACCCCCAATTCTACTAATAAAATCAGAGGTGACTGATTTTCAGAACATTTTCAGAATATGCACAAACTTCTATGCAAATATTACCACATATATTTGTCTGGCTGTGCAGCTATGTACACAATAAATGTAAAAAATAATATTCAACATGACAATATAAATCACTAGACGTTAACTACTTACTATTAAGAGCCATAATATTGTCTGTTCCTGGATGATGGAAATTTATTCCCATACGCCCTGCAATGTAAGCAAAAGCTATTTTCAATGTTTTTATTTAAAAACTGAACTAAATTAATTAACATGAAAAATTTCTAAAGGTTGGGGTAGGTGAATCTTCCATCTGTTGAAGACAACTTCTCAAGAATAGACATTTACAATATTTAACACCACAGTACCTTTAGTGTTATGTACTTAAAATATTGAAAATCACAAAATAAACAGTGAAATAATTCTTTTTAATAAATTCCTTTGCTTTGCACTAAGAAAGTATTATGCTTACCCTTCAAAATAAGGCCTCTAGTTCAAGCTTGCTGCAGTTATGACATTTACAGCTGGCTTCCAATAACAAATACAGCATTACAATACTCCACTTAATGGGTAAAAATAAATCACTATTTTTCATACTACCTGTAGCACCAGAAGCTCTCAAGTTAACAGATAGTTGGAAGGAAAATTCTTACTCTGGTTTTGTATTCTTCCCTAAGAATCTTCTATCTACTATTTGAGATAAGACACTGGGTTGGAGGGAATGTTGTTCTCATGCAGTACCTTCATATGTACTTTGAGAAATATATATCTCGTCCCAAAGGAGACTTAGCCCAGAGAAATCTACTTTTACTGTCAAAGCAAGAAATGAGCCAACAGAAGCAATGCTGTTCAGATTAGTTTCAGATACCACTTAACTGACCTGAAGTATTAAAAACGTATCCTGAAGAAAATTTGTAACAGGACTTTCTTAATTAAATACCTGAAACAGTTTGAAAGCTGTAACTGGTATTAGTTGTCACTTGGAAAAAGATACAAAAGGATAATTATAGCCATAAAAAAGTTATTTCAATTAAGGTAAATAACTTCATGTATATAATGTCAATCCATTGCATATGCTTTTCACTCAGGACCCACTAACTATACTGAAGAACCAATATAATGGTTATGTTCCTGTACTTCTGCAAACCAAAGTTTTAACACATAAACTCTGGCAAAGCAGAACTAAAGCCAATCCTCTCCAGCATTTTTAGTTCCTATTGATAGTTAAAGCCTCCTTATTTGCAGTCACAGAGACTGCTGTGCTATAATGAATGTTCTTGCTGAACAGACGTGGCATGAAGTTTCAGTACATTTCTGAAACTAAGTCATAAGCAGTTTAAGAAAAGCAAATAAATCTTTTCTTCACATTATAGTTTTTCCTTTTTTTAGAAAAAAGTGTTGCCACAATAAGGCTATGAAGCCAACAGCACCTCGAGAAAGAAGTGGGGGCAGAAGGTAAATAGAATTTCCATTTCTATTTTCCAACTCCTTGAGCAAAGCTTCTTAAAGAGATGATCTTCATTAACTACTTCACATTTCCTAATTACAGACATAATTCTCCTATACATATTTTCACATTAATCTGGCATTGCAGAAATACTAAAGCTGCTACTATTTCAGTTAGTATAACCTTTGCTAAAATATTTCAGAAATCTTGCCAGATGGACATTAATTCCCTTTCCTCAACAGTGTATTAATGACTGTGAGGTTACAAGTATTACTTGCAAAGAGAAAAGGTGTATATACTAATCTGTACTTTCAAATTAATACTTCGAATAGAAAAAAAAAGAAACTGATATGAAAAAGTATTCAAATTTGAATGCATGATAGTTGGATGGGCCCTTCTATCTTCCTTTGCTGAAGCTGAAATTCTGCTGTTTGACCAGCTTCAGAAATAGAATCCTATCTGTGACATCTGGGTCTGTTTTTTTCCTCCCTCCAGGCTGTCACTGGACCAGGTGCTGCTTGTGTGACATTTTGTCACCTGCCCTTGGCCTGCTATTTTTAAACAGTTCTTGTCAGCTATCTTTTAAGAGGAGCAGAAAATACAGAGCAGCACAAGCAGAAGGACATGTTCTCACACTGAGCTAAGCCACTGTGCGGGATAATTCTGTACATCTTCAGAGGTCCCTCGTACTACTCTACAGAAACAGATCAATGGAATCCTTTCCAAACACACCTGTATTAAAAGCATTCAAAAGAGACTAGTAATGCAATAATCATAAGACAATTAATTACCAATAATTATACAGCCTTTCATATTAGCTATAACATTTGAAAATCTTGTTGCTTGAAGCAAATTATTCAATTGAAAAAGAGGCCATATGCAGATTACAAAACTGCATCATTATCTCAGAAAATTGTATTTTTTTTTATTTAAAGGTGCAATATAGAACTGTGAAATGTAATTAAGAATATGTACTTTCAAAGACATATTTAGGTTAAACAGATAAATGAGTATTGGAAAACAAACAATTTTAAGAAAAACACATGTATGTTACCTGTGTGAAGACTCTACAAGCACATATTTCTAATTATAGTTTTAAAACAAAATCTCTAGATAAAAGTTTTACTTTTCAAGATTATTAAGCACATTAAGCAGAAACGCAGAGAAGACAGAGCACAGAAGTTATGGATTCCAGCAGTTCACTGAAATCATAAATAGAAACCCTTCCAGTAACAACATCCCCAGTACTTGTATTCAGTGTCCATCTGCCATTTTCAGTTTGCCTGTCTTGGTTTCATAACTATTTACTGAGTATATTTTCAATTACGTGCTTTTATAACATACACTTACAGTGCTGCAGTTAGGGTGCAAATTTAACCACTCTTTTACATCTTTTCAATTCCTAATTTAAAAAGAAAACAAATCCAGTTGTATACTGCTTGCTCTTTAAACATTTCAGAGAAAAAAATGAAGGTTTAATGATACACGTATAGCCCAGGCTGCACTTTTGCTTATTTTATGTCATTAAATTTCCTAAATTATCTCTCCTAATGACATTTGGAGAGACTTTCTGGCTGGACAGCCTGAGTGCTCTGCTGCATGTGCCATATCATGCTTGTCATGGCAGAGAGCCCAATTCCTTTTCAGAGCACATCAAATCTGTGCATCTTCTCTTCTGTATTTTATTAGAAATGAGATGTTAAATGGAACTTGCTTTGTTCTCTGTAGAAGAGTATAATGATCTTGGATCAATTCTGACATCTTTCCAACAACTAAAGGAAGTATACCCTTTCCACATATGAATCTCTTTATTAAATCTTTCACAAATAAACAATGTTTTTAATTGTCTACATAATTTCAAGTTACATGATCAGTTTTGAGACATAATGTTGCTCCAGAAATAACAAATCTAGGTATCAGACACAGTTTTACCACTATTTCATTTTCTTTTTTATTCATTCTCTCTTCCTAAGTCCTTTGTGGCTTTTTGAACTTGTGAAACCCTAATCAGCTCCTGGATGTGCACTTCACTTACTCGGTGAAGGATTTTTAAGATTACAGTTACTTTTCTCATAATTTTCATATTACAATCAACATTCCAAGAAACCATGTTCATTGGTTATATATTGACTAAAACTTCTTGCACTATTATACCTCATGACTTTCACCAAGACTGACCACTCCCACCAATTCAGCAATTGGTATTCGGCATAAGATTTGCGAGAAAATAGGAAAACTGGCCTGCTTTTGACCTGTCCTGAACTTTCGGGGAATGAGAACTTCCTCTCACGTAGCTCTTAAGACCACTGTTGATATCAATTACAAGTTAGGATTACATAATTCAGTGGCAAGGTCAAATGAAACTGGTAACAGGACTAGTTCTGCTATATTTCCTTAGTAATAATCCCTCCTTTATCATTCTTATATTCTCTAGCAAATTATTTCCAACAAAAGGCACTAAAAAGTAGCTATAATTGCTTGGATGGATAGGTAGCAGGTGGGTAGAGCAAAGTTTAGACACAGAAGAGTTGAAAAATCAAACCAAGACCAGTGCATTATCTCAAACATCTGAAAGAAGATTATCCTTTTGACTCACATGTATTCAGTCAGGAGTCCAGTTTATGGCACAACCTACGGCTCCACACACACTCACACACAGCCCCACCAGCTCAACCATGAGTCTCTACTCCATGACTCACAAATGGCCACAAAGCAAGAGGCATGTGTGTGAACATAAAAGAATCGTCATTATTTCTACCTGAGTAGACCTCAGAACATTCTCTCACCTTTTCCCCCAAAATTACAGACACTTGAAACCGATGCTCAACATACTGACTAACTCAACATACATGCCCAAGACAATTTCAAAACTAAGAATGCTGTGAGCAAGGGTCTCCATAAAGAATTATAAAAAATACAGGAAGTTTGTTGGGATTATTTCCCTCACCCTTTTTTATCTGCCATTTGTTCACACCCATAATTTAAACACCTACACTTACAGATCTTTTAAAAAAATTAAAATACCGAGCAGAACAGAAGTAGTATTGTTTGCCAGAAGGGGAAGATGAAGAACTATTACTGTATTCACATGTATATATTTTTACTGTGCAAAAACATATTGTGGCAATGTGAAGAGAAGTGTATAATTATCAGTAATAAAGCTTGCTGATACTAACTTCTTCCTATCACTGACTAAGTATATATA
Organism: Lepidothrix coronata; assembly: GCF_001604755.1. Classification (NCBI taxonomy): domain Eukaryota; kingdom Metazoa; phylum Chordata; class Aves; order Passeriformes; family Pipridae; genus Lepidothrix; species Lepidothrix coronata. The sequence goes on from NW_016690188.1 coordinate 8,374,664, forward strand.
TGCCATCAGTAGGGAAAGCAACCTATAAAATAAAACAACATATACATTACAATGAAATGCAGTCTTTATAAGTTAATTACACTGCTCCACTAAAACACAAGGGGGTCTTGCATATATCTAAGTAGTATAAACATTTTCAGCTTAAAAAAAGCTATATTTTCAAAATATTATTACTTTAAAAGCAAGACTAGATGAACATAAAGATATATTTGGCTTAACTTGTAAGCAGTAGATAAGAATATGTACACATATACCCATTCTACATGAAGTTCTAGAACTGTATTCAAAAGAGCAATACTGGTATTTTTATTGGTGAGTTTGGGGGGAATAAAGTAAAACAATACGAAAGCAGACTCTTCCACTAGCAACCTATGCTAAAACACACAAAACCCTCAGAATAGCAGAGAAGTGGGAAAGAAAAAAAAAAAGTTGCTTTAGGTCTTTGTGAGGCCAGTCTTCAACAGCACAGTGAAAAAACAGAAATAAACAGAAGGAAAATTTGATATCCATATCATCACTTCTTAATCTAAACAAAGTAACAAAAAACCCCACCACTCCTGCCCAAAACAGATTCAGCAGGTTAAAGACAAGAAAATGCTGGATGCCAGCAGCAAATTAAGAAGTATGATCATACTACAGGATCATTGGACAAAGCACTTTTTTAAGGAATATGAACCATTTAATGATCATATTCTGTACTGAAAAAATATTACAGAGGATTTTCTTAAATAAGCAGAGTTTTAAATGGCAACGGGGGCTGTGTCCTCTAAAAGGATTAGCTTGAGTGGCCTAATTTTAAATACAAATAGATGTGCAAACACATCTATCTGGTCAATCTGTTTTTCATGAACATATACAGAAAGGGGTCTGATGAACACTGAGATTTTAGGAAATGCAGGTACACTGCACTTTTTTCTAATGAAAGTGTTGCCAAGAAGCTCTAACTGGGTAGCACCATTTCTAGGACTGAGATGACAACATTTGTTCTATTTGCATGACCTTTGTGTTCAGCTGCTGACTGCAAACACAAATATGATCCATTCACCTTCACTTTTCTCAGGTCATGTGGCAAACTTACTGCTTTGCTTACAAAAAGCTTAGGAACACTTACAGCTGAACAAAATCAGGTGGCATGTACTGAAGTTAATGAAAATCAAAGTGGAAACCTAAAGGTCCATTCTATTACAACACTGTCTTAAGTTGCGTATGATCTTCAAACATTTGGCTGCCAAAAACCATAAACAACATAGTTAATTTAAATGTAAACAGAAAATCTTAAATTTTGCTTAGTTTTCATATGACCTGATACAGTCTTTACAACAGCTAAAAAGCAGTAACCCAGGAACTTCAGTTTTCCATTACGTAAATATATGGGTGTCATTAAGCACTGAAAATCAAGATAAAAAGTTTCCCCACAGATGCTATTTCTGCCTCTGAACTGTTGCACATTTGTATTCAACATCTCAAGCTCTACTGAAATATTATGACATAATCAACACATACTTTATGTATCTTTCTACAGTATGGTATCGATTAAAATTAGTTTTAATAAAGCCTACTCTTGAAGTTCTCCTGGTCCATATGTTGTCTCCAAATACTCATACTTGAAGATGTACCACACTGATACTTCAAAAAAAATTCAGAATTTTCATTAGCTGGGGATTTACAAATTACAAAGTTTGTTTCCACTCTGATTTAGAATAAAACCCAACTATTACTGTTATCTAGTGTAACAATAAATTTAAAATAAATATTTTGAAGGGATATGATTTCTCTCCTCAATATTATACTTTGATTCAGTTTCATGACCTGTCAGTAGCACATGTGCACAGCATATGATCTAACACAGCTGAAATATTTTATTTAATTATTTAAAAATAGAACAAAGGCAGCTGCTAGTTACTACTGATCAAAATATTTTTTTAGATCAGAATGCCTCTGTTTGTGTTGTAATGCAATAGTTTGACACGGATAAACATATTGCAACAGTGACACATTACACCATAGACAGAAGACACTTTGATGTAGGAAAGAAATGTTCTAGTCAGTAATAAGTAGCATCTACTTAGCTGTTCTGATAATTCAGTTTTGCCCTACAGTCTCAGGTCAAATCAGTATGTAAATAAAAAAGGCTATAAAATACTGCAAGTACATTCTTTCCTCATTAAAACAAAACTGTCCCTCATATTTCTGCAGAGTATAATATATTTTATTTGCAACTCAGAAAATAAGTAGGACCACTGAGGAAAAACATCTCAGGAGATATTGAACATTTCTGTCACATAGGCCTTGTTATGACTGACACAGGGAACAACCAGATATCCTAGGTCATATACAGTAATTCACCAGTAATTAGAAGCAGCTTAACAATTCCTTTCCTGAATTTTCTTCCTTTCTTTTTTCCACCTTTTTGAAAGAAAAAAAGTATTTGAGAGTATTGACTGAAAGAGAAAAAAAACGTTGAAGCTGGTCTTGATGGTAGAGAAAGCAGGGAGGGAAGTCTGACTAACTGTTTTGGGACAAAAGAAAATGAGACTTCCTTTTCCATTAATTTACATTCCTTAAATCTCAAAGCATGAAAATGACAAATTATAACAGTTCCCAGACTATGAAGACAGAAAGACAGGAACCTACAGCAGAGTTCCCCTATCTGGCAGGAAAAGCTGAGAAAAAGAAATCAGTTTTAGACAGAAATAAAACAAGAGCTGACACTGAGCACCTTCTCCCAAGACTGGGCTCAAGATAAAATGCAACACTGATGGACATGCTGGTAATTTACTAAAGTCCAGAAACCTCAGAGCCAGATATCAAATCTCTCTTACAGCAAGAAACACAGAAAAAGAACCGAGTGACCCTGGCTCTCCTGGCTGGAGAGCACCAAGCCAGCCTGCCCATCAGACTGGGTTAGCACTCGCTCAGTGTAAGTAATTCAGTATTGCAAGAGTGAGGATCAGTTCGTTTCTGCTGCACTAACAATCTATCAGACTTTCTCTGTTCCACATTTGAAAGCAACACCCTCCCAAAAAAGTCACTTAATCACATGTCCTCTCAAGGCCAAGTGGATCATGTTTTAAAAAAAGTGACCTGCCTTGGTGATCTTGAAATAAACTCTATTTCCATGGCCAGCAGGACAAAGTCTGATTATACCTCAGATTCAGAGAAGGGTATGAAGCTTCAACTACTATAAACAAGAGGACAGACTCCTCCTTTCTCACCCCGAGCTTCTCCCCTACCTCCTCTGAACAATGCGGAGCATGAGGAACACAGACCCCAAATGAAAAGAAAAATATCCCAGAACCATTTCAATTTGGTCTTCACATCAGAATCTTTTATGGCTAATCCTCCCACTCACATTCTAATCTAGAACTCTTGTCCTACATCCAAGAGAATCATTTTTTTGTTTCAAGTATCTGCTGGGATGTGAGGGGGCCCATAGGCCAAGAGGGGCTATGTTCCAAGCAAAGTTTCAAACTTAGATAAACCACACGCAATACTTTACTAGTGAATATATAGAGAGACAATACTTCTAAAAATAAGTATTTGATGAAGACTGTTGGCAGCAGCAGGTTGAAATGATCCTGAAATAGCTCCACTGGCTTTGTAACATGCGTTGGAAGCCCTAAGACATGAATCAAATCTTTCTGTATTTTCAAAATCAGAGGATTTGGTACTCATTTTTTCACCCCTTCCTTTTATACCTTTGGATAGTAAAGGTATGGCAAACTGACCTGTAAGTGCTGCTAGCTACAATTCTTTGAAAAAAAAAAAGGCCCATTTACCAAAAGCTGAACAACTAAAAAAAGTCACTTGAAAGCCATCTCATTATTTTTCTTTGTTTATTTTAAATCAGGATTTTTGTGGCTGTTTTACTTTCTACCTACAGAAGAAATACCTGCAGAAGTCTAAGAGAGAAAAGTCACAGATGCAAGAGGAAGGAAAGATTTAAAGGGAAAAACACCCTGTTTACTACGAAAGACAGAAGTGGTAAAATGAAGAGGAACTAGGTCTGAGATTTGGTTAAGTCAATAAGATTCCAGAAAAAGTGGCTGAAATTTTGCACAAGAGGAATTCACACAGGAATGTCTATAAGGAACTGAAAAAAATCAAGCTGAAGCACATAACCAATATATTCAAAAAGCTTCAAGATGAAAATAAATGAAAATGTGAGAATGACTTAAGAAACAAGCAAAAGCAAGCATAATTAATAACTTTCTCAAGGTCATAACAGACTAAAATGTCCTGCTACGTTAAGGGGGAGAGCCAGAGAAGAGTGCGATAAATAAGAAAAAATCATATGAGTTTAGGAGACAACATTAAGTGAAATGCAAGGAAGGTGCAGAGAAGGACAGCAGCTCTAAACCTTCTGCATCTTTGGTAGAGAAAAAGCAAAAAGTTGGATGTACAGGAGAAGAGTCAAGACCAACTTTCACAGAAAAAGCAACAGCGAAAATGCAACAAGAAAATGACTTGAGGAATGGATCAATGTTTGCAGAAAAATGGTTTTTTTGAAAAGGATTCAGCTAAAACAGTAACATATATTCATTTAACACAGAGGAAGGAGACACTTCCTGCAAGGGAAAATGAAACAGCCACTCCTATGAATACTGCCAGTCATGCTGCATAGTGTGAAAGCAGGAGGAGAGAGGAAAGTGCACACTAGGTCAGGCCAAGGCTGAAGACTACCAAAGTAAGCCCTTCCTGGAGGAGGAAAAAAGAAAAGCAATACAGGGAATTAACTATATCATTAGGAAAGCAAACAAACAAACAAAAAAGCAGCTGTGCAGAGACACAGAGATAACTAATATCTCCAACAGTTACTGAACTGGAAGTGAGGTAACTAACACGGCAGGAAGGTCAAAGCAGCTGAGCAGCAGTGAATGAGAAAATTAAATAGTTAGAAAGAGCACATTTGTTAAGAGAAAATGTAAAGCTACTGGTCCCACTGGCAAATGGAAAAGTTCAACTTAAACTTTACAATTAATATCCAATCCAATAAAACTTCTGATACCATCTTTCTCATTTTTTCCACACAGATTCACATGGAAATTCAGTCTTTAAAAAACAAGTCTCCATTTGTATCTTTATATAAATACTGACTAAAAAAAAAAAATCGGAGTTTTTAGCTAATTATCATATTTACTGTAATAAGATACAATAAATATTTAGCTCTAATAACTAGCAATTTGGATTTTATTTTATATTTTAATGCCAACCACATATAACACATATCCAGCAAAAATCTCAATTTTGTTGAGCTTGTTTTTTCAAGTTCCAGTTTAACCCTTATTCTGGAAGTCTATGATCAAAATAGACATGAGATAGTACTTGTCATTTTAGACAGATGAATAATGATTAAAGACACTTGAAGGCTATAGCACAGCAAATTTCAACATAACAGTGGAAAGCACAGGATAGAAGAGAGTCCAGAAGCCAGTTCAGTATGGCTGTACAAAAACTCTGTACCCAGAAAGATGGCAAAAGAGGCACATGACCTTAGACCTAGAAAAAATATTTTCCACGTGTAATACGGGAGGGGAGTAAATGAGGCAACTGTGACATCAAAAAGCATGTATACAAGCATTAGCATAGGAAGTGTTATACACAACCGACTTTCTTCTCTGTGTCCTGATTTCTTAGTGTTTAGGAACAATTTCTTGTTCAATACTTCCCTGGTACATGGCTTACTACTGTCTTAAAAGTCACCAAGAATGCACATCAGCAAGAACGTGTACCTATTTTTAAACATAACTAAGGAAAGACTAAGACAGAGGAATGTGATCAGGTTGATCAGGAATATTTATTCAATGAAATGGTGCCACACCTTTCACTAATCATTACCAGCTAAGTATTAGAAATGGTTTCATCTCTAGTGCTACACCTGGTAGAACAAAGACACTTTAACAGCATAAACAGTCAAAACTTTTCAGCACTTAATAACATCTAATCTAATATCTTTTGGCTCCCCCTAACAATTTGAAATCCAAATTAAGATAAATTTGTTTAAAAGAAACCTGAACAACTGTAGAGAGTAATCCTGATACAGTGGTTGTTTTAGAACCCTGTATAATAGATGATAATCCATACAAGTGTAGTATAAACTTTGAACAAGATGTTGAACATAACAACTGGACTCCAGTCGCACTACACATCTTTTGAAGTGACTGCAGCAAGAGACCCAATTGTGCAATTTGCTGATACACAAGCCCATGTTTCAGATATGCCAGTTAGATATTATGATTGTACACTTACAATAAAAGTATACATATTTCACCTTATCTTCCTAAAGTAAAGAAGATTATATTTAGATGGGAAAATAGAAGTTTTACATAACTGAAAACTCATTCATTAGCAAAAAGTTTAGAGCAATACTGAAAAGCTGATTTTTGTTTAACACCAAGCAAGCATGGACATATGAATATTCCTAACCTGTAAAATGATTCCTCCACATTATATCAGCGAAACTCATTGGTGGGCCACTGGGAGGGTAGTGTTTACCTTTCAGAGGCTCATGATCAGTCCTTATCATATCCATTAAGGAATTTTCCAAAGAGTGCAAGTTAAAAGTGTCATAGGGCCTATTCCGGTCCTAGAAGAAAAAAAAAAGGAAAGAATAAGTGTTATTGAAAAAATAATTTTCTAACACAGGCTCATTTCTTGTTATATAAACTCCAGCATCCAATTCAAATTTCTTCTTGATAGAACTTTTCATAATTAAAAAAAAAGATAAATATAAGCCTAGAGTTGTTAAAATTATATCCTTCATTTTGCAGCTGCTGCTTTCCCCAGTATTACCCTCAGCTATGCAGAGAGGCTTTTAATATTTCTAAAAATATGCATACAAACAATAGCTAATTCTAAATATTAAATAAGGACTTAGAAATAAACCAATACCAACATTTACATTGGAGAAGTGAAATTGTTTCAGAGATTTTTAGTTTGCAGCTTCATCACCTGCCTTCTGTCACTATGCTACCTTAACATCAGAGCAAAAGAAATGCTCAAAATGCCAGCAGGCATATTTGTTCCAGAAAGTACCAAGCAACTCTTCAAATGTCTAACGTTAATCTCACAGGTTTAAGGAAAATACACTAGGTGCAAGAAAAAAAAAACAACAGGCAAGGTAGAATATGCAACACTTCCACAGTAGGGCTCTCAAAAACCAAGCAAGGGCTTTATTGTTTGAATCTCACATTTTTAATTTGCTGTAGTTCTGCTACTGTTTTATAAGTGAAAGGGGAAAAGAAAAGAAAAAACCAGAATCAATCTTTAGCAGGCCTACTAGAACAACCAGTTTCAAAGTTCAGGAACAATCCCATGGAGGAAACAATCTACCAATGTCCACGTACCTAGCGTACTGGACACAACACGACATAACAGAATGGCCATTGTAATCAGTCTCTTTCTAAAAAAACATTATTTGTCTTATTCCCATCACTACCGTTTAAAAAAAAAACAAAACAACGGTGTTTCTTTATTACGTTATGCTACAATTAATAAGGAGTGGTATAATATTCTACTGTGCAAACTGAAATCTTCACTATAATATGCCCCCATAATTCCTTGAACAATGTTTTTCACATGCTGGTTACTAGAAGATATTCTTGCTTGAAAGAATAAAATTTAAAATCCTCAGAGAAGAAGCAGAAATATGCATAGAAAAGGTAATAACAGTTTTAAGTATTATTTCTCTTGAACCCTCTTGTTCTTAGGTTGTCTTTAAATAAAACAAAGGGAGAGAATGAGGTATAAATTAAGCCTGCTTGTTGTCAAAAATCTCATGTTCCCACAGTGCCTACTCTAAACTGAAGATCCAACTTCCTTTCTCCAACACGCCAATGTTGTATTTTCTGTAAGTGGAATAGCATGGTTTTCTTCACATATTTATTTCATCCATTGAGCATTTTTTGGCAGTCGAACATGATGTTCAAATAATACTACTTGATTTCTGTTAGAAGCTATACTAAGCTCTAAAGTTCAAATGAGCTCACTGATTTCAAGTTTCATTGCTGACGATTTTCAGGTCTTCTACAGCTGCTTAAAACGTCAACATTTGTATACTGTATTTAAAAAAGTACTTGTTCACCTATCCAAGTGGATAAATACATTGGAATATAAAATAAAATGTATGCCTAGGATATCTTAAGTAGATCCTGGGGGAAAAATAACCACAAACCAAACAAAAACTCCAAAACAGGTTTTTTTGAGTTGTGTTTTTTTTTTTTTTTCAAAAAGGAAAACTTTATTTCTGTTAAAACAACCCAATTCTTAGTAATATATAGTAGGAAAGAAGAGTTTGTTTTATTTCATATTCACTTTCTTAACAGAAATGCAAGGTTATATTAAAAAGAAAAAGTGTAACTTGGATGTAAAAAAATTGCACTCTTGTGATATATTAGTAAATTTATTAAGTAAAATCTGTATCATTCTCTCAAAGCAAGAATTTTTGTGCCTTTTTCTATTTGCTTTTTTAAAATACATGTACTGTGTATACATAAGGAGGTCAGATGTTTCAACACCCAACTATGACATCTTTTTAAAGAGAAAATATGAAAGCAAACATTCATCTTATATCCTAAGTAGGGGTAGGGAAGTATTTTTCAGTCAGATCAGTCCCCTGATCGGGCTGACTACACAGCTGTAGCAGAGCTGAGCTGGCAAAACCAACACTGGAGAGCAAAAGGGCAGCACTGCTGCTTTTGCCACAGTAATAATTTATTCCAGCTTTAAGCATTCCTGAGATTATAGTCTTAGAGGACAGAAGGTGTGAGTTCAGAAGAGGACACAGCCCACAAACTGAATTTAATTGTCCTTTATTAACATATGAATGTTATATTTTAACTATGGTACTACAGCAGCAAATCCCTGGGAGGCCCCACTTTGTTCTAAAACTTCCCAAGGAGATGTGCACATGGACACATATGAAAAAAGTGAGAAAAAATCGTAGCATCAAGGCAAGGCTAGGCAGGGCAGGTTTGTCAGAATGCCCCCTTTTAAGGGGCATACAAACCTGCAATATATTTTCCAGATGAAATTAGAGCTACATTAGATGCAGGAAGATCAATTTAATCAAAACCCTTTGCCTAGGAAATTATAACACTTCCCATTATAGTACTTGAGCAAGATAAATCTAGTAAAGGAAATTTTAGACACAACAGATTTTATGAGTATGTTGTGGCACGTACATAAGCATAATGCATGCTGACTACAGATTTTGTAGTGTGGGTGATAAAACAAACAAGTCAGGGCTAACATTCTAGCTCCTGAATAAAAGGGCTACTACCATTTTTCTTAGTAGCTTTCATTTCAGTAGTAACTCATTTGTACTCAGCAGATTTGAAGATTGTTTCCTAAATTCAGCAATTTCTCCCAAGAAAATTGGTGCTTCTGTACACACACACACACACACGGGTGCGATTATGTTTCCTCATTTCTCAGCATGAACAGGTTCTCCTGGTTTTGTGACTTGATACTGTTCCATCTCCCGGATTTGGCTTTTGCATTGTAGGCCACAAACCTACTGCCAGACAATCTGAACAACAAAAACAATTCATAAAGGCCCTTAGTAGCACATGAGAACTTTGCAAGGAAGTTCTGGGACTAGGATTGTGAATGAAAATCGAAATATATATAAAATACACAATGACAAAGCATAGTAAATAACTTGAAGTTTGAAAAATCAGCAAGTCTGAAAAATCTGCTGGGATATCTTCCTAGAGAATACAAAGCTCCTAAGACCTACTTAGATAAACTACATTATGGTATAAGAGAAATCTCCAGCTACAAGGCACTGCCTTTGGGTACACAATAATCATTAAGTCAGTGAAAGATTAAGTCCAGGCTGCCCGTGTTGGATTGTACTTTTGCTGTGTACAGACAGCTACTTGTTAGCTACTAGTGGATACAGCAGCATATTTTGGTTCTTACAATACTCCAGTCTTGAAAGAAAGAAAACATTCTGTAACAACAGCTCTTAGAGAAGAAATGGTCCCCAAAACTTTAAATTCCAGCCCTTGGCTGTAATCTCTACATTCATCCATGACATAGACTTCCTCAAAGTGTACATGTTAAGCATAGTGAAAAATGTCACAGAACACAGTGTCTATAATCTGTTAACTAAAAAAACTAAACCCAGAGATTAACTGCCAAAAATAATGGCAGTCAAGACACTAAAATGAGAAAATACAACAATATGCATTTTACCTGAACTTTATACTTTTGTGCATATGTATTATGCTAGTCTTTATTTACTCAACCATAATAATTATTCAGAGGTCTCCAGTCTCCATCCAATACACATAATGAACCAACTCCAGGAATGAATCAAAACGTTGCTTTGAAGAGGTCTGTTTATCTCCAGGACAGATGCTTGTGTTGCTTATTCCAGGAGACGGCTGAGTTTTAATCAGTGCATCAGCAAATTCCAAGAGGGGAAAAGACATTCTGAAAGTTATCTTAATTATGAAACAAAGATTACTCAGTAGTACCTGAAGTATGTAATTGACAAGTATGTGTAACATTTGAAATAAAAAGAACTTTTTCCCATTTGTTGTACCCTGTAATGTAGTAGGCTTTCAGACTCACAGCACGGGCATGTAAGGGTAGGGCATACCCAGCACTACCTCAGTTCCCTCCCAATAGATACACAAACCATGTCTTTACTGGTGAGAGAGAAAGATAAAGAATGAGGAAAAAAATATTATGGATGACAATGCCAAGACCAAGTCTACAATTACAGCCATTACAGGTGCTAAGTGGATCTTAATACAGCCTGATTTCCTCACTAAGTCCTTCAGCTTGAACAGGTGAAAAAGGAACTGTGAACTGAAAAAGGAAATTACTGACATATCCCACGGCAGAGACATGAAGAACATGCACCTTGTTCCAAAAACTGAAGCTGTACTATTTTCTTCTGTCTCTGCAGAGGATTATGGCAGCAGAGGCACTTGACCCTTAATTACTGAAGTACAGTTAAAAGGTGAAAAGTTTTATCCTGAGAATGCATGTCAGCAATCTAACACATGTTGCCTGAGCCTGGCTATCATCCATACTCAAAATGCTTAACCATGTAACACGCCTCAGGTACCTGGACCTTTCCAAGATACATTTTCCTGTGTCTACATATTTCAGTTCATCTGTTTACTGACTTCCTATTAAGCTTCCAAGCTTCCTATATTCTCAACAGTATTTCAGTTTCAGTAATTTATTTCAGTGTTCTACATTTTCATGTTGCCCTAGATTTTTAAGCTTTCTGCACCACTATGTGGCACAATGCAACCCAACTCTGCTGAGCAATAAGATGGCTTCCACTTACTGAAATATTAAGTGTTCCCAGAATACCAAAACTCCAGTTAGGGTCACAGAAATCTCAGCACTTTTGCTTACTAGATTCTTTCTAGACATAACACATGGTATTTTGATCAGAAGAACGAGATGAGATCCTAGGGAACAGCTAAAACAACTTTGCTATCAATGCAAACTTCTTCACTGTGGTCATTGCTGTGTTTCATTCTGTGCCTGGATTTGGTTGCACAGGATTGCTAAGCATTGCCAACTAAAGCTGAAGCCAATGGAAGCACAGCTTTGAATAAATACAGGGTAAAATGCCAGCACTGTTTTAAACTGGGCTCACTCACTCTGTTCTAGCACCTGCAGCAGGGGTTATTACTAAGAACACCAGGAAAACAAGTTTGTCTCGCTGCAGTATCCCAATCCAATGCAGCAAAAACAACTGCAAAAAAGTATTATGAAAGTTTGGCTTGGGACATGCTCAATATGTCATGATGGTGCACATGAATGATCACATACAGCATGCTCTAAATGCTCACTGAGCAGTCTTTAGCTCCTAGCAGCTTCTGCTGTGATGCAATCCCACTTGCACTCTCAATAAAGTCTTAAAAAGAAAAAATCAAAATATAGGAAATCTGAAGAATATGGTCACGTGCTAAAGTAAAATGATCACTTTGCAAAAGAATAAAAAAACTGTAAATAGCAAGTGTTACTTCCTTTGCAGCTTGGTGCTGGAATGCTGCCAAGAACAACATGACTGACAACACAGATGCACACAGAACTAGAAAAAACAGAAATCTCAGTAATTTTTTTCCGTATATTGGATTTAATAAAAATATGAAATAAACCAAAACAAATAAGGCAATATAAAATGTAGGTAGGATGGAAGAATAGGGTAAATTTGTCTATGCCCATAGACATAGACATGCTATGCACAGCATGACTACTAGCACTAATTCTTAATGGCATTTTATTTTAATTCCACTCTCTTTTTTGATCTTTCCAGTGAATTTTGCATAGCATTAAACTAAGCTGGATTTATTGTGTTCCCTTACTGAACAAAAAGGGGAATGTTTTCTTATGTTATTGCTGCTCTTGGAATGTCCACAGAAGACACACATCAACTTTTCATACGCTTTTCTTATTACCAACTGTAGCACATTTTATTTTCATAGGTTTCGGAAGTTCACTGGACAAAAGGTGAATTTTTTTAGGCTTGTTTAAAAAGCTTCTAAGAAAACTAAGGAAGTTTAATACAAACATAAAGCAATATCTAACTGTATATAGATTATGAAAACATTTCCACATAATTTGAAAAATAACATTTCAAAACTCTAGTTAACAATATTTAGTCACCTTGTCTGTGTTATATAAACGTTTATAGTTAACATGCAAGAACTCAAATTCAATCCAAAAGCCTTGAAAACTTGACCTATTCAAGCAATTTTTCCACAAAGAAAGGTAAAGTTGTATTACCCCTTATAAATTGAGTTCTAAAATGTTACAAGGAAACTAAAATCTTTCAGTGAAATGTTTGCAATTTTCTATTTTTTATTCAGATTAACTAGAAAGCAGAAGTAGAGATTCAACCAACATTATACAGAATTACAAAAACCAATATAAATTATATTATTCAGTTTAAATGTTCTTTTACTTTGCAGTTGAGATCCCCTTTTTGTACACACTTAATACTTGCTTAAAATATATATTAAAAAACTCAGTCTTTATAGCCATAAGACTTGGCATCATAATCACTTAAACAGTATATCCTGCCAAGTTACTGAATATTCAATATTCGCTTGCAAAGTGCGGGGAAGAAAGTAATTGACATTACCCTGCATTTTCCTAAATGAAGGTGGTAACTACAGAACAGACTGAGGGAAATGCACTAACTGTTCCCCTGGTTTAGGCAATTCATGTTTTGGAGTTGTAAGGAACAAACCACAATATGTCCTACTGGATACAAACTAAACATGCATACATATATATATATATATATAAAAAAAATTCTTACATTAGACCCTTACTAAGCAACTAAGCAGTAGCCTATCAACTGTGTTCTTTGAAGCACTCTTATTTATTCTTCCAATACAGACTTTTATAATATGCCAAGCATACTACTTATATGATCACCAATGTTATTTCTCCACCTCAGATTCAACGACAGTAAAGCACCTACTCCAGTGCTCACATCACCTAACGTAATGCTCCAATGGGGAACACCGTTTTTCACGAGGTAACAGAAATATAATAATTTTGCCATGAAAACAATTAAACAATGTGCTTTAAAACCCCAAACAAATAAAAAACCCCACAACAACAAAAAAATCAGGAGAATCTACAAAACATCTATTATTCTTACACTCATTACACTACTGCAGGGAATGATCTGCAGACAGTACAACTGACTGAGCGCTCACTGACAGGATTTATGTTTAGTCATATTTTGTTCAATGTGATGCTTTAGATAAAAATCTGCTCATCAGTCCTGCTGCTGAATGCATCTCAAAAAGCTGATGTATCCACTTTCTATTATAGTTACTAATTCCAGTAACAAATGGTTCTAACACTTGTAAAATATAGGATTAGAGTAGTTACACCCAAGATGACCATCAATTCACAAAAACAAGCAAGTGGAAAAAAAAATTTGTCAGCAGTAGAATTTACAAGGCCATTCATTATACCCTTGAGCAATTAAAATGACATAATTTAACTGGTTCATTGGCCTGCTGTGCAAGAGTTCAGCACTGATAAGTCACCTTTGGGCTTCTACCACTCTGTTCAGTAGAATGTGCCCCATAGCCTCTGCCCCATAGCAAGGAAAAAGTAACATTGACCTAAGAACTCCTTGCCAGATAAATCGATACACGTTAAGTGCAAACCTCAGATCACAAGATGAAACCAAAGATGCCAAGGAGAAAGAAGTACTGGAAGTGCTACAGTGTGAAAGGATCTGAATGGTCACACTTGGCAGTCTTGGCCACATAATGTAAAAGACAGTAGACATTGTATAAGGAAGCTATTGTCTCAGAAAGATTTACAGTCTGTCTTATGGCATGAGAGCATAATGAGACAAAATGGGAGATAGAAAAGAATACAAGTAATCATTGTCAAACAGATTTCTGAGCACCACTGCCCAGTAGCTTCATTGATTATGGTCACCACAGCAAAGGAGACTCAAGGATTTCTCTGAAATAGAAACAGTGGTTTTATCTACAGTTACTGATCATCAGTGACAAAGGATATATTGGTAATGTTAAAAAAAAAAAAGTGTCACTGAAATGTTTAAGCCTGATGACAAATAAAATATTGTCTCTCACCCAAACACATTACGCTTCTAAGAAAAATGTGACTAAAATAATATCTCACTGGCACGTTTCAAGTCAGGCTTCTGTTCCATTTCCATTGTGCTTAGAAAATACCACCTCCTGAACAAAAATCTTGTAGGTGTCAGAACTCCAGACAGCAATGTCAACAAAACAGAGGTAACACACTTCATCTTTTCACACAGGACAAGATCATCCTACAGGTTTGGAGAACTACCCTTAGAGAAGACAGTCATTTTCCATCTCAATGCAAATACAGGCCTTCGCTTCTAAAAGAAAATCAATAAAATTTTAAGAATAGTGGGGACAGTTGTTCAGTAAGGGCTGAGAGGGAACTACAGTCATCTACCAATATTTATGCACAGGCCTAAACCAGGCCAGAAACCCTCACAATGTTCCAGTTCCCAGAAAAGACAAGGAGGTGACCTTTCCAGCATGATGCCACTTTGCATTCAGCAGGATTTAAAGAAAACGTTTAATCTATTAGTTGCAATATACTTATAATTACTAAAATTACTCATGTGAGTTTATCCAAGTCCTAACTTTATATTATTAGAGCATGATCAATATGCATGACAAATTGTGGCATGCAAAAATCCATTCAGTCACTTTCTTATTGAGAAGAGTCAGGCAGCAAATGTTCTTCATCCTGGGACTTTATCAAGGACATAATCTATGACAGAATCTCAAACTGTCTCAGCCACCTTCTCGTAAGGGAAACAGAACTACGAGCTCTCTCAAGCTGTACACCTATTTCTAAATATGAGTTGAGGACTCCTGCGTAGCTACTGAGATATAAGGCAAACCTTTTCCTAAAGGATCATTATATTAGAAATTTTAATTTAAGAATATTTGCTATTATGTACTTGATCATCTGCAAAATTATCAAAGGTTGCATATATACAACTGAACAGGTAGGAAACAGCAACAGCAGCAATCCAAAGACCACTCATAGCATCAAGCCCCACTCAGAGGAAGGAAAAGCAGAAGTGGAACAAAAAAAATCCCAGTCCAAAATAACGTTTTCATTAGAAGCAACTCTTCAAATAAATTATACACAAGCAATTCCATTTCAGATGAAATTTTGTAAACAAAAGAATTTTTCCAGTTTCAAGTACTGAATCATCACACATATGAAAAAAAATCCGTTTAATAACAAATTCAAAATTAATGTATTAAATATATTACTTCATATGATAAATATATTAAAATAGTAACTGAATCACACTATGTATACTTGTATCTTCGATTGCCTAAGGAACATGAAGGCATCCAGGACATGAGGAAAAGAATAACTGTATCATGTACAAGGGGCCTGAATACTTATGTTACACTTCTTCAAAATAACAAGAATTGATACTTCTTCCTCTTAGATGAGAAGAAACCATGAGCAGTTTTGTGTTGTCAGGTGTTATGCATTCAAATTACTGCTGCTGCACATTTAGATTTAATTAAAATAATTCAGAAATCACTTACAAGACATACAAGTATGCAATTAACCAAAAGGAAACCTTCTTTATGCAGAAATTGAAAAGGATATTCATAGGAGCAAGAAAAATGCTTTCCTTTTATATTATAAGGGCTAAACTGATTAGCACATGGCAAATTTAGTAAAGATTGCTCCAGACAGGAAAAATGTCTTGAGATAAAAGCCTGCCTGGTTTGCAACCGAATTCTCCTTTTTTGTATGAGGTAATAAAGACTGACAGGTGCCTTAAGAAATGTTGCTAGGAGGAAAGAACCAGGATGCTCAGCCGCTTACATACATTCAGGGAAACTGTAAGAAGGTCAGCATGAATACCTTGGACAACAAATTTCCAGAAAAAAGTCAAGCAAGATTGATAAAAAAATTAAAACACGTCAGAAGTCAGGAGCAAATAATGAAGCCTCCCTCACATTCACAAGGGAAAATCAGGTAAACAAGGGGAAACAGAAAATACAGGTAAATAGTAAGAGACAAAGCAATATCATCTATCCAATTCAATAATAGATGAGGTGCATGGGAACACCCTAAACAAAAGGAGTCAGAGTCAGTAAAGCACAGTTAGTGGAACCACTAAAGCTAGTCCAAGTAAGGATGTCAGTACTGTATATATCTGACCAGCAAAATAAAAATTAAAGAACTGCAATAACTGAAGTAGAATATGAAACGTAGATGACAAACACTGTTTCTAGTTTTTAAGACTAAAATTCATGGATTTCTTAAGAAATACAATGCAGAAATAATATAGCATTATACATTACTGAAGCAGTACCCTGGAAATATGATCTCCGGTTCTTGAAAGACTATAATATGGCTGATCTAACAAGGATTTCAGCACAGCATTTCATATGGTGCTACAGGCAAAGTAACCATGTAAACAGGAAAAAAAAAGTAATTAGTGCAATTGAGGTAAGGAAAAAAAATGGCAAAATGGGAAAGAACTGCTAGAGCTAAACAGAATCTGCTAAAAAAAAGTGAATAACAGAGTTTCTTAAGGGCAAATCATGAGACCAGTTTTATCACTACTGTTGGTTAATAAAGTAGAAACACAATAATAATAATTACAAGATAACATCAACATAGAGGAGATCAGCTCATCATGCAGAAAGAACTGAAGAACTGCAGCAAAGCAGGCTGATATTTAATAGCACTAACCTACAAGGTCATGACCTCAAGGACTCAATTTTCTCTATAAACTCATCAACCAGAAAGAATAACATGGAAAGGAAAAATACCAGCGTTTATTAGTTAATTTCTGCACAGTTATAAACTACAAATATAAGTATTAAGTGTGAAAGGGTAAACAAAATTGCAGGTTGTGTGAAAACTATACATCTAGTACAGTTATCTTTTGCATCTATGCACACATACCTTCATTAAAAAAGCTATTTTTACTGTATTTGTTCTTTTAAATTAATTCCCCTTTCTCTGTATGTCCACTAGAGCCAAGGACTGAGTTATATTTTGAAACATTCACCAGTTCAAGTTTATATTCAAACAAGACTACTATGCAAGTGAAATAGCAAGAAAACTTTCCAGTTTCTCTAGAAAGTGAAGCCTTCCAAAAAAACTGTAAAATGTACTACAATCCATTTTCAAGTAGTTTTAAATGGCACACACAACAGTTACTTTTCCTTTGCCTGACAAGAAAAAATTGTTATAGAAGTAGTCTACTTTTTCTACTTTATGAAGCCATGTCAGAAGAGTGTGTTCCTCTTTAGACAAGGGAGGTAAGACTGTCTGCAGAAACTTGCATCACTTATAAAACTCTTATAAAACCGGCTGACAACTATGGGTGATTTTTTTACTGAGACGTCACAAGAACAGCTTCACTTAGCAGCAGCCAAAGTAGCAGGAGCCACCAACCTGAGGACCTTTACCACTAAATGTTGAACCCAGTCCAAACTACAAGATTTTATTTGCAGAAATTTTCATCCACAGAAAGTGAACGAGTGTAGTGTCATCTTGGATTGCCATATTTGAAAATGCCAGAGCTTCCCTTTCATTCTATATTATAAAAGTCCTACTTTTCCTTGTTCCTGACTTTTGTTCCCTCCACTCTCTTGTTCTGCCTTACTCTTCCTGCTGCACAGTCAGCAGCTACTTTGGCCATTGTGAGTTTTAAGAAAAGCCCTTTCAGTTACTGTGAGAGGTTTCACTGTTTTCAATTTCTTTTTTTTCAATTGTCACACGAAGAAACAATATGATCCTGGAAAGAATACATGAACAAGAGAATTATTTAGTGAGATGAAATAATTAGGTCAGACTGTTATGGGCATCATGACTTAAAACTAAAAGGTATCTTTATAAGTAATTTAAAGAAAATTTCAAACTTACAAAATGTGCTATATACATTTTACACACGTGGTTATTACAATCTTGATGCTTACTAAGCACATCAATAGATGATATTAGATTTGGTTATAAGCCATCTGTTAACATGCTGGACCCTAACAATCAGTTAATACATTAATCACTTAATTAACCCTTTACAAATGTACAATTACTGTAAAGGTCATGTAGTAAATGGGAGTAACACCAGCTACCTACATGTTAATTCATTAATGCTTTTAACATATCTCTTTCATGAAGCAAAATACTTCAAACAAGAATGAAGCAGTAACTTCCAACAAGGAATTACGAATTTTCCTTTAATCCAAAACAATATTTAACCATTAAAGTGTTTTAAAACAAAACTATTTTTTGCAATTCCCTAATAAGACTTATTTGCAAAAAAGAGCCTTTACCACTCTGAGAATAAAACTAAGCGAGCTTTGGTGGGTGATTTTGTTTTGAAGAGCCATTCTTGCAGATAGAAGACATTTATTCAGAAACACAGTACACTACAGATAACATATCACGGCTGGGCTTCGCGAACGAAGATTCGGGAAAGGTCTCTACCCACGTTTGTCACAAGCGCGCTGGTGGCTAAAAAGGCCAATACGAGACAGACATGTCCGGTTGCAAAAGGCACAGCAGGAAGACTCCTTAGGTGGTATATTCAGCAGGACACGATTCTTTCTGCGTTGCCTTTTCTCCTCAAGAGTGATCCTGCGTGCTTTCTCAAAGGCATCAGCAGCGTTATAGATGGTGTGTCTCCAGACCTCCCGACTGGAGGCCAGAGTAGACCAGTTATGATGATCAATGTGGCCAAGGCTGAGATGTTGTTTCAGGGAGTCCCTGTATCTTCTCTTTGGGGCTCCTCTCATGCGGCAGCCGGTGGCAAGTTCACCATAAAGCTAATAAGTCTTATTTGCAAAAAAGAGCCTTTACCACTCTGAGAATAAAACTAAGAGAGCTTTGGTGGGTGATTTTGTTTTGAAGAGCCATTCTTACAGATAGAAGACATTTATTCAAAAACACAGTACACTACAGATAACATATATATCTATGTATATATGCCTATATATGACTTTCAAAAGTTACCTGACATTTCTCATTAAAAGATCAGCTTAAACTGGCTTACAGTGTTTCCAAAAATAACTTCCTAGGATGACACTTTTTAAGATGAGCACCTTTGTAATAATTCTTCCATGTAGGAAAGATGAATTTCACTGGAACATCCACTTATGAGTATGACATAAAATAAAATCATATATATAAAATGACATGTTAAAGACATAATTCTTTCCTAATTTACGTCATAAATGTTTTTCTGTCAATCTGTGTGAAGATCCATCCTAAGTCACACATTCCAGAAGCCCAGAGTGGGGATGAGGAAAGAAAATCAGGCATGTTCAGACTAAATTATCAATTGGTTAAAATTTTTAAACTTCCAGAATTTAGAACTTCTAGCCAGTACTTCTGAAAATTCCATTCTCCCTGAATTTAAACCTACTTAAAACCCCTCACGCTATTAAGTTTGCACTGGAATAATTCCCACAGAGTAAGTGAACATTATTCGCCTTATGCCTACAGGGATTTATTGGGCCTTCCCCTGTAACTTGAAGCTTTGACATGGAAAGCAGAATAGGGAAGGCCAACTCATATAAGAAGGCTCAGTTAAAAAAGGGATCAAAAACCAGGAAGAAGTAGAAGGGATGTCTGAAAGCAGTGGAGTTCAAGGTGGATAAAACGAAGAAAAGGGGCCATGCCCGCAAATCCACACTTTGCCCAAAACTGAAACCCACTGACAGTTTATGCTCTGTGTACACATAGCTTTCATTTACTTTGTTAAACAAGAACAATCTGTAGAGTTGATCAAAAGACTCTAACTTGGCTGATGAATCATGTGAAGGTCACCATCCTAACATGCAACAGAATCTGTGGTTTTGCTTAAGTATTTCATTTAAACTCTAGGAATTTAAAAGAAAACTACAGTTCTCACAAATTTTGCAAAGCCATTCAGAAAAAAGAATCGGGAAGCAAAAGAGTAAGACTTCTCAGCATTTGGAAGATGTGCAGAGAATAACATAGACAGTTGAAGGAAAAGTGGGTATCAATCAAGTAAATTAAATATTTTGCTTCTTTTCTCCTCCCTGATGGAAAGTTCTTAATTCCTGAGTAATTGGCATGTAACATAACCTAAAATTTTTGACAAGTGATAATTTGTTGTCTTCACTTTTTGATGCTTGAGATTCTCACAAACATCAAACTTAGAGATTTCAGTGGATGTTCTGTTTTCAAAGACCTATGTAAGAACTATATGCTAAATATTTCAGAAAAAAACTACAACTTTTCAGTCTTCTCAGATTGAGCACTGAGAAGAAAATGAATTCCCCAAACTCTAGAATGGCAATCACATCACCCCTTCTCTTAACACTGTTGTGACAAAGCAGATCAATATCTATCCTGATTGGCACAGTGTTTCTCTCCTATAAGATCTTAGAAAAATTGACAATTTTATCTCTGCAGTGAGTTTGAGAAGCATGCAATAAAGGGACAAAGCCACATTAAGCAATGAGGAAAAGGAAGGCATCATTTAGTTGTGTTTTTCATATGCTACTGGTAACCTGCAGGAAAAGACAGAATCATATAACTGAAACTTATGAAAACAAAAATTTTGACAAAGTCTGAACATACATAAGCAAAGTTTCTGTGACATTTCACAACTTGCATTTTTAAAATTCTAAAATTTACAAGTAATAATAAAAAGATTACACGAATGAAAATCTAACTTCATGAACAAAAATTGTGCATTCATTTAACTACTGAGGCACCTGCTTACTACTGGTATGTACAATATTCTAACAATTGCTTAAAAGCAATCTTCTTGCACTTCTCAAATTTCTACTAAATGAAATATGGAAAAATTAAATAAAGAAGAAATAATGAAACGAAACATGGTAATGGCACCCTAAATTTAGGTACAGAATGTATAAAACATCATATAGCCTAAAAACTGAGAAGTCTAAACATGTTCTGACATACTTGTTAGAAAAAATGAGAATGGAAAACTATTACACTTCAAGTTTCATAGTCATTAAAAAAAAGACTTAGTTTAGTATGAAAAAGAGGCAAACGATCTCAATAACAGCAAAACCTACTCTGTCAATGCCATTCTAAAGTAAAACACAGCTAATGAAAATTAATTTCAATTGTATTTGGGAGAAAATGAACTAGTTATACATACACAGATCTAGATTACAGATGTACGTACATAAATATTTTGCATATATATATTTATACACAAAATGCTAATATTACTAGGAATGGAAAATTTGCCTAAAGCTTTGAAATATACATTGCTTATTTCTCTCACACTACATGTTCCACTTACTCTTGTTGCTGGCTGGAGGAAAAAAAATATCTCTGAACACATGTGGACATTTCGGAAGTTTCCTTATCGAAGGGAAATTATGAGCCTACACAGCACCAGGAAGAGTTCAAAGGGAAATTTAGCTGCCCTTCTACTGAGCAAACAGTAATTAGAAATCTCTGTTTCCTGCCCTTTCTGAAATTTTAGTTCCACCATACAGAACAGGTAGATGAGATAAGAAATGGTAAGAACTACTTCAAAACTATGTACCTAACTGGGTTTGGATTAAGTTAGAAGGGCATAACAGTCTGATTACCCCTGAGAGAAGCCAGTAACTTCCACCTAGTTCTATTGTTTCTCCCATCTCAAGATCGTACAGAATTTCTTTATCTAGCTTTTGATATCTTCTGAAGACATGGAATACAAGGAAAAAATCCACTATCATGCCTAAGGAATATGCTGTTCCATTTTCAGCTGCTAACTGCAACCACCAATTATACATGAAAAGCTTTCAATCTTGATTTCAGGGAGTTGAGAAGACAGAGTGGGGAGAAATAGGGAAAAGGAAACAAAAAGAGATACTTTTTCTATCCTAAGTTTTCTAACTGTAATTATGCTAAAGGTCTTGAACAGATCCTTTTCCTTAAATAACATATCACATGTTACTATGATAAAAGTGAAATCCCAATCAAAGCAGCATGCTTATTTTGGAAAAAACTGTGAAGTTTGTAAATGGCCTTTATTTCCTGTGGGAGTTCATGCCACAATTTGGAAAAAATCTTGATTAAATTTCTAGGACAAGCATCTTTTATTTATGAATAGTATTTTCAAACTTATAACACTATCTCAAGTGATCAGAAGGAAAAAGGAACAAAAAAAAAATCATAAAGACCAGAAAACCTTAGAGCATCTCTCAAATGTCATCACTGGATAGTTTTGGTAAATGTTTTTCTATACAGCCTAATTCAAAATTTCTAGAAAGTGGTCTACCCTGACCAAATCAAACTCAGATGTGTACAGTTTAAGATCACTTTGTAACTTTAAACTAAACAGTGCTATATTTTAGTTTCCCTTTAGTATACTTATGCCAGGAATCACTCATGAGTGACCATAATGAAAGAAGAGCTATTTTACCAACTGCTAAGAAATAGAAATGTTCATCATCCACTCGGCAAACTAATTTTTTTCCTTGAAAGCCACCTGGAACTTGAAAATACTACTTTTCCAGGTCTCCCTTCCTCTTACAGTCAGTTCACAAGAGCAGCCTAGGCAAAAAGATAAAAACTAGGAAAGATGATCCAAGAAGGGAAATAGCAAAATGAACTGCCCTGCCCTTCATCTTCCCTTCTACCTTACCTCCGAAAGAAAAGACAGATAGACCTTTATCAAATCTGCAGGACAAAATCATTGATTAATTGTTCTGTATTAACATCTTTAATGTTTTTAAGGAAGTGCTACCTATATATGGAATTGATCAGAATATCAGCTGCATGCTGAACTCAGACCTTTGCTCTACCTTCACTAACTTTAACAGCATAACTACAATTCAATTGGTTACTTAAAACTAACTAATCAATAAGTAATTAGTGATCAAATCATCATATTTTAAATGTAAACTAGGCATGTACTTTTTCTTCTGTACTGTTACCATACTTCAGTTAATTTGAAAACACAGACATTTAGAATTAAACCAAATTTAAAAACAAATAAGAAACTGTAAAATACTTCACAACTGATAATGCTAGAATGTCATATATTACTTGTAGTTACACTGAAAGACTACTGAGAAACCATGACATGCACTCTTACATTTTAATATTCAGAATCTGGCTACTAACTGTGCTAGTTAATACTACTGACAGAAGCATGTAAGAAAGGAGATGGAGGAAAAAAAAAAAGGCAGACCTATGCAATGCTCTCTTTTTTTTTTTCTTTTTGTCCATAAAGTTGAAGGCTGATACTTGTGTGTCATCATGTAAGAAAAATTAAGATAGGACTACATGCTAAGAAATAGATTTTAAGATACCAGTAACATTACTAAGTGTGGTTACCTACTAAACTGTCAAGAAGCCAGAGCCAATGCTAAATTTAGACTAAAGAAATACAGTGTTTTAAAAATCAATCTTCAAATAGACTTATTGCATACAACTATTTCTGGTTGAAAAAAACCCAACAGATCTAAACAAAGGTTTTAAAACTAAAGTCACCAGAGTGTATTAGTCAGTATAACTCCTTTACTCATAAACACAAAACTGTATTTGTTACACTGGTGAATGTTCCAATACTTGAACTCAATATATTTATGTATATATACACTTATACACAAACTCACTGCATGTTGGTATTGGCATTTAGGTATGAGATATTGAAGTTATATCTAATTTCTAAATTTAGCTTATAAATTTATTTGGTTAAGAATAATTCCTGTTAAAATCAATGAGGAAAAAAATCCATATCAAAACACCTCCCCAAAGATCTTCCTCAGTCTCCCTGCAAAAGAAAGTATGTTAAAACTATCTTTATACACAATAAACACCACCTTATTTATTTCTGCTCGAGAAATATTTATCAGTAAAGCTGCCAAGAATGACTTGATGCATGCCAGAATCTTCAGAGCACCAAATTGCTATGCATTTTTTATTGTTTCTAAAGAACATTACTTGAAAAGCAGCAAAACTTAACACAATTTCTGGAAATTTGTTACAGTGCTATTATAATTAAAAATCCACAAGGTAGATATCTTTAATTAGAATACTGGTCTTCAAACATTTAATTCCTTCTCTATCTTTTTCATTGTAAAGAGAATTTCTTACCCTTGCTTCCAAGGGTCTATTTTTCAGGCACTATCAATCCTCCTGGTTAGGAGGCTGTGTCCCAATATCTTCACATGGCCAACAGCTAAAAGAAATACACTATTTACCTGAGAGAAGAGAAGGAAAAGAGAATTGTGGGAGCAACTCAGAAGCACGAGATGATATTAGCTCTCTTCAAGCCCCACCACTCTGCTGTAAAATGGAACTGAACCGTTGTCTGTGTCCCAGGGACAATCAGTTACTGTCAGCCTCAAAAGCCAGAGATGAGAATCACCTGGCACAATGGCACAACACTACTGCTTGCCACATGACAATCACAAGACCTTCACCTGAACCATTCAGAAGACAAAGAATATTCAGAAGAACAAACTGGACACGATTTTGTATTTCCCATATGGCTTAGTTTCACATATGTTCCCACAATCTCATCTCCAGCTCTTATCTTCTACATTTCACTCCAGACTGATCACTTCTCTTCTGCTTTTCAACCATCAGCTTTGTATCTCCCTAATTTTTTTGTACATTGCAATCAATTTTTCCCAGTAAGTATATGGAAGCAATCTCCCTCAAAGCATTTTTAGTTGCCTTTCAACACCAATCACAAAGCAGACATCAGCAAAATTTCTACTGAATATTTAAACATAATAATTTTAAAATTCTACCAATATTTTAAATCTTCTGATATGTTCTGCAGCACAACTCCTTGGGACAGATGCCAACTGGTTTTGACGTACAAGATGTACTTGCAAGCGGACTTGTCTATCTCGTATTGGCCTTTTTAGCCACCAGCGCGCTTGTAGCAAACGTGGGTAGAGCCCTTCCCAAATCTTCGTTCGTGAAGCCCAGCCATGAACAAGATGCACTAAAGTATTACTCAAATGCAGGGATAAAAGATATCTAGCATATTCCTTTATATACATGTTCTTAAGAGAAACATTTTCAAATCGAACATTTTTTCCTAGAATAAGATATACCAATAGCTGAGTGTCAACTGTCTTCAAGCATTACAGACTCAGAACACAAATCTTGGCTACAGAAGTTTTCTGCTTAAAATTTTTGATCACTGCAAAGACCTGAACTACAAAGACCTGATGTTATTTCAAACAGTGAACATATTAATAGTTTTCTTTTTACTTAGGAAGTTTAGTAATCTTAACATAAAAGAACAGGTTAACACAAAGAATTTGCTATGTGCAAAAGTGTGTTGCTAGAAAGTTTACTGGAAGGTCTTTCTGAAGTAGCTCAAAATCGTGCATTATGAGGGGTGGCAGATGTACATGGACAAACCTGCCAGAACTACTTGATAGTGCTGACAAGCAGAACTTACTGTGTCAACATATTGCCCAATTTTGGGGTGGGGGGGAAGAAGAAGAAAAAAAAGGCAACCAAAACCTTGGCAGCAAATATTAAAAACTCTTAGACTAATTTGAATTTCATTTTTATCGTGTAACTAAACAGTTGCCTCCTATCAATAATATGGTTTCAAGACATCTTTGGCAATTTGTTTAGTACAGCAGCAATTAACATTAACGCAGATCACAATTTTGTAAGCAAAATTCAGCAGTTTGTATAAAAAAATAGGAAAAAAAAATACAAGTTTTCTGAGTCTCCGAAATCAGAATGTTATACCAACTGGTGCTGAGAGTAGTCTAAGTATTTGCTTTCAGTGGAACCTGAAAACACTAGGTTAAATTCACAGAGGAAAAAAAACAAGTTTTCAAATTTACATATTGCCTAATATGTTAGTTTTTCAAAACCTTAATTTTAGAAAACAGAGGAACTTTTCTTTAAAAGCAGTTGTCTACTTTTTTTCTCCTAGTGATGACTAAATATTTGTCAGTTTAAATTGAGACAATTTACAGTCACAATAATAAACTTGTATATTCATTAAAGATGTATCTCAACAATCAAACCACCAAAATAAGACCATTTACTGTTGTTTTCCCTACTAATTCAAATATATCGAAATTTGTCATGTCTTCTATGTAGACAATTAAGAATAATTGTAAATCGAAACACATTTCCCACTCCTAAAAAACGACTGGGAGCTATATTCATTAGCTTTTGTGTCACTGTGCTCTGTGCAAAATACTATTTGAACCAGGCATATTGTGTCTAAAGCGTAATCTTTCTCCAGACTTCAGCGCTCCAAAGACATTAACCAGCAGTTCACCAGAAGCCACTCCGCCTTCATTTAGGGTAGCCAATAAAAAATTTGCAACTCTCCCTTTAAACAGAATGAAGCAGCAAAATGAAATTTCAGGGCTGACTATAAGGTGCCCTCTTTGAATGGGACTGGAAAGTACACACGATAACATGTATTTTACTTCGCAGTCTCTAAAAATAATGGGGGTGAGGGTTGTGTGCTTGATTTTCTTTTTTACTGCGTCTCTAATACTGTCAGGATAAATGCTATTCTTACCAAACTTGTAAGTTAAAAATGTTTAAGAGTTCATACTTTGTTGAGAAAACAATTACCTAAAAACAAGAATATATGAATGGTTAAAATGTATTTCAAGGCAGAAAATTTTGACTTGTCTGACACTAAAACAGCTAACCCAGAAAAAATTAGAGATTCACTTCATCTTATATAGATATAACTGCAAGTGCACGCTCTGCTTTTTTTCAACCTAAAATGGATTTCACACCATGACAGGTTTCATTCTGCATTAAAATTGCAAATCTTCTATGTGGCCCAGTTTCAGCTGCAATTGATCTGCTTTGTCGTCATAGATTAAAAAAAACAGTGAAGGGCACTGCAGCTTTAAATATTTCAGAGCTATGTAGCTAGTAAATAGACTCCATTGCAATATGGCTCTGAAGGTCGTGTCCTATTGTCTCTTTTCTCTGCAAATATTTTGAACAGCATAAAATGGTTTATTTTATACAATACCTCCCTGCCATTTCTAAATCATGTCAATTGTATTAGGCACTTCCTTACTGGAAAGGACAGATACGCCACACTTTCCACACACACCCACGCTGCTTCGTATTCAAAACGTCCACTGTGAATATAACAGCAGGGTGTACATACTAGAGGTACACAGCTTTTCATATGGATACCTTATGCAAACAGACTCCCCATTAAATCCCACCACAACATAAGGACAATTAGTTATTTCAATGGTGATAAAATAATTAACTGGATTTCAGGTCAAGAAGCATCTTTGGTTAAAATTAACAGCCCAGTTAGAAAACTGAAGGCAGCAATTTTAACATTTCCATTTTCTCACATATGGGAGAATACGAAAAAAAATTATAACACAGCACCAGAAAAATGCAGGCTGCCAAATCTGTTTTTCATGAAGGCTACTACCTTTCAGATGATAAAAAAGAGCAAAGAACAACAACATAAAAAAAAACCAAAAGCCCTGTCACATTTAACAGTATGTTATAAAAAAATAAGACTATAAATCTTAAGCCCAAATTGGAAATCTCTGTGTATGTAGACCCTAGGTTCGACCCCAATTCTTTCATATAAGGTGACTATTTGATGCAAATATGAGTAATGGAGATGCCTCTCAGAACAGAAATGTGAAATACACCCCTGCAAAACCCACAAATTTGTGATAGCTGCCAATGTTCAGAAGGTGCACGGAGTCATTTACCTGAAAAGGCAACAGATTGTTGCCATTGTCCGTCCTGAACGCGTTGTCTTCCATCCAGGATTTGGGGGTTAAGGGTGCAGCCCGTGGGAACTTCGGAGGGGCAATGACATTGCTGGAGAACGGTTTTTTAAGGGGTGAAATGGGATTGAGGGGGGAGGGTACACCGACCCCCACTCCCACGCCGACCCCCACTCCAACTGCCCTTCGAGGGTCCCTACCAGCCTGCAGCCCACCCCAAGGGTTGGAAGGTGTACTCCAAGCCGCATTTTGATGGTTATTCCAGCTGGAGGAGGAAGAAGAAGAGGCAGAGGAGGAAGATGGTTTGCTGGTCATGATGGGCTGATGGCTGTAAGCAGCATTTCT
The DNA here is from genome assembly GCF_001604755.1 of Lepidothrix coronata. Taxonomy (NCBI): domain Eukaryota; kingdom Metazoa; phylum Chordata; class Aves; order Passeriformes; family Pipridae; genus Lepidothrix; species Lepidothrix coronata. The sequence goes on from NW_016690188.1 coordinate 8,403,241, forward strand.
CTGGGCAAAAGGTGCCTGATTAGGGCTTACAGGTGACCTCCGCTGCTGCTGCTGCTGCTGGGCTTGCTGCTGCTGCTGCTGATGTTGGTGGTGTTGAGTCTGAGCTAGGCCAATCTGAGGTGAGAAAGTGCCACCAAATACAGGGTTGACATGGTGTGGAAAATTCTGGAAAAGCATTGTCCCATTGACTGGAGTAATCCCCTGGAAAAAGCTATCATCCACCGTGTTTGTGGTCCCTGTAGACCAGGTGCTGCCAAAGGAGGGAGACAAGGAGGTGCCGGCTGCAGGTTCTTGTTGAGGCTGGTGAAAGCTCAAGCCAGGCAAAATGGGAGACTCCATCTGCATCTTCTCCTTGCTATTTTGGGAAGGAGCCGATGTGCCGATACTAGTCACTGAACTGTTGTCTTCTGGTTTGGGTGTCTCCGACGAGATGGGTGTAGAGGGGGCTTCTGCTGAGTTTGGATCTTGCTGTTGCTGCTGCTGCCGCTGCTGCTGGGGCTGGGCTTTGCTTTTGTCCATCAGTAAATCATCCTGCATGGTTTGCGCAGCTGAAACAGTAGGGGAAAAAACCACAAAGACAGATTATTAACATTGTCATTTATACCACAAACCAGTCTGTTTTAATCATTTGCCAGCCAAAAATCTCGCCCTATTGCTAGTACTATGCTACAGCAAATTGCCAGGCAAACCCGTAATCTTCCCCCTCCCCCATTTAGGAATATGTAACCTTTGATCGTGCTAGATTGCCTTTAAAAGATTTTTTAAGATGCTTCACCCTTTTTGATGCCTTGTTTCCCTTCAGTCTAAATGAGAGATGTGCTTATAGGGCAGAGATATACAGCAATTTCGCCACGTCTCTTTTCTCTTACACCGGAACTCAGAGCTCTCACCCTGCAATGAGAAACTGATTCTGGTTCCTGTTTTTCCAAGCACCCTCCTCCTCCTCCACCTCCTCCCCCTGGTTATTTGCATACGTCAATAAATACTGCTGCGTCCTTCAGCAAGGTTAAAAAGACACCAGTCTTCGCTCTTCTCCACCCCCTTTTCTATTAGGGGACCTTTAAAGGAGCCGGGTACCGATTTTTCCTAATTAACAAACAAGCTTTCAATGATTTAGATTTATCAGAGAGAAAGCACACACGACAGCTCGCACTGATACGGGAGAGGTTCTTCGCTGCACAATCGTTTCCTGCCCTTTCCCTGCCGGCTCGGGGCAGGAGGGGCGATGGCCACGCCGGGGGAAGGGAGGGAGCGGGGGGTGGAGACACTTCACGTACAAAGCCTCCGATGGATGTTTTATTTGCCTTCATGACCTTACGGTCTCTCCATGTAAAATGCTATTTTACATTAAAGCAGTCGTCTGCTCGCTCTATTTATATATATATATATATATATATATAACCATCGGTAATTTGTTCATTAGAAAACCATAAGGTCAAAATGAGCAGATCTTAGAGCTATTACTAGACTATGATGTTTCTGTTGCTTTCAAATGAAAAACAAACCCAAGGAAAATCGAAATACTAACATATAGACATAGCTGCATGTTAAAAAACATCCTTATATGCACAAGACAAAGACTAGTGATGCAAATTATTTTTTAAATCAATACATAAGGTTAAGCTTTAAAAAGTAAATGTGGAATGGTTGAGTCATATCTGCTAGAAAAGGTGCTTCATACGAAAAGATGATATAATTTTATTATTGTTTTGAAACACAATAGTACTAATGCAATACAGACATCACTTAACAGCAATTGTATGAAATCACAACAGGAACATCAACATATTGCAGGCTTTTAGTCAACTGAAGAGATCGTTCTAAATCTCAAAAGTATTTTAAATGAGCCCCAAATCACTCAGTTTAATTGAGTGACTATGTCAAATATGGCCATCGCTGGATACCTAATTGCATTTCTATTGAGTTAATCATATGATAGGAACATGCCTAAGACTGCATTTTTAGGATTGTTATTTTAAGGTAACAAAGTAAAGCCAAATGGACTGACTATTTAAGAAAGGTGGCAAAGCATGAAATTGTCGACACTGTCCTTCCTGATATCAGCGGTCTTCAGATGGTCTGTGTGTATCTAACATTTTTTGTCTCTTTTTTTCTTTCTTTTAAATCTCTTTGAGCCACACACACACGTTTTAGTTAATATGAATGTCAGGAGACGTTCCTGCTATCAATTAAGTTACTGCTTACGCTCCCCCTTATTTACCAGTTCAGTATGTAAACCGAGCAGCAAGGGTTCCCGAACAGACTAAGCAGTGAGACAACATTAAAGCAAGCTCCTAAGAAGGATGGACTAAACTATTGCATCTGTACCAGGCAGCGCTGCTGCTGCTGCTGGGAGTGCAGAAAACCTTGTGAGGCAGTTTAAAGCAATACTGCAGTCAGCCAGAACATACCAAGCTCTGTGTAACTTTCCATTAGCTTCACTTCTACCGAAAATCACTATTGCTCCTAAGGCTACATAAAACTGCTCATGGTTCCACATCAGAGAGAGAAAAGGATTATATATATCCCTCTACCCTGGTTCTGAGCTATCAGTATAAAAATACATTTAGAGATAAAAACATAGCAGATGAAATGTTAAAATTCTGTTGTCAATAAAGTATATTTAAATCAGTTAGTCACCAGGTTATCTATAGTGGCTAGCACAGCAGTTGCTTCAAATATGTACCTTGCCTTAGCTAGCTGGTTTTGAACTTTATCCTAAGGACTGTGATTTGCATTCCCTTTCATATTGCTTCTTAAAGGTAAAAATCACTGTGCAGTTCAACCCTCTCGTCAAGGTCAAGACCTACCTTTAATGAATGAAGCCAGTCTGAATGGAAAAACACTGGATAATAAATGACTTTGAAAGACAGGCCAGCCAATGTCTAATGTTGGACTACTACGCAGTACCTCTTGATTATTTGCCGGTGTAAGTATTTTTACAAATTTACAATCCAGTACAGGAAATCTATATCCCCACAGCAATACCAGATCTGTTTGCATGCAGTAACCCACGCAGTCAACACAGAAATTTTTAAGGAACAGTTACCTTTGGATTTTCTGTATTTAAAGATCAATAAAAGGAGAGTATATTTATTTTCTTCTTTCGGGTTTGCTATATGACAAATAGTCGACCATTCGGGCAAGAGCACTTTGACAACTGGAAGCTCTCAGCGCATGCTCTCCCAAGGAATCATGGGGGTTGAAGTCTTATCTATAGACAGCATTTCACTGCTGCCTATCCTGAAAGGAAAAGAGCTCGAAGGGAAAAAAAAAACATGTGCACTCTCCCTCTTTCCAGGGAAAACTGCTGCAATCTGAATCACCACCTCTGAGAAAATATCTGTCATACTGAGCTGAAAATGAAGAACTAAGTAAGAGCTTTAAACAGTTTCATTTATAAGCCCAGATCAATTAGCCACCTATTCAGAACAATTGCTAGACAAATAAATAGTTCTAGTATTTCCAAAATTCCCTTCCAACCTCCTAGTATAAAATAATAATTATAAGTTCATATCAGCTATAAAATTTAAAGCTATTACAAAGGAGATTGTGTCATGTTCCTTAGCTGAAGAAAATATTAAATAATCACTTTATATAATGTCTCAAAATATTCTGAAACTCAAACACAAGTAGGTCAAGTATGAAAATTTAAAACAAATCAAAATCAGTGCAGAGGTGAAAAGTTGTACTATTTGAATAGTTTCCAATTTCCAAGTTATGACTTTTTCATTACTTAGTTGTCGGTACACTGAAAATTCTACCAAGAAAAATAAGCTGCTCAGAAAAAAAGCAAGGTGCAAATTTTAGTATTTACCATTTCATCTACTCTGTGCACCATGGTTCCACATTTCAACCATCTCCTTTTCACTACCTACTATCTACATATCTCCAGGCTCTACATAAATATATAGCCTGACAGGAGTTCCTCTCATAAGATATTAATATTGTGATGATTAATGTAGATTGGGTAAAGTTTTCAGAATTTCATTCCTTGGCACTTGTGTTCTGTTTTGCACTAGCCCATTCTGTAAATTTATTTTGGGTAGTTATTCATAATACAAGTTATTCAGAACCAAATACTAATGCTTGTATGAAAATTACCTAGTTGAAATCAGAAGTGTGAAAATAACTGTTTAATAAAAGTGCAGGCTGATTTTCAAAGGATGAAATACGCATAGCTTTGTAGGTGAAAGAGAGAAGACTGAAGCTGAGAAAGAAAAAAATAGGGCAGTTGAAAATGAGCTTTTATAACACGTCTTTGCTTTCTGCAGTCTGTTTATGTTGGACTGTATGGTCTGCCTGTCCTAAATCAATGCTGTAATTAAGAGTTTCTCAACACTTGCTCTAACCTGTTTATACTACTCTGAATCATTAAAGGCAGGAAAACTGCTTTCTTACAGCAATTAAAAAGACTTAATTTCATGAACTATCCCAGCTATCACAGGGCTGGCTGTAGGCATTCTATATCCCCCCTTTACATCCCTATTTACTTCTGGATTATTGCTTTTCAGATGATTTGAGGATTCACGTGGAAGGCACTGATTCTGTCAGTTCTTCCCAGGAGACAGCTTCCCTTTGCAGATCAAACATTAGGATAAGGAAAAGCAGTCTAAACCCAAAGAAAATCAGGATGCAAATACAGTTTTTGATGGACTAGCCACTAACAGAAAAGCTTTTTTTTTTTGTTTGTTTCTACCGACCAACTCCATAACTGGAAGTTAAAAGATAATAACAGCTGAATCAGAACATAACAGCTTAATTCAATCTAGTATCTGAATTACTTGACCCAGGCCAGTTCCAAAGAAACAAATGTACGAAGGCCAAAATAAGCCTAGCTAACTCAATTAACATTGTATTAAGTGTATTTTTATTTTAAGAAATTCATTATGAAGCACTATAAGCCTACTATGAGTAACAAACCATGCTAGTCTTTTTGACAGATAGGGACTATTCAAACTAGCTTGACAGTTGAAATGAAGTGTTATGCTACTGGAAAAAGGTTTTGTTGTAGAAACATTTTTCTCAGTTTAGATCAGTTTCATTTTAGCCTAATTGAGGGCTCTTTGTCTCTTAAAAAATGGAAATGAGTAGATGAAAAGTGCCTAACTTATCTAATAGTTTAATTTTACATATTACTATCATAGTTAAAATTTAGTTTTGCCAAAATAGAATACTCTGATATTGCCAGATTACTTAACTTTGTTGAAAATAGTGAATAATTTCAACAGTTTTAATGCTGTCACATCAAAAGAACTGTATTAAGGTACAGCTTCTCCATTATTTTTCCTCTTTTTCGGGCCTCACTGAAACAATCAGATAAATATTTAATCTACCTCCATATAGTTCTTGCAGTAATTGCTTTTCAACTTCTTTATTAAACTTAAATCTGTATAAATTTGTTATCAAACAATTTAGCATTTTAAAAGTTGATATTTTGCAGCAAATCTCATGGCCAAATTTAGGACTCAATTTTAAGCCCTAAATAGCTTCTATTGCTTTTGGTGATTTTCATTAAGTTCTCTACTTGCCTTCAATGTGCAGTTTTACTTAATTCAAAATGGCTGGTGCCTCCAGCTAGTGTCAGGGAGGCTGAGCTCTGGCAAATCTCCATTAGTAGCAATCACTTTCCCTCACTTTGCAGTGGTGAAACAGAGTCTGCTCCCAGGAGAGTTTTCTCTTGGTTCAAATGCAGGTACTACCAGGTGAAGGGAAAAGATGACAGAGTGAGACAGTGCAATGAACGCCATGGAAGCAGAAGGAAGAAACAAAGAAGGATCTATTAAAGGACGATAGGGGAAGCAATAGTTTTAGAAAAGAAAAAACTGCAAGAGGCAACCTGAGATTTATAGTGGAAATTGCCAATGAAAAGAAGGAAGCACAAAGATCAAGAAGTGGAAAGAAAATGAAGAGAAAAGCGGGATGAGGGAGAGTGAAGGAGGAGATTGTAGGGGATAATAAAGCAAGCATTTGAATAGACCAGCTGCATATCCAGTCTTGTTAAGGAGATAAGGGTGGAATGACAACTCTTCCTCTATCAGAGAATAAGGAAGGTTTCTTTCTCCAGTGTAAAACAGTTGGTTATACACGTATTTTAGGATCACACTTTGATTCTGAGAAGAGCAGACAAATGGAGAACACATACCCCAAGCTGTCCAACAGACTTCTGAACAATAAAAAGGCACAAATCAGTTTTTAGATTTCAGAATCTTTAAGGAATATTAAGAGGTCTGCCATTATAGAATGGTTTGGGTTCTCATCATGGCTAGACTTCACGAACGAAGATTAAGGAAGGCTCTATCCACAGTTATTACAGGCACACTGGTGGCTAATGAGGCCAATATGAGATAGACATAACCGACTGCAGGTTTGGGTTCTAAGGGACCTTTAATGACCATCTAGTCCAAACCTCCTGCAATGAGCAGGGCCATCCTCAACTAGACCAAGTTGCTCAGAGCCCCGTTCAACCTGATCTTGAACGTGTCCAGGGATGGGGCATCTACCACCTCTCTGGGCAACCTGTGCCAGTGTTTTACCACCCTCATTGTAAAACATTTCTTCCTTATATTCAGTCTACGTCTACTCTCTTTTAGCTTAATACCATTAATGCTTGTTCACTTATGCTTTTATGTATCCTATTATTTTTTTGCTTTTCATGTTAGAGAAAAAAATAGATTTAAAAAAAAAAAAGTCCAAACCTACCAAGTGTTCACTATATGGCCTGATATTCAAGTTTTGTCCAGTCTCGTCATACCTCCTTGTGCCAGTGGTAGAGCAAAGTAGCCACCTTTGTCACAGACCGTTCCTTAGCCTCAAATGGTAGCCAAGTGGTTCTGGTTCTACTTCTTCAGGTAAGTAAAGTTCACAGCCATTATTACTCATCATGACCTTTATCATAAATGGCAGGCAGCTAGCATATCTTTCCAACTACAGAGCAAAAATACAGAAATTGCACAAACCACATAATCCTAGAAATAAAATCAGCTTCCCTATTTCCATTCATAACACTTGAGAATAAATTTTAAAAAATAAATATAATAAATATAAAACCCCAAAACATTTGGCTAGTCTAGCTGATCAGTGTTCTGGACAATAGACAATGCACTTAGTCTAGACCAAGAATAGGAACCAGACATGCTTGGTATCTAATATTGCTCTTACATGTCACAAACAGCTGTAATTGGGACAGAGTGTATTATGTCCTCTTCCAGGAAGTCATGCCCATATGGTTTACTCAAGCCACTGTACATCCAAGAGTCCTCAGCAGTGCAAGTAACACTGAATTTTATGGTCCCAAGAGTCATGGCTAGGCTTCGCGAACAAAGATTTAGGAAGGCTCTATCCACGTTTGTTACAGGCACACTGGTGGCTTATGAGGCCAATACGAGACAGACATATCCGATTGCAAAAGGCACAGCAGAAAGACTCCTTAGATGGTATATTCTGCAAGACACGGTTCTTTCTGCGTTGTCTTTTCTTCTCGAGAGTGAGGTCCCAAGAGTAAGTACAAAATAAATTTTCTGTGACAGGATGTCGACACCTTTTTCCTACCCACTCCTATACATACTTCCTATAAGGAACATTTACATCACTGTAACTACTTCAGCAGTCCTGTTTATATTTGTAGCAATCAGAAAACAAACAACACCCTCCCTACCTTTATGCGTATCCCTACTATTATACACATAATGCAACTTACAAATCCAAGCCTAGATGTTTTACACACCTTTTGACAACACTTTTCTCTCAACAAAGACTCTCAAAACCAGACTGATTTGTCCCTAGCTAAGGCAGCAGTCAAAGAATCCAGTATATTCACTTCCTCTTCTACCTAACCTCTATAGACATGTACATCCACCATGCAAATGCTTGGTCTCAGCCAAGAACAGATGTAGGTTCATACAGCTTTACAGTTGCACCCCGTGCTTGGCCCTGTAAATTACTACCTTGTACAGCAACTGCAGTGTAACAAAGTTGTAATTTACACAAGGTATGAGGAACTAGTTTCATGTAAGAAAACTTATTACTATTCATTAAAAAATATAACCCGAAAAGCTCAAAGTTGATCTTTATTAGCTAACCTTTCTGAGAATCTGTAATGTCACAACAGCCTCTGAAAAACAAGACATTGCCCTTTGCTTGGGGAACATGACGCAAGGGCAGGAGACAGATACCCACGGTGGAGGTAAATGGAAAGGCAACTTCCCTCCAGGTGCTATCCACCTCTTTGCTCTCTAAAGGCTTTTCAATTTCTAAATTTCCAGTTTTCCAGACTGTGATGCTCTATGTTGACTTCAGAACATACAACAAATTTTAAAAGCACGTTAGAAGGACTTTTTCCCATTTGGAAGCATGCCCACAAGCCCAGCTGAGAGCGTTGCCATTACCACCGGCTGTCCCACGCCTCGCCCCACTCGCACACAGCAGGGAGCGGTCACCGGGCCTCCGCCGAGCACCAAGAGCACTTACGGGGGCGCTGGGTGCTTGTCCTTGTCATTGACAACAACCACACGGGCACGGACTAACTTCCCTTTCACCGTTCCAGCCGCCGCCCCTCGGGGCAGCCCGGGCGGGGCCGGCACCGGCCCAGGTCCCCTCCGCCCCGAGGCAGGGCCCGGGGCCCGGCGGGCCGAGCCGGGGGGGTCGCCTGCACCTGTCCGGCAGGGGCCGTGCAAGAGGATGCTCCTGCCCCGACGGCGTCCTGCGGGAGCGGGGAGGGGGCAGAGGAGGCGGCCCGGCTTCTCCCTCCTTCCCTCCCTCCCTCCTCCCGTGAGGGGTCCCGGCGCGGCGGCGGAGGGCGGCGGGGGGGCGGCGGTCGCCGGGCGCGGACCTTCCCCCCGCGGAGCCCCCGCGGTCCCGTACCTGCCCCGCGCGCGGTGCCGGGCAGCGACTGCGCGACGGCGGCGAGCAGAGACATGGGCAGGGCAGGGGCACTGCGGGGAAGGGGAAGGAGAGGAGGGGACGCGCCCCGCCGGACCTTTAAACCCGCGCCGGCGGCGGGACTACAGCTCCCGGCGGCAGGACTGCGGCAGGACTACAGCTCCCGGCGGCAGGACTACAGCTCCCGGCGCTCCGGGACACGCCGCCCGTTCCCTGTGGCGCAGGCGCTGCCGGGCACCGGTGACGGGCGGCTGCGCTCAGCGCTCGCCGCTCTCCCCGGGCGCCCCGTCCTGCCCCAGCCACCGGCCCCGCGCCGCGTCCCGCCCGCCGGAGGAGGAGCCGCCCCGCGGAAGGGCGGATTTGCTGCCTTCCGTCGCTCCCCCTTCGCCGCCACCGCACGCGTGACGCCTTTGTGAGGCTCCGGGCCCTCGGCTGGGCCCGCTCCGCCGCCCGGGGCCATGGCCGAGCAGACGGGCCTGGCGCTGCCGCAGACCATGGACAGGTACGGGCAGGGCCCGGCGGGAGGGAACGCCCATGTGGGCCCCCCGCGCCCCCGCGGCGGGTCTGAGGCCGCTCCGGGGGACGGGGCAGGGCCCGAGCCGGTGCGGCGGGTCCGGTTTCGCTTTTTTGTCTTCTAAAATGTTTGGTGGCCCGGGAGAAGTTGTGCAAGTGCAGACGTAAATCAGCGCAAGGCGGGGTGGTGTGGGGGGATCCTTCCAGAGCCTGTGGGCAGGAGGTGTGTCCGGGCTGCGGTGGGTTCTGGCGGAGGTGGAGGGCTGCACAGGGCTGTCCGTGTCCCGGCGTCTGGAAGGGCCTGTGGGTATGGAAGGCATTGACGTGCACGTAAAATGAGGCACCACAAGACGACCGAAGTTTAGTTTCGTTGCTGGTTTTATGATCTGAAGAAAGCTTAACAATTGATTTTTGGAGTGCTGTTAAAAAGTACAACCTTAGAAGTATTTTGACGTAGTTATATGCTTATATGCTTACAGTTATATGCTTAGTAACTCTTAAAATCTATTACACTTGCTTTCTCTTTATGCTTTTATTTGAATAGGTAGCACTTTCACCCTGTTCCACTAATCGCTTCAGATTCTTTATGTGTAATTTTGAGTCATCTAGGAAGCCCTTGTGACCTGTTTCTGCAAACGATAAAACCACGATGATGGCCTGTTATTGCAGGAGTTGTTATAGCCTGATATCTCAGAAGGTGGGGACCCAAAAGGAATCAGGCTTCTACTGATGAGCCTGTCAAGTTTTCATCATAAGGAAGCAAAAAGAACCCTGGTGGTTTTTTCCTTTCCAGGTTATCTCTAAGGAAAGAGTATTTAGTGAAATACAGGCTGTCGTCAGGCAGGTGATGGAGACATAAACCATGTTGGGCAGGGGTAGAACTGCAGCCTGGAAGGTGAAGATGAGAAGTTCCAGGTTGATGTAGAAAGAGGATAAGAGTGAGCTGGGGAGGGAGGGAAAGTTTTTTGTGCTTTAGAAAAACTGAAAGTGAAAGATAATGATGGGATGATTTAGGTTATAATTTAGAACTATGCCTGTCAAGGAGGCTGGCAGCCAGGAACAGCAAGTGGATTTCCAAGAAGTAACAGGGAGGTAGATTTTTAGAAGTACTATCAGGAAAGCATTCATTTTGATACACTTCCTGTGGATGTCGGGAATAAAAGGGAAGAGTTAAGGAAGACAAAGAACTGAGAGGAGAATGATAGAATTATCTTGTAGGAGAAAGGAGGGAGGGAGGAATAGATCAGGAAGAGTTCTGCAGAGTCAACTTCTCTTAAACAAACAAAAAGAAAATTTCATCTTCATCCTGAAGTTTGTAGTTCAGTAATATATAATATTTAGTGGTTTTGAGTTCTAGGAACCTGTGATATTCTGAGCAGATGCTTTACTGCTGTTATATCATACCATGAAGTCCTAGTTCACCCTGTTGGGAAGTGGCTGAAAGGTGGTGTGTATAATCTGTATTGTGACCAACTGTTAGATTAAACAGTTAATTTAAAAAAAGGAAATTAGTTAACTAGTGGCCAAACCAGTTTACTGTTCATCAGTTGCCTGTAATAGAGATGTGAGGTTTGATGTACACTTAACATTCTTGTATCCTTTCAAGTTTGTGGAATTTTAATTTGTATCTCTGGCCCTTTTAAAGATTTTTTTTCCAGTATACTTGAAGTAGCTTGATATCTAAAACAACTGGAAAGTGTCCCTGACTTTCTTAATAACAAGGGCAGCAGGAAAAAATTTGAGGGTACCTAGGTAGAGTAAAAGGAGGTATGAAGAAGAGGTGAAGCTTTTATGTAAGAATTCATTGGGCTTAGTGTAGAAAACTTTAGAAACAGGAGTGTGAGAAGTGAGAAGTGGTAGTGGTAAGAAGGAGCCAAGTATTAAGGATTTGAATTTAATTCAGGGTGTAGCACTATACCAATAAAAGGATTTTGGAGTAACCAAGACCTCAAAATGCAGTCAGTGTAAATAATTTTTTGTTTTATATTGGGTTTACGGAGCAGGGTTACATTCAAAGAAACCAATTTTTATTCATCAGATATTTCTGAAGGTCGTACATAATTGCTTTCATGTTGTTTGTAGTGATAAACCCTCGGTATTTTGCCTTGTGGGACATAACCCTTGGATGAATTATCTGTAGGGATTCTGAGGCATGGAAATGCCTCTTCTATCCTGTTATCTTTTTTGCTCATGAAGACAGTTGTTTTTGTGATTAAGAGGCAAAAATACATGTACAAAAGCTTAAGAGTAACTGTTAATGCATTATACCTTAACACAAAGTGCATACTTTTAAATGAAATTCAGATCTCTCAGTGAAGGGTGCAGAAAATAGCTTTCCAGTAAGATGACTTTCATTTGAGTTCTAATAGTTAAGGAGGAGAAAAAGAAGGTTTTTTTTCTCTGTTTCCACTGTCTGGATCACCACTGAGAGTGGTGATGTGCTGTTGTATCAGGAGTAAGGTGTTGCTGTAGATCAGAATGTATGCACTTTGTCTACAAGGGTCAGAGCTCTCAGAGCAAGTTCTTAGTTCTGTATTTCTGAGAGAGAACAGTTGGCTTCTTCTCTAGACTCTTATATTCTACACCTGTGTGATTACTGGTTTTTTTCCTTAATACAGCATTTTGGATTTCTCCAGTGTAAGGACTGTCTCGATAGCATCTCAACATCATTGCCTGGGATTCGTCCATCTTTGATGTATTTTGTGCTCCATCCTTTATTTTCCTTGCATAATTTCAGTTAGGAAGCAAACCATGCATTTATAACAAAGAAGGTGTTAAGATGTAAGGAATTTGTTCCTCAAAATTTCTAGCTAAGGATTTTATGCTTGGCTGAAGGGTTGGCTACAATGTAAATACAAGAAGCCTGACTGTGAAGTAACACTACATTGTGGAGTTGTCTCATTGCAGCATTTAGGAAACTAATCCATATGATTATCATGATCTTTTCTAGCCTCAAAATTGGAATTTCCATCCCTCTTGTAATTTTTTTCTTCTTGTTCAGGTTTAAATAACAGTTCCAGATAATAGTCTTAAAACATGTTCCTTTTCTGCAAGAACTCTTTTCAATCTATGGTAAAGGGCCATGTTCCTGGACTAATGTCTACACTTAAAGGCAGGGGTTAGTGGTCTGTTTAAATGCTAAGATTTTATTATTATTTTATTATTTTTAATCCCTTTATTCATGTTGATTTAATGTATAAATTACAGAATTATAGTCATTTTCATTAAAACTTGAAATTATGTGGCAGTGTGTTTTTTATATGCTGTTAATGTGAGCTGTAGTGCTAAAATGTACTCATATATTTAAGCTTTATTCTCTTGACTTCAGTCGAACTGTGTGTGGATTGCTCTTGCAATTGCTTATGCAAAGGCTTCAGAATTCATTTTGGTTTTTTAAACTTGTTCTGTGGTAATAATTTGTGGTACTTCCTATACTGTCTACATTAATAAAGACAACTGCTTCTCTCTTCCCATATATCTGCCAGCTGGTCAGAACATGGTCACCATTGCCTTCTGTTATTTCAGTATTCAAATATGTTAGTTAAAATGTGATAAATAATCTGTTGAAGGCTTGTGCAGGTACCTGCTGAAGAATCAGTGTAGTGGTAATTTTAGCATGGTTTAATTTTTGAATTAGCATGCTTTGTTTTGTGAGTGGATAGTAGTTGGTTCAGTTGTGGTCAATATGCACCCTCCTTGATAAAAACGAGCAATATGGTACAACTTTTGTTATCTACCCTTGCCATTCCTTTTTGAAAGGAGACAATAGAGTTGAAATTGCAGGTAGACTTTAAGAGCAATTAAACAATAAAATGCAGAATTGTAGTTTGCTTAAGAAATTACTTATACTATCAAGAGAGGAATACTGTTGCGATTAAATTTTCTCTTTGGCAGAGCACTGATTTATCAGAAAAATGCTAGCAATTATAGTTCAAAAGTGGCAAAATAGTAAATTCATGGGTTTTCTATTTCAGTTTTCTCAATTGTCATCTGATTCAATGGTAATTTTTTTCACGAGAAAAAAGCATATGCAGTAGTTTTGTACATCATTTTCAATTGTTACTTTCACTGCAGGTAGCATTTGAGGTGGTGTTTGTGTTGGTATGAATCTTTTCCTTCCCTCTTTGAAAGGGCAAGCACTGACTTAGTTTTACTGTCACCATTAACTGTTGATACTTTAGTAACTTAATACACAGGTTTGGCTTAAGACCTTAATGCTACAGCCTAGACAATATAATTAATGCAGTGTGGTCCTTGATTAAAGACCTTTATTCTGAACTTCTTAAACTTGTACTGGGTGTGGTGCACTGTGAGTTGTCTCCCTGACTGAAGTTGACACGAGTAACTCTTCGTAGGAGAGGAGTTCAACCAGATAAGATGGGCAGAGTAATAAAGAATAAAAAACACAAAGCAGGATTTATGTAGTATTTTTACTTTTCATAAAAATACCATCTCTGCAGTTTGTTTGCTTTACTTACACTGATTAAGCATGTCTCTCTTCATTGTCCTACCTGAAGGAATTGTTTTCTTTCTACACAACACAATTAAACTCTTTTTTTTAGAGAGGATTTTCCCTGACTTCTTGTCAAAGCCTATCAACCTCTAGAAGTACCTGGCTTTCTGTTGTTCCTCCAGAGTAGGTTGTGCATGCTTAGAAGGAAGGGGATATAAGAATAAAGAGTAGACTGTGCTGGTTAATCTCTACTGGAAAGGAAACAAGGTGTTTGTTTTTCCCTGTCTTTACCTCAACTGATTGCAAGCTGATACTGATACAGGATGGAAAAAGCAAAATCACCTTGGAGAGTGGGTTTGAAGAATGAAAGTTTGAAACAATGATAACTTTGTAGTAGCTTGGCTTTTGCATTAGTGCTTCATCCCAGATACATTCCTTACTGTTTCACTTCTCTTTATGCTGAAGGTTCTATGTAGATTGAGTTCTTTACCAGTAAAGATGGTTAGTGAAGACTTAATGCAGACCTGTAGAGTGCCTTTTGCCTATCTGAAATATAAAGGTGTCAGCATGTTATTTATAAACCATCTTAACCTTTTGACTGTCATCTTATAGGTGTTATATTTCCATCTTTGATGTCTGGTTTGATATGCTTAGGAACAAACGTACATGTTTTAATTGCTGCTTCACAATTAACTTCTACCTGCAGACAGTAAGTAATTATTCTTCCTATTTAAGTGTGGGGAAACTCCTGAGAGACTAGTTATAAATTTTTGTTCTAAAAGTCTTGGTATTCCTTGTATTATCAAGGCATTCAAATAATATTTTCAGTTGTTGTATCAGCTTCATCTAAAAAAGATATACAAAACCTTGTTCATTGATCTCTTCCACATAAAAGTGGTCACACCTCTGTCTTAGTGCTTAACTGGGATGGTTTCCTTTGGCATGGTGTCTTGAAGTGCTCATTGAAGTTAAAACTTTTGACAGTTAATGCACATGTATGATGCAAATAAATATATGTATAATTATTTACAGAGAAATACCAAAAGGTTCAGGTTTCAATTTTGGAACATCTTTTTAAGTAATACTTAAAGTGGTAATGAATATGCCAACTGTTTAGGACTTGTTTGTTTGGTGTTTCTGACATCTGAACATGCTTAAGACCTTACTGAACTGTAGAGTGGGTGGAAAGTTCCTAGGGTGAAAATAACAGCTTTTTGATGCATCTCTTTCTTCCTCTCCACACAGAATAGGTCAAGTACTATCTTGTTATAGGATGTAATACCTACCTTTATCAAAAGAGTGCATGACTTGCTCATGTTTTTACTGGCATTTGTAGTTTACCACACTTTGCAAATTCATCTTCAGTGCAGAAGAATAAGATCCAATCTGAAGTGGTTAAAGCAAACTGCTTCTGGCTAATGTTTCTAAATGAAATTGTTGAGATTACATAAGATAGTCAAGGGGCTGGAGCACATGACTTACTAGGAAGACCTAGAGGGAACTGTGCCTGCTTACTTAGCCTGAAGAAGGGATGGCTTGGGGAGACCTAATAACCTTCTAATACCTACCAGGGAGGTTTTTCAGAAGACTGTCTGTCTGTGGAGATGAAATGAGAACAACTAAATTTGAACAGAGAAAGTTTTGGCAGTTGAGGATGGGAGCTGATGCAGTTGAACTTGGGAGCAGTTTGCCCAGTGCAGATGTGGATCTCTGTCCATGGGGCTTTTTCAAGGCCCAGCTGGAGAAAGCTCTGGCTGTGTGGTCTGAATTTAATGTTCCTTCTGCCTTGGGCAGGAGGTCTGACGAGACCTCCTGTGGTCCCTTCCAACCAGTAATTCTATGATGTCAGGTCTAGATGCAACCCCAGCTTAAATAGGAAGACAGCACAGTATTAGGGTTCCGTTTGCACTGCATGACATGAGCATACTGAGCTGGAGGTGCTGATACAGGAGGTACACTCCACCAACACCTTCTAGCAAATCTGCATGTAGCCTTTTTTTAGCACCTGCTCTGAAATCTGTACCTAAAAGTTAAGATGACTTCTTGTCTACTTGGACTGGGATCTCGTTTTTTCCTTTTCTCTAAAATTTTTTGCTCCTGTTACTTTAATGGTAATATGAGTGCTTTCTGTCAGTAGTTTTCTAATGTTCAGTGAAAGTGCTTATGCTCAGGATTTTTGTGTCAGTGATTCTGGGGGAAGAATTATACACCTCCTGCATAACACTAATATAGGATAAGAAAAATTCCAATTAAAATCTCCACTTTTAAATGCTAGTTAAAAAAATGTTGCACTGAAGTTGTATTGAAGCTGGGACCAGCAGTTCATTTGTTTCTACATTAAAATAAAAATTAAACTGGCCTGCTATATAACAATTTCCCTATAATAAGTAAATACCTACTGATTTAAGGGCCAACCATGGAATCTTGATACATGCTTATGTTTGGAAGCAACTCTCACAGAAACAAACTTTTTGGATAAGTGTGTTCCTAGATTTTCAGGTGATTGCTGTTGAGAATTATGAACTATTTTAGTGGTTTTAGTTTATATATCTGCCTGTTTCAAATTCCAACATCTCTTTTCAAACCTATGACATGTATCTGCCTGTTTCTCCTTGTGGCTGTGCAGCTCTTCTTCAAGGTGTACATGTTAAAAGAAAATACAGTGTGAAGGTAGTGAATAATAGTTGTTATGGACAAGAGGGGCTGGCATTCAGTGATTTATTTTTTCTATATATAGTAGTTATTCCTTCACCATCTTTCTAGAAAAAAGACAAGATCCTTTATTTAAACCTTTAAGGTTGTCTTTACTTACCTTCCTATCTTTCTTCATTTGCTTCTTCTATGTGCCTCCTCCTGGCATCTGAATACTTCGGTTTAAAAGTCGATATTTTTTATTGGACTAAAATGTGGCAACATAAGTTAGCCTTCTGTGAAGGATATAATTACAAAAGGCCATGTGCTGAGTGCTTGTGACTGTTCTACTGGTGACTCATGCAGTCAATTCTACAGAGTGTTGAGGGGAGTTACTCAGTGTTATCATTAGATATCTTGGAGCTTTGTTCACATTTATTCAGAGTAAAGACAAATTTTCCATGTCTGCCACATTTGATTGTTTTTTTGTTGTTCTTGAGGTATTAATGCCCCAAGAATATATTTTCTTGGCATGTTAAGTTTTTTGGTAATATTTAGGTCAGAAATTGTTCAGATTTTATTATTAGGATGATACAAGATGACTAACTTCAGTAGAGCATTTTGGTTTGTTCTCTTATACTGTAAATTATCTGGTAAAAAATAGAAAATACAAACTGAGAATAATTTGAGTAATAGTGTCTGTTATATAAACTCTTGAGTTCAAAGCAATTTGCTTGCTTTGGAGTCTTCCAGCCACTTTTTGCAGCTTTAGGGTTATACTTAGTTTTTTCTTCTCTTTTTTTTGAAAGAACATAACAGAAAAATTGCTTAACCTGTGTGGTCACTTTAACCATAAAACTCTAGGAATACATGGAAAAAGAATCAAACTTTTATTTCACAGTTAACCTTCCCTAAAAATGGAATGTAACGTGAGTAGCCATGTTTGGTTTTTGAAGGATAAGGTCTGTGCTAATATGTTTACTCTGTAACTAAAGTTACTGTGCCTAGAGATTAATTTGTACTTCTGCATTACCTGTGTGACACTGGAAAAAGGCTTCAGGAGATTGAGCTCACATGAAACAGACTGTGAGTAGAATAGAACATAACTTTGCATTTCTTATCTTTTGCTTATCACAGCAACAGCTTAATGTCAAGATGGTTACAGCTTTAGACAGGTCATAGTTGGTCTATTCTGTATGTAGGTCAGTCCTGATATTTGTAGATCTGTCATCTACTCTGTGCACACACAACCAATACCAATATTGGTATTTTCTTATGCAACTCTCTTCCTCTTTCCCCCAGTGCAAAGTAATGTTTAATAGAAACTACGTATTTTTGTTTTTGTTTTGAGACTGGTCTTCTTGAACATGCTAGCAGCTTTTCTTTCTTCAGCCAGTGTAAATAGTAGTATATGAATTTCAGGTAATTAAGCCTCTTACTGCTTCAGTTATACCTTGACATTTTGCTGCTTTGCAGTTAGAGAAGATAAGACTTCAGGGAACTTCTTTTGGTTTTCATTTTCCTCATCAGGCAGTACTTTCAGACATACTGCTATACAATGTTGTGAATATTAGAGGCAGCTAATAAATAAGACATTCAAAGTCACATTCAAGGAAGTAACTTTAAATAGCCTCTAAAATATAATTTGCTAGTTGCTTCCTATCTCTGTTACTTCCTATGTTTGTGATTATTGACAGATTTGTCAAACAATGCATGAGAAAATGTTTCCCTGTATAGTAAGCTATCTGCATTATAAAAAATCCATTAAATTTCTAAGCTATTAACTTAATGCTATAAGAATTCTTCAGTGTTTACTATGTATGTAAATACTTGACTACTTGTTCAGCTTTTCTGTTCATGTTGTTCAAAGCACGTTTCAGGTCTAGAAGTAAATTGTTTTGTGTGGGTGTATGGGGTTCTTTGTAATAAGGTGCTTAATGTATCAGTAATAGTTTTACCTGATTTGTCCTTTGCACACTTCTAGAAGGGCCCTGTTTTCCCTCCCTCCCTTAAAAAATAGAACAAATGTTTGTAACAGCAAAGTTCATTGTATAGTTAAAGGCTGATAGCAAGGCCACTGAGCCTTGGTGACTTCTCAGCTTTTCCTTTTGAAAAAGAGTATGGTAATATTAAAGCCTTGAAGATAAATGAATTTTGAAGTCTTTGCAGAAGGGATATGTCTGAAGAACTGGTTTCAAAAGTTTAATTTGTCCAGAATGAAAGCTAATTTTTTTACTGACAGTCTAGATAGATTGGCTTTGGCAAATTAGAGACTAAAACCTAACGAGATAGAATGAGAAATGCACTCCCCCAGATTTAGCTAAGTTGTATAGAAGCAAAGAACACAAAAGCCTTGTAAGGCCCAATTTTAACATAATAGGTGGTGGCTGGCAGTCCAAGGTTTAATTTTATCCACAAGCTGAAAAGCTGCGAGCAGGATTCTGTTAACTGTCCTTTACTCAACTCTGCCTTTATAGTGTGATTAACTCAAGTATTTCCCCTTGATTTGAGCTAAAATTGAGAATATATAAAGAAGTTCAGATTGAACTTCTGATAATCACTAGGTCTTTCTGATGCACTTCCTAATTAATTATTCTATGTTTTAATGTGTTTGCTTGTTGGATTTTAGTTATCCGTGGGCTTTTATTAAAAGCTTTTTAAAATTAGCTTAAACAATGCCACCTTGAGGTTAGAGGAAATCAGAGCCTGTATATGGATACCACTTGTATGGCCATGTGTTCACACCAACATTAGCTTGATATTCTCTGTTTAAGCTTTCCCTGCTGCTTTTAATGAAAGCACTACTTCTGTAGTGAAGTCTAGTTACTGTTATGTCTAGATGCTTATCAATGCCTCCTTTACACAACATTACACTCTATCTTTGATGACTAGACAGAGCAGAATTGGGTATTAGGTCAGATGACTTTCAGGACTTCCTTTGAGGATTTTAGACTTCGTTTCAAGGTGACAGCATCTTTTCTAGTTGAATGATACAGGCTGGCATATGGCTGCTATGCTATGCTGCCTTAAAAGGATCCACAGAAGTCCTGATGGAGCATCCAAGACTACTATTTCTGCACTGGTATCTCTTTTCCTCACTCTGTGTTGTGTTTTTTTCCCCTTAGGTTAGTGTAAGGGTTTTTTGAGGTTGATAGGCACATCTTGGCTTGAAGATAAAAGTATTTTCCACTGTGTGTAATGGCCAAGAAAATACTGGGGAAAGAGCGGTGTTCCATCTGTAATCCTGCGAGTCCTTCTCTTCTGGCACTTCATCTCCTCTGCGAAGCATGACATAAGCTAACATTTCTTGGGTTAATGGTATTCCCCTCTTTGTAGCCTTTATAAGGGATTTGTAGGCTAGGCTTGCATTCTGTGTGACCAGGCAGTGGTCCTTTAGCACAAGAATCTTATTGCTGCTGGTTCCTTCACATGCAGGGGAAGGAAATGCTCAGCAGTAGCATTTGCAGTGTGGTGTTTCTCCTGCTTTTTTCAGACAAGTTTGCTGTCCCCAAACTAAAATTCCAGTCAGCTCCAAAGCAGTGTGATGCTACTAGGTCACTCCATTTGTCTGACATCCTAGTCTTTCCACTTAAACATGATCTTACTGTACTTAGAGTGTAGTTGGCAGGTTTAGTGTAATCTTATCAGTATTTGTCATCAAGATATTTTATCTGTTGGTATAGACTGTGCATAAAAAGTTGTTATAGAAGATAATGAAAAATTACCTCTTCCAAACAGCAGATTTGTGGTCATCCCTTAGCAGAGTGCCTTTTTATTGGAGTGCCAGTTATTGGAATGCTTTCAGTCATTTCTTCCAAGATAAGTTTTCACCCCTCACTGTATGGGCTCTCTGTGTTATTGTAACAGTCAGTTACATTTCAGCATTTTCACTTTCTTCCTTTTGGATGTGAAATTCAATTGCAATAAGTTACTCAGACACTAATTGCTTAGCAGAACAAGGATGCTTTACTCTGACAGCAAGATATCAGCAAATTCCTGCCACTTTAAGGGAAAGCAATGTGCTTTAGGATGTGGGAGAAATGCAGAAAATTTCTGTTTTTATGAAGGACCTGTAATGAGAGGGAAAATGCTTTTTAGTTCTAGAGTATGTCCTGCATGTTCAAATTTGCATTTCCTGTGGTAAGGGTTATGTCCTGCTAAAAGTCTTGCAAGAATTATCTTTTCTGAGGAGTTTTCTGCGTTTGCTTACCATTCATACTTGTGTGCCATTGAACATCAGGGGAAAAGTTACAAAACATTTTGCATTCTCACTTGCAGTAGTGAATATTTGAAACCAGCCTATAAGGCAGCTGTGCTGTACCAGTCTCACAAATCATCTTCCATTAAATGTTGTGGACACAAGGATATCTGCTGGGCTTGTGGGGCTTTAGAAACTTCTGCAGATCTTTACTAGTGTCTATATGGAATCAGTATACTGCTTTTAAATTACTTTTTTGTATTGCTTTACACAGTCATGCCTGCTTGAAAACAAAGCTGTTTTATGATGAATTCAGCTCTCACAAATTGAGGCAGATTTGATTTAAGTTATGTGAATGAGATCCTGTCTTCCATCCCATCTAAGACTGGTTTTGGAAAAAAGTAACCTTTAGGAGGAGTATAGCTGAATAAAAAGGAAAGCAGTCTGCCTCTAGGTATGACTGTTGCAACTGGAGGATTGATGTGTGGGAGCTATAGCTCCAATCAGGTACCAGAGAGAGTGGCCTCCTTACCTGGTAAGAAACTTGTGGTTTGGAAAAGCCTGTATTTAGGTAGGCTTTGGCTTTTTAGATTAGTCTTATAACATTTGGAGTATAGGATGCCTAGTCTTCAGTACAAGTTTCTCTCCATCTGCTTTGCTCTTAACATATGCAGTGTCCCCAAAAGGGTGTATCTTTGCTAGAGAAAAAACCAGATGCAATAAATACATTATTCTTGGAGTCAGAATAGAATTTTTGAGACCGGAGAGCTTTAGCTGCTGGGCAGTGGAATTTAAAAGGCATTGGTAACCTCATATTCAAAGCTGATATGGTGATATTGGCCTCGGTTTTGCTTATGTTTGGGGTTCGTTCTGGTGTTTTAGTTTGGTTTGGTTTTTGTTTGTTTGTTTTTGTGGGAGGTTTTTTGTTGTTTTTTTTTTGTTTTGTTGGGGGGGGTGCTTTTTTTTGAGCCAAGAAAGCATGGAAAAATATATTAGTGTTATTGATTTGGCTCTGTAGAAAGTCATCAAGGAAAAAGGCTTGAGTTTCTATCAGAAACAATGCTTTGTTCCACCTTTTCAGCCCTTTCTATTTCAGGTTATCTGAGTAGCAACCTGATTCAGTGGTAAGAATCAAGGTCATATTTTATTCAGTACAAGAAAATGGAAAATCTGGCAAGAGCCAAGACACTTGTTTTGAAATGGTTTTATTTAGCCCTTTCTGCTACAGCTGCTGTCAATGGAAAGAGATAAAGCTGATGACAGAGTACAGGGAATTTACTGTTCATTATTCATGACTTGCTAAAAGTTCAAGTCTGTAAAGGATTTTGTTATTCTTTTCATAGGTCTTTCAGATTTTCAGATATAATTGGCTGCAAGAAATTGGATGAAGCAATTAAAGAAAAGATGTATGTTTTTCTTGACTTAATAACCTTGACAGAAAACTTGAGAACAGAATTTAATCCACAGAATATTCATGGACAAGTTCACTAGTTAAAATTGCAGTGTAGCAAGATTATGTTCATGCTTAAATCTGTCATTATTGGAATAAACTCTAGACTTGCGTTTTGTGCTGGCATCCTCAGACCTAACTAGCTCTGTTGTGAAGCCTTTAGTTTATAAATAAAAATCTGAGTTACAAAATTAAAGCAGTTGTAGACCTAAATAGGACGTGGAATGAATGAGTGGAGATTTACCTTTAATGCAGAAAAACCTCTGCTGAATAGGAACAATTATCAGTAGTGTTGTATTGTCTTATTTGTTCTTAAAGTAAATTTGAGGGTTCTTGATGTAAGTAAAAATGAACAAACATTTCATCTAGATTCTTCCTAACTTGTGGCTTGGCTGTCTTTCCTCCTGCTGCTTAGGAAGGTTGATGTGTCCTTTCATTTGGGACTGCAGTAGGTGCATACTGGGAGCATGAAGGTGAAAAGAGGGGTGGTGCTACAGGAGTCCATAACATGACACTTCTGATTTAAACCAATGTGGGGAAGGAAAGGACAGGAAGAAGCCAAGTCAGTCTTTGATTTTACCTTCCCATTAAGACAAATGGAAGAAACTACAGCTCTGATTCAAGGTGTCAGTTCTTTGGCTGAAGGGTCTTGGATGCAAACTGAGGCAGTTCTAGTTCCAGAGCACCACGGTTTGACTTTACATCTGTACCTGCTGTAATGTATTCTGTGCTTACAACTGGACATGTGGACATGACAGGTTCATTTTACATATTGTTGAATTTTACATCGCTTTTTCTGCAGTCTTCCCTGGAATCTGAATCCCAAATTGTATTCCCTTTTACAAGTATGTCAGTAATAAGTTGCTACAGGCTGCCTTCTGCTCGTACACACAATGTAGTTTCAACATACTTCCACCACTACAGATCAAAAAAAGACTGAGTGCTTTAAAAGAATGTCTTGCAAATATTTTACAGGCACAGTTATTTTTACAAACAAAACATGGTTACTCTTTGTAAAGAAACATTTTCAGTTTACAAATAAAATGCTACCCAAAATAGTGAGGAAGGTGTTAGACAATATTTTTCATTTCTTCAAGTTGGAGCCTGACAACATTAAATTTCCCACGGTAGAGTCCCCCATCTTTTTCCTCATAGGGTTGAAAACAAAAACAAAATCCACAACCTGTTTAAAACTGACCTTTCAAAGGAATTGCTTGGGCTTTGTTGCTTTGAAAGTGGCTGTAGTGGCCCTTGCTGTGCATATAATTCCCTTCTAAATGTTTTTTGGTGAGCTTGATTAGTTACAAGCATTGTTTCTTTTTTTTGAATGGGTGCAGCAGAAAGGCCTCCACTACGTATATGCTCGAGTATAAATTTATGAATTTCTGACAACTGTTTAGGACTGGTTTCAACAAGAGAGATTATGACAATCTGGCAAAATTATTAGAGTTGGAGGGGACTTCTAAACTGTAATTTCTCCTCCCAGGTGCTAACATAGGTTAGAGATGGGATACAGAATGGGCAGACTGAAACAAAAAAGTAGGAGGGGGAGAAGGAATAAAGGTGGATTAGCGATTAAGGAGCTGAAACAAGAAAAAAGGAGATGGAGGAGTTTAAAAGGCTAGCAAGAAGGTTTTTTTACTGACAAGGAATGCTGGGGGGACGAGAGGAAAAGCCTTATGAACACTATAACATCTTGGCATAGAAACCACTGTCACAGTTCTCAAATAGTAAAGATGTTTTGTTTACTAATCCCAGAGCATTTCTCAGCTTCTTCCTGTCTCAGTTACTGTCTGTTACTGGTTACACATAAGAAGCCTCTTAGCTCTTCATCTTAATATTGTTACTCAAGTTTTTAAGAGAACAAAACTCCATCAAAATAGTGATGCAAAACTTCACATAGTGCACCATGTCTGATTAGATTGTGTCTTGGTAGCTAAATTATAGGGATGATGTTGCTGTGCTGTTTTTTAAAGGTTTAACTATGATTGCAGTGGCTTGTGTAAAATATTTTTTTAAAATATCGAAACAGATATCTATATTTATATATATACACTTATCTTTGTAGTAAGATCCTTATTTTGATAGATTCTGGTTTATTATGTAAACTTCAATTTCTTCAGTATGGGAATTAGTAAATTATTTCACAGTGAAAACTACTGGGTCAACATGTCTGATATTCTCCTAGTTTAGATCGATATTTTACTTTCTCTTGCAAGTTGTAAGGTGTCCAAGGGTCAGGCCTAATCATCAGATCAGATATCTGGGAGGTACTAGGTTATGTGCTCACTTCAGGTCAGGTCATATAGCCTGTCAGTCTTGTGTTTTCTCCTTAGAGAATTATTATGTTTGAATTTTACATATCCGCATAATTCTTCAGTGCAGAAATTTCCTTCTTTAGTGGTACAATAGTATTCTTGAATTACTTTGCAACCTGATCTATATTATACAAAATCGATTTGTTTCGACAAAGTACTTTTTCTTTTCAAAGAGAGGAAATGAATTTAATATAATTACTTACAGTTTGTTTTGTGACACATTGCGTCATTTGTTTTGTTTTATAATTTAGGTGGATTGGAGTTAGTTTTCCAAGTCACAGACAACGGTATTGATGTTATATTTTTAAAAATAAAAAAACTCGCCAAAATGTCTGCTGTAGAAGGGGATGGGAATATGCTAAAAAATATATGGATTTTTCATATGTTGAATTATTCAAAGGTTGGACTACAGTCTCAGTGCTTTTTAATCATAAATTAGCTAAAAGTTAAATTAATAATTCAGGTTGTATTAAAAGCAGTTATTTAGCTATCCGAAATATTACGTTTATTATGTTGGTTTTTTATAGGAAAACTGTGGTACAAAATACTCACATTTTTGGTGATTTAGAATGAGGTAACAAGCATCCTCTCCTCTACTTGCACATTTTCTACCTGCTTTCACATGTGAATGTTTGAGTATGTAAAAGTAGTAAAAAATATCTTTTTTTTTTCCCCTTCCTATAATTTCAGGAGCTGCTGGGTTTGTTTTGCTACCGACGAGGACGATCGGACAGCGGAGTGGGTGAGACCTTGCAGGTGCAGGGGCTCCACGAAATGGGTTCACCAGACGTGTCTGCAGCGCTGGGTGGATGAGAAGCAAAGAGGAAACAGTACTGCTAGAGTTGCTTGTCCTCAGTGCAATGCAGAATATTTAATAGTATTTCCAAAGCTAGGTAAGATATGTATCACTGAAATTCTTGTTTCTTTATTTGTTCTTGCTTTCTTTTTTTTTTCCTTTCTTGTGCTCGGAGCATCAGTTCTGTTGAAAACTTGTCTATTCCTTTTTCCAGACAGAAAGAAATAACTTTATATTCTGCTCACATCTTATTTGGTGGCTTAGTTAAATACCTTCTAAAAATTTTGGATGTGTTCCACTTAGGTAAATTGATAAATCTTGTGATTGACCTGTAATTATTTCATGGCTAATGGGATTATTTTTCAAGTTGAGCAGAGGGTGAATTCTTTCAGCAGTTGCCACACAGCACATAAACACATCCCCTTTTTTGACTCAGCTTGCAGAGAAACTTATCAAAGGAAATTAAGAGGAAAGAACCTTACTAAGCAGCGTGTGGTATTACCCAAAAAACATACTTTCACTTTGTTTGGGAGGTATTTCTGAGTCAACACTGCCCTGAAATAGAGGCAGAATGTCTGTGGTTGCTGGGCACTGCTTTAGCTCTCTTTGTCAAGGTGAAAGAAAAAGGTTGGATGTGGTCTTCCAGAGTCTACTCACTTGAGTAGCCAGGTAGGACACTGCATGGTGTGTTGCATGTTATTAAATTAGCAGTGGTTGCTGTTAGTCCAGCCCTTATTTGCCCATGTGTTCTATGGGATATATTAAGTAAAGCAAGAAAATGAAATGTTGCCATGGAAACTTAAATTTTGTTTAAAAGTAAAACTGCTTGTTAAAGAAATGCTGATGTAGCAAGTGAGTGCAGGCATTTAGAGAAATTAAAGGTCCTTTTAAAGGACCTTTTTTTTGTAATGAAACAGCTGAAAATAAGTCAGTTCTTTGGGACAGAACCTCTTTCCTATTGGTACAAGGGCTGACAAAATTAGGGTGTCGAGGGAATTTTATGAGTGATAACGTTTATTTCCATGATAGAACACTGAGTATTGGGAAAGAAAATACAGACTAGTGTATTGTTGATATTCAAGAAAACGTAAACCAGCATGAAGCTTACTACCAAGTTATTTGTGTATTGACCACAATTCAGCTTTGCTATAAAGATAAGGGAAATCTCCATCATAAAGAAGGCATCAAGTGATAAAATTTAGCATTGGCTTTGGGAAGAAAACTAGTGTAATATCTGGACAGAGAATGTACCACAAAACTTGAAGGTGTTTAAAATTCTTATTTGTATCTTGAATGATGAAATTGTAATGTGAGGTGCATTTGCATTTTATTTTGGCATTGGGAAAAAGGGGAAGCAACTGTAGTTTGGACAGGATACATGCACATAAACAACAACAGGCATTTTAATCTCTTCTTGCAATTTGTGGCATACTGTATTTGAAAGCTAAAATTACTAAATTCTAACATTTCTGCTTTCTGAAGGTGACCTAAAATTCTTGCATGAGATTTTTCAGCTCTTGCATGCAGGTATGCAAGAACCTTTTAATGTATCTGATGTATTTTCCTTCACAATACCATCTTTTTCCATTTTAAGAGATACGAGCATAAAATTCAGACTTGTCTGAGAGTACAGAAGACATCAGTAGTAGAGCAGGGAGATGAATCTGGGTCCATGTAACATCAATCATGAGCTTGAAGAGCCTTAAACAAGTGAGACAGTCTTGCCTTTTTGTAGGTCTTTCTAATAAGCCAAAGCTGTTCTCTCACAACTCAACTGTAAGTCAGGCAAGGTCACAGCAGGCAGAGTTGGACAGTAGGATGTTTTCAAGCAGTCTTGTTTCTTTCTCCTGCAGCAGGTAACTTTGAAGTCAGTACTGGTCATAGCATACAAGAATCTAAAATTACTTGAGCAGGGAAGAAGTAACAAGTGAAGTTTCCCTGAGGCATTACAGTTCAAAAACTTATCTACCTTAAGACTTCTCTAATGTGATGCTGGAAACTTCTTTCTAAAAACAAATTTCTGTAAAAGGGCACTCCTTAACACAACTTTTAATTTATGTTTATAGTTTGGAAGTCATATCAGTTTGAGGAGACATCCATTAATATCTTTATA